>NW_025813526.1:1362309-1962309 GCF_021976095.1 Xenia sp. Carnegie-2017 | reverse complement strand
TCTTTTCCTTCATGCTCCATTTATCTTTTGATGTAAATTTAAGACAAAATTTTAGAGCTTTTTTTTCATTTTTTAGATTTTCCACAAACATTTTAAATGTTAGGCATGTTTTGATTAACTTTAAATGCATGCAAAAAACTCGGCAAATAAATTGTACATTTTATGGCAATTACATGAAATTCAGATGTCGATTACATACAGAATACTATAAAATTGTAATACCAGAGTATACCACAATATTTTACAGTGTGTAATTGATTAATTTTTTAAATTTTTGTTTTTTCCATCAAACGTGACATTTCTTATGTTTTACATGTTTTTTTATTGGAAGGAAGATTAATTTCTTATGGTTGTCTTTACGATTATTTCTTCGAAGGCAATCAAATCTTTTATAAGGAATAGGAATTTTTTTTAAATGCAAAGGCTACATTACAGAACACTCTGCTTCATATATATTTCTATTGTACAGCTGACTAAGTAATAATTGTATTCAAGTAGACAGCCTGCAAAAACTTTGTGTGTCAGTTAGACAAATTATTAAACACCTTCCTAAGTGATAATATAACTCAATACCTCCATTTTCATTACAACATGCAGTAGCGTCGCTAAAGTGGGGCCTTGGGAGGGGTCACGTGCCCCCCTTAAAATTGGCTGTGCCCCCAAGTGCCCCCATCTGAATTTTAGATAAGATTATTTATATGCATCGTTCGAAATTGAAAAAGAAGCACATGGCATTAATGTAGCTCTTACGGAATTCGCACAACTTTACTGTAAAGGGAAGTATTCTTGTAGCTGTGCAGACTAGTTTGCGTTGCATTTACCCTTTATGGGTTGTTAGCCGAGTGGTAAAGATTTCAATTCCTTAACAATGAAAAAACAAAACAATAATTCTAGAATAATTTAAGTCTCTAGTAGGCAAGGAAGAACAAGTAATATTGTGATGCTTATCATGAACCACATTACACCATATCATAGAACTTGTATGAGATCGTGGACAAGTATTCTCGTAGACTCAAACTTGTAGACACAAAAATACAAATATACCAATGACTAAGAGTAAGGCTCTTGAAAATACTGAAATTCTGGGAGTATTATAATATGAAAACATTTCATTAAAATCAATAATCAATCTACGTAACGTTATAACACGAAGAATGTACAAATCCACCAAGGTCAAACTGAGAAGTTAAAAAATTGATACTATTCATATTGTGATAAATATTTCAAAAATTTCCAGTGCAGAAGCAATTTTGAGGGCCATTTCTCTAGCGGATGACGTGGTACAAATTTTGTGCCCCTCCCCCCCTCGCAAAATCCCTGCGACGCCACTACCAAAATGTAGCCAAATGCCTAAATGCAGGAAAACTAAAATGTCCAATTGCGTTGTTTTCAACTGCCATCCTCGATATTCATTTACACGTACAAGTAAAACTGTAACATTACATAGCTATGTTTGATCTTCAACACTTTTAGTTGTCTAAAAACCCTAATTAAAGAACCAATAATATTAACAATTTTATGACTCTTAGATGCAGTCAAGGGAAGAAATCAATAACTCCTCTCTGCAGAAAGTACTTACAGATGTTGAAAAGAAACTTGTTGATCTTTTTATCCAAGAATGGAACAATCATTACAAACAATCTCTTGGAAAATGGGAAAATAGCAACGTCAGTGGTCAGAAATTGTTCAACATTGAAAGATCAAAAAAAATATTTCGTGATGAAAAAATATTGTCAAAACTTAAAGATGGTGACACAAGTAAGTGGGATTGCACGACAATATGTAAAGCAATATTGTTTACCCACTCTATTGGAACAAACATTAATGATAAAGTTAGAGCTGCTGTGGACAAACTTCGTGATGTAAGAAACAAATTAATCCATGAACATAAAGGAGAAGTTTCTGATTCGAAATTTCATACAATGGTTTGTGATATTGAAAACTCATTTCAAGATCTAGGATTTTCATTCACTGAAATTATCAAAATAAAAAGTGAACGAAACATATTTTATTCTTTTCAAGTACTTCCTTGCAAATCAAATCACGATGTGGTTAAACGTACAGAGTTACTTAATCAAATCACAGCAGATCTCAATAACTTGCGCAGTACTAACAATAATGAACTAACATATTACTATATTTCTGGTAATCCTGGCAGTGGTAAATCTCAATTAGCTAGACAAATTTGTGAAGAAATGTATAACTCGTTTGACTGGGAAAAGAATACAACATTTGTGATGACACTCGAAGGAAAAGATATCGACTCTCTTTTAAAAACTTATGCTGAACTTTATCAACGATTAAGCAATGATAAAACTGTCATTGAAAATATTTTAAAAGAAGCAAAAAGCAGCGAAGACAAAATCAAAGATTTTCAATTATTGCTGACACAACAACTGAAATCTTGGCAAACATGGTGGATTGTTGTAGATAACGTGGTTGAACTTCATAAAATTTATCCATTATTACCTCAAGTTGGTGATCATAATTGGAAAAATGGACAAATTGTGGTAACTGTTCAAAATACAGATGCTATACCACCAGATGGAAATCTAAATAAACACATTTCAGTTAGTCATGGTATGAACTATGAAGAATGTCGAGAACTTCTATCTGTCTTTTCTGACATTCATAATAAAGATGAAAATTTTTTAAAGGATTTATCACACAAATTAGATCATCAACCGTTGTTCCTGGCAAATGCTGCTTACTACGTAGGTGATGTAAATAGTGCAAATCCGACATTCACCTGGGAGGAATATTTGTATAAGTTGAATGAAGGAAAGCGGAAGAAAATGGATGGTAATTTTCAAAAAGTAAATTCAGCTTACTTAGGAATGAAAACTGTTATGTTAGCAGTACAAAAAAATGCCAAAGAATCCATCTTGTTGGAACATGTTTTTAAACTTTTCTCAATAATATCTTTCGATCCCTTACCACAAGATGTTATAATACAATTCATTAAAAGCATTGATCCACAAATATCAGCAGAAGATGTCTGTCTTCAATTAAAGCATTGTTCTTTATTCCTTCAAACGGAAAACAACGACATCCGCCTGCACAGCGTTGTACACGAAGCCATCATAAATTATTCATCGCAGACCTTTGGCTGTAAACAAAACGAAAATAATTCTAAAAAGTCTGCAACTGATCTTGCCTGTCAAGTTGCTTGGGCTCTAAATCATTTTGAAGACAAAGAAGATGAAATCAAAATAATTCCATATCTAAGTAAATTCATAACAAATTCATCATTTCAACATTTCCTAAATAATTTGATCGATGTAAAATCATCAAAACAAAAACTTGATGAAAGAAATTGGAAACTTGCCAAATATTTTGTAGATGTTTTAGAAAGATTTTTCAACTATAAACTTGCAACTAAAGTACTTTATGAAATTACAGAAATTCAAACAAAAGTGTTAGGTGTTGATCATATTGATGTTTCATCTTCGTACAACGAGCTGGGTGTATTGCTTTGGAAGAATGGAGATATGAAAATGCTAAAGATTTTCTCGAGCGAGCAATAGGAATTCAAACAAAAGCATTTGGACCTGACCATGTTATTGCGCCAACGTACAACAATCTGGGTTTGGTTTACAGACTTATGGGAGAGTACGAAAAAGCAAAAGATTTTATGAACGAGCGATGAAAATTAAAACTAAAACATTTGGACCTGACCATGTTAATATTGCGACAACGTACAACAATCTGGGTTTGGTTTACTATAATATGGGAGAGTACGAAAAAGCAAAAGATTTTTATGAACGAGCGATAGAAATTCAAACAAAAGCATTTGGACCTGACCATGTTAATATTGCGACAATGTACAACAATCTGGGTTCGGTTTACAGTAAAATGGGAGAGTACGAAAAAGCAAAAGATTTTTATGAACGAGCGATAGAAATTGAAATAAAGCATTTGGACCTGACCATGTTAATATTGCGACAACGTACAACAATCTGGGTTCGGTTTACGATGATATGGGAGAGTACGAAAAAAAAACTTTTATGAACGAGCGATAAAATTGAAACAAAAGCATTTGGACCTGACCATGTTAATATTGCGACAACGTACAACAATCTGGGTTTTGTTTACAATAAAATGGGAGAGTACGAAAAAGCAAAAGATTTTTATGAACGAGCGATAGAAATTAAAACGAAAGCATTTGGACCTGACCATGTTAATATTGCGGTAACGTACAACAATCTGGGTTTGGTTTACATTAAAATGGGAGAGTACGAAAAAGCAAAAGATTTTTATGAACGAGCGTTAGAAATTGAAACGAAAGCATTTGGACCTGAGCATGTTAATATTGCGGTAACGTACAACAATCTGGGTTCAGTTTACATTAAAATGGGAGAGTACGAAAAAGCAAAAGATTTTTATGAACGAGCGATAGAAATTGAAACGAAAGCATTTGGACCTGAAAATGTTAATATTGCGACAGCGTACAACAATCTGGGTTCGGTTTACAAACATATGGGAGAGTACGAAAAAGCAAAAGATTTTTATGAACTAGCGATGAAAATTGAAACAAAGGCGTTTGGACCTGACCATGTTAATATTGCGACAACGTATAACAATCTGGGTTTGGTTTACAATGATATGGGAGAGTACGAAAAAGCAAAAGATTTTTATGAACGAGCAATGAAAACTAAAACAAAAACATTTGGACCTGACCATGTTAATATTGTGTCAACGTACAGCAATCTGGGTTTGGTTTACAGTAAAATGGGAGAGTACGAAAAAGCAAAAGATTTTTATGAACGAGCGATAGAAATTGAAACGAAAGCATTTGGACCTGAACATGTTAATATTGCGACAACGTACAACAATCTGGGTTCGGTTTACATTAAAATGAGAGAGTACGAAAAAGCAAAAGATTTTTATAAACGAGCGATGAAAATTGAAACAAAAGCATTTGGACCTGACCATGTTAATATTGCGTCAACTTACAGCAATCTGGGTTTGGTTTACATTAAAATGGGAGAGTACGAAAAAGCAAAAGATTTTTATGAACGAGCGATAGAAATTGAAACGAAAGCATTTGGACCTGAACATGTTAATATTGCGACAACGTACAACAACTGTTGGTGTTCATGTTGACTGACGTTTCGACAACCTTAGCAGTAGTCATGTTCAGAGTCAAATGATAAGTAAATGTTAGGTTAGCCGTGTTTCTTAAAACAAGTGCTAAGGAAGTCCAATACAATATCTACAAACATACGTACGTAGTACTAGAACAAATCATTACTTTATAATAAATAATACCACGTATGAATATGTTGTTTTGGTAGAAAACATCGTTCTGGAGGAGTATCTGACTTGAGATTAATGCCAAGATCTTGTGGAATGTGAAGATATGATCTTCCTTGATAGTCATATGCATCTTTAACTGAAAAATAATTACATTTGGTAAAGTTTAGGAAACTACAAGAAAGTATAAAAATTTTAACTTACTGTGTAATGTGGATTTCTCTTCTGAAGGTTTCATATCAACTTTCTTTGATTTGTTTTTCTTCGATAATTCATACTCCTCAAGGATTGTTGACTCTTCCTGTATTCACCAAGGTAAAAAGTCAGAAAAATAAATGTTTGATTTGAAAAATATCTTCATAAAACTCTTTATTTGGGTATCTGAAATACCTCAGATGGTTTAGCAATAGTTTCTTCATCAACAAACTTACTCCATGGTCCTAAAGAATAACAGAGAATAAGAGATATTAGGACAACCTTTCAAAAGTTATGATTATTGTAGTAGTCATACCCTTGTATCCATCAGCCACACCAGGATATCCCCTATCATCTCTCTACCTCTTATTTCCCGCCGGCTGTTTTGTAGCTTCAAACACAGTCAATCCCTTGCTATCCTTTGCTTTCTCAACATCCCCAACAAATCTTAATAGATAACAATTGATATAAACATAAAACATTACCAAGCGTATTTACTAATAATTAAGAGCCATGTACTACATTATGTTTTTAAGGTAATTTCATGACAAAGCACATTCATCATATTCCACTCAAATAAACATTTATCAGCTTGAATCATTTCAAAGTAATTGAGTGATATAATACTTTAGCATTATTCTATTTCAGATTTGATGCATTCACTGAGGAACATGTTTGATGTAGGAGTGTTTGATACCCTCTACATATTGTGAATTATGTATAAAAAGTTAGTCCAGAAACTAATAAAGGATGAAAAAGTTGGTTTGCATTGGGTTTTAGTATCAATCTACACTACAACAAATCATCCCCACAATGTAAAACACATAAAAATTGTGGAGAGATGTGCGTTCCTGCACTAACATGACTATCGTTGAAGATGTATGCTATATCATAGTTATGCTATAAGCACATTGTAACAATATTATATACATATATTGTAACTAACTTCTCTTCAATGTGAGCTGTGTCATCACTTGGATCTAATGCATAACCTGTGATTTATTAAAAATAAAAAGATCACACATAACTCATTAACAAATACATTTTTTCTCAAACTATGCTTGCTTTTGCTCTTACCGTAACTTGAGAATGTTTTTAGTTGATTATCAAATTGAAATTTACTGATATGAGCTGGCTCAACATAGCCAGACAACATATTTTTATGTGCTCTTTGCTGCTTCGTTTTAAATGGATTTGTGGTCCAACCTAAAATAGTAGACTTCTTCAAAATCATGATTTTGTCCATGTGCATGTAAATGGTGACAATGATTAAATTATTAACGTACCGAAGCAGAAAAGAGTTCGTCATACTTTGCATTAAATGTAACTTCTTTCATTGAAGGATCGATGTGTCTTCTCCAATCAATTCCTTCCTTTAAAGCATAGCAAATCGTATCACAGATTTAACCTTGGTGTTGGTAGTTGCCTAGTTAGGACTTTGGATAAAAACTATTACACTTTACCTTAGCATCAACAATTGGCGCACTGCTTAAAAGAAACTTAGATTTTAGAGCATCCATATTGACAGTTCTCTGGATTGACTTTTCATCTTCTTTATATTTAACATTATTACTTCTCTCTTCATCAGAAGAATCACTTTGATAAGACACCAATGATTTGGGACTTGCAGCTAAATCGAGAGATCAGAGCACAGAAACCATATTGAAATTTGTCACGTGAAACGTGAACTGAAAGATAAATATTAAATGTCACCATCGTTACGCGCGCGAATTGTTTTATCGTCTTGCCGCGAAATACGATTTTACCCACTTTAACTTTTTTGTAAAAAAACATCATCGTATGCGCATTGTCAACTTTCTTGTTCTCCTTCCATTGTATTGCTCTATAATAAAGCTAAATATCTTAACGTTTTAAGTTCTTTATTATTCGTGAAAAGCGGTATGTGGAATAACAATACGAAGGTATTGCAAGTTTAATTGCTTCATCACACTAAGCATATGCACATACATTAACTGAATTGCAAACACTACTTTCGCTGCAGAGTAAGTCAGAATACATGAAACTACTTGACAACTGCCGTATTGGCAATATTTTGGAAATAATTGGTAATAATTATAACAATATCAGCAGTGTTGTTATTATAGTATTTTAAATTTATAATAAGCTACTAAGCATAAACATATTCTGATTTACCCCGGAACTTCCACTGCATTGCACTACTTGCAAATTTTATGCAGTTATTTAGGTTATTTAGTTCAGACCTTTGTAGTTCAATGGGGATGGGGGTGCAAGGCAACATGAATATAGGCCCTGACATGACATAGGATTAAAGTCTTGCATTGAAAATTCATAATATAGAAGTGGAAATTAGTTTTGTTAATTATATGTACATAATTTATTTGGAGGTTTTGTCTCTCAAAAAAGCTTCAACAAAGATAGAGCCCGTACTGAGCAAGCTAACTAGAGGTCAGGCTTTTGAGTCTTTGTTGCAAAAGGTTTACCAAAGGTGTAAATTGCAGTACAGATGATGATTCAGTTGTTGATCCTTGCCATGTAACATCTATGCCAAGTATGGACCAGTTGCAACAATGGAGAAAAATAGTTGAAGCATCAAGTACAAGCAAAGGAGCATGTATCAACACATCACAAGGAAGGTTAGATATCAATTGCATCACCAATCTGCAGAAATTTCACACCTTAAAAAGCATACAAGTAGAAGTCGAAGAGGAAATTGCCTGGTTTTCACAACCATTGAACAAACCAGACACGGTGGTGGAACATCCATCAGCTGCTTCAATTACAGCCTTTCAGAAGCTTTTGTACAGAACCCCATATAGTGAGATTATGAAAGAACGAGGAATGTCATCCAATGAGATGTCCAGGTTATGTGTTGACAGAACGGTGTCAAGTGACCACATATGCTGGTTGACAACAAACCTAAACCAAAAGAAAAAAGATACATATTATGTGTACCTCAATGGAACAAAACCACCCACAACAGACCAACACCATGCTAAATATGAATTAATTTCAAAATTCTGTTTTGCCATAAATGTTGGTAAAAAAAGCAATGGCAACACATTCCTTGGAGATGATTTGCACCCGAAACCATTGGGTACTTTGCTATGTAGACACTAATGACAAAACATTACATATGGGGATTCATTAGGCTGGCAATTTCGAACACTCTTCTACACATTTTAGATAAATTCATCAAGGCACATAATATTTGCGACAGCATAGCCAACTACTCAGTAACAATGACACATGATCCTGATAGCAGATGCCAGGTTAGAAGAGGACACAAGTGCACAGACAATTGTTCGAAAGCGTATCCATTCCAAACATGTAGCAATGTTTGTGGCGTGGTTGTAATGATTATGATGGCTATATCAAGCTATAACTATGCCTTTTTCAAGAGCATGCTATCATTTTCTAAGCCAACCACAAAGAATATTCCATCAATATACCAAAGCAATCCCACACATTACAGCGCATACTTACGGATTGTACTTGGATGTTGGATCTCAGATAATGTTGTTAACCTGGCATATGTATTACCACAGTTTTGGAATACACTACAAAAAGGGATTTTACCAGAAAATGAAAACACAGCAACAACTTGTAAAATTTCCAATAAATAGAGCATCAAGAGACTCAAAGTCACACCATCAGTCTTCAATAAAATGGTGAAGGATAAAATCATGCAATGTATTTGAGTTCAATGATGCAAATGATGCAGTCAAAAAGGTGTTTGAGATAGCATTGCTAATGTTCTTTTACTAAATTGTCATTGTTAAACAAGTAATCTGAATATACTCACTTTGGGACAAGTAGGACAGATATTTCCTTCATCAAGCTCAGGAATAACACAGCTCAACATGTTTAGTTTATGTCTGTAAATTCTGAAAAAAACAATGACACAAAGAAAGCAATTATGCACTCTTAAACAAATGACATAAACAAAATACAGTGCAAGACAGTAATACTTGAGGAAAAATCCTTTCCCATCATAAACTTTAGCATTTTGATTTCCTCCAATTAAATACATCTCTTAAGATGAGATTCTTAGGCTATAAAATTGACTGCAACTTTCCCAGCAATTCATATGAGTACAGCAGTGCAATAAATCAGTGACCTACATGCAGTTACCTATATTCTTCAAAAGCATCTATAATGACAGGATACATTTTGGTGTTGCATAAGAAGAGAATATGTGGTTATGATTAAACTCTTCAAATGACTGACAAATGCTTTTATTGATGCCTGGCATTCCATCTGCACAGAATGAATCAATTCAAAAACTCAATTGCAAATGCAATTCTTGGTTTTGTAGGTGTTCCACCCCAAAGGCCAAATTGCAGAAGTTGAACAAACTCTCGAGAGCATGAGCAAAACTGTACCTCAACAGTACAAAATGCCTAAAATTGAAAAAGATCCAAAATTATAATTGTGTTGAACCATCCCAGCTAAAATGAAAAACTTTTGCAGCACATTTTACATATAACATACCTTTAACATCAACAACAGAAACACTTCTTTTGTGACAAGCTGTTTGGCATGAACAATCATACACCAGCATGTTCATGAGTTTATATGGCCAAAACATGCCATCCTACAAAGCAATGAATAACCTCGTAGAAATTAGTTGTAATCAATCCCCTTTCTTGCATTCATAAAAAATATTAGATTAGTACTTCGTAGCATGTTTCACAATGTAAACTCTCAATTTATTTTTGCATTTTTTGTTGCAAGTGTTGAGAGAGTGAACTGTAAACACTTTTATAATATCTAGCTCATAAAGATTACCTTAAATATTTCAACATGATGACAAATATTTACGGTTGTGTGCATCTTTAACATACAGTTCTCACAATACTTTGCCATTGGACCACAATCGCTGCACCTAAACTTTGCTTCATTATCACAATGAATACACTTCAGATTGCTCCAATTTTTGCCAGCAAACTGAAATGTATTCTTTATAATTGAATGTCACAAATTTTCCCATGCTTTTTGTCTTCTTTCAACTTTCTGGTAATAAGAAGATGATTCTTCACAATCAAGGTGAACATCACTTTCAAGATCACTGTTATCTTGTTCCATTCCCAGTTCATGGCCTTCCAATGCACCACAATTATCAGGACTGTTAAAAGAACAGCTTCATCTATGATCCTCAGTAACCAATTCTGACAAATGCACCTCCTCTCTCTCAACATGGCCATCCTCATCATGATATGTGACAGCTACAGTTGCTTTAAACCTTTTATTGCTCCTACAAAATTATCATAAAAATCTATAAAATGAAAATAAATGTTGAAAAGTCTAACAGCTATAAGGCCGTTATTTGGTGTACCTTGGCATCTTTAAAAATTACCAGCAAGAAAATCACAAATGAGAAAATATTATCGATATTACCAATGACACAATAACATAAGTTAAACGACCAAAGTACAACGTATGTATCTCCCAAGACTATCTGCCGACGTTTTGTACCCGTACTTTACCGGCTTTTAGCCATGTCTCATAAGACGAATGGGGGTGATATGTTTGGTTAGTAAAACGAAAGGGGTTTTTCTTCCGGTATATTGTAGGAGCCTTTTTCCTAGGGGTAGGGTAACATATCTCACGTGACCGGAAACGTAAATCATTTAAATTATTCCACAGAATCGACAAGAACGCCGCTCCTGAGATATAATGTAGTTGGTTGTGTCTTGTAATCTTTTTGAATTTGTGAAGGTATGTTGATTTTAAACTTTACCTTTCGTTGTTATATTGTATTTTGATTTTGTGATTTAATGTTTCATGTCCATTTATCGATTATTTTGTTTTTCTGTAAATTATTCTACTTCGCTCTATGTACGTATGTAAATGTTTTATAAAGATAAATTTGTTGATTTTGGTGAGATTTGGAGCTAGCTCGAATCAAGTTTGGAAAATCAACTTGTTAACTTTCATATATCTTTATATAATAATAAAAAGAAATAAATTTCTACTATATAATAGTAATGTTCTACATCGATACACATCATGTGCATGGTCACGAGGTAGTAGAGGAAATATGATATTCATGGATAATTTCGTAAAAGCACTATTGCTAATGCGCATTTAATATACACGACAAGTTTTTTTAAAATAGACATGTTTCGACATCTCATGATGCCATCTTCAGTGAAATAATAAGTGATACAGGGTTTATATAAAAGTAATATGATACATAAATTACAATAATAAAAAGGAAATAAGATATATTAATGGTGAGCGTCCGAGCGTATTATAAACTAAATATTGTATTGAATTTATAATACGTTCGGACGCTCCCTATTAGTTTATCTTATTTCGTTTTATTGTTGTAATTTATGTATCATATTACTTTTATATAAATCTTGTATCACTTATTATTTCACTCATACTGAAGATGGCATCATGAGATGTCGAAACATGTCTATTTTAAAAAAACTTGTCGTGTATAATGTGCTTTATGAAACGTGTAATAAAAATTAATGCCCAACATAAAGTTTTGATTAGAGCCATAGAAATAGACCAAAAATATAGTAAAATTGAATTTATTGTAACGTTTCGTCTTTACTCAAGACATCTTCAGACAAATAATATATAGGATGTTAAGACAAGATATTATATTTACAAAAAGGTGTTAAATTACTGGTAAAGGAGGCGGGGTCAAATGGATTATATGATAAGGAAGTTAGGAAGTAAAATAAAGAGAAATTAAAAGAGGTTAAGTGGAATGGAGTTTCCTTGCACGTTAATTAAAAGCTTGTATTTATTGATTAGAAGGCTCTCATGAATGGAGAGTTCACAAGAATCGTTAGAAGAGGAGATTACTTTAAAGTCGTCTAAGTTGGGGGTGTTTTCAGTTGCGTTAATGTGAGCAAAGATGCTTGATAAAGCAGGGTGGGAAACTTGGTTGCCTGTAAGGGGGGATATTCCCAAGTGCTCCGAAAATCTGGTGTGTAGATGACGTGTGGTCACCGCATCTTCAACCTTTGTTCTACTTACGAAAATTTTCATACACAACTCGAATTTACCAGAAAGTCACTCACCAAAAACGGTTTTCCTTCACGTATAATTGACCAAATCACACGTCGCTTTCTTAACAACACCTTTGCCCCTAAACCACCTGTCTTGACTGCTCACAAAATGCCTATCTATTTCTGTCTTCCTTTCACCGGCATACACTCCCTTCAAATTCGCACACAAATCAATAGCCTTTGTGCTGCAGCCCTCCCACACATATCCATTAAATTTGTTTTCCGCCCTTCTCAACGTATCTCTTCTTTCTTCCCCTTTAAGGACAAAATTCCCAAACCTCTGAGATCTGGTGTAGTCTATTTATTCAAGTGTCGAAGCTGCAACGCCTCGTATGTGGGTCAAACCACACGTCATCTACACACCAGATTTTCGGAACACTTGAGAATATCCCCCCTTACAGGCAACCAAGTTTCTCACCCTGCATCATCAAGCATTCTTGCTCACATTAACGCAACTGGACACACCCCCAACTTAGACGACTTTAAAATAATCTCCTCTTCCAACGATACATATGAACTCTCCATTCATGAAAGCCTTCTAATCAGTAAATACAAGCCTTTACTTAACGTGCAAGGAAACTCCATTCAACTTAACCTCTTTTAATTTCTCTTTATTTTACTTCCTAACTTCCTTATCATATAATCCATTTGACACCGCCTCCTTTAGTAGTAATTTAACACCTTCTTGTAAATATAATATCTTGTCTTAACATCCTATTTATTATTTGTCTGAAGATGTCTTGAGTAAAGACTAAACGTTACAATAAATTCAATTTTACAATATTTTTGGTCTATTTCTATGGCTCTAATCAGAACTTTATGTGGGGCATTAATTTTTATTACACGAATTTGATTTCCAATACACATTTAATATAAACGACAACTTTTTTGAAAATAGACATGTTTCGACATCTCATGATGCCATCTTCAGTATAAAAGTAAGGTTTATATAAAAGTAATATGATACTTAAATTACAACAATAAAAAGGAAATAAGATAAATTAATGAGGAGCGTCCGAGCGTATTATAAACTAAATATTGTATTGAATTTAAAAACTTGAACATTGAGGTCAGGGTTAGTTTTGTTAATGTGGAGTGCTTCTCTGATTTTAAGGGTGAATGAAGTGTCGGCAGTGTCGATGATTTTAAAGCAAGAGGGTGAATAGTGGTTTCACACCACTTTCATACAAAACCGTACTTATACGCACACTAATCGACAGAGCATACAAACTTAACAATACGAACAATGGCTTTCAACGAGACATAAAAAACATCACATGCACTTTTTTACGAAACTCTTTCCCACTACACTTTATTAACAGAACTGTAAAACGATATCTCGACAACAAACAAAGCAACAACCTAAAACTAGACACCGAAACTCCTGACACGACGATCACAACCAAGACAAATGAAAATTCCAAAATAACAACTCTATACTTCAAACTACCATACATCGGACATTACTCAAGACACACACAACGCAGACTTACAAACATGAAACGCTTCTGTACAGATATTGACATTCGACTAATTTTCACATCATTCAAAATCAAAAACTTTTTCTCATTCAAAGACCCAATCCCTGATTCAATTAAATCTATGGTGGTATATGAATTTGATTGCGCGGGATGTAATTCCCGATACATTGGCGAAACTTCTCGCCATTTATCCACCAGAATCGGGAACATAACCACAACAAACAAAAACTCTCATATCTACCGACACCTTCTTAAATCTCACTCATGTAAAACCAACTATTCACTCTCTTGCTTTAAAATCGTCAACACTGCTGACACCTCATTCACCCTTAAAATCAAAGAAGCACTCCAAATTAACAAAACTAACCCTGACCTTAATGTTCAAGTTTTTAAATTCAATACAATATTTAGTTTATAATACTCTCGGACGCTCATCATTATATTATCTTATTTCCTTTTTATTGTTCTAATTTATGTATCATATTACTTTTATATAAACCTTGTATCACTTATCATGAGATGTCGAAACATGTCTATTTTAAAAAAACTTGTCGTGTATATTAAATGCTCATATTCATGGTCATGTGACATGTGGGATACTTCATATAACATTAACATAATTTATGATCACATCACAGAATAGATATCTTAACAGAAGGTCCACTTGTGTAGGAACCTTTGATGTTTTTGTCTACCACTACCAACGTATAAAGAGACACTATTGGCAAACCAAGTATCAAATATAAGAAGAGTTCATTTCTACAGTAAAATATAAACAGGAAAAAGCAGCACTAGCATCAAACTTTGTATTTTCACCAATCCAAGACAATAACCAGAACGTTAATTTGGGGAGGGGGGAGGAGGAGTGAAAAATGTTTACAAAGGAAATTATTCGCTATTATTTTCTGTGTCTCAGGCTAAATTTTCCAACGAGATGCATAAATATTCAGTGGTTTATCTCCGTAGCAAATATCTTTGAACAAATTCATGCAATAAAAAATTCGTTGCTTAATGATAGGATGTCAAACACAAAATTAAATCAAGGCAAACTTTTACAGTTTTACCACAGAATTCAAAAACTTCACGATTTTTTATGAGCAGGATGAACAGTACGACATCTTCCAACTTTATTCGTTTTCAAAAACAATCGCTATAAGGACAGCAAACTAATAAATAATGCAACATGCATGATTCTGACCGTAATGGAGGGTGATTCTGAACAGAATAGTGGAAATGGCGATCCATTATGATCCATTATGATCCATTGAAACTTTAAAACCTTTCACATTTGTTCTATAAGAAATAAATGTTAATAAATGTGTTATTTACGTGAGATTAAAAAATCACATATTAAACAATTATGGATTCCACGTAAAGGCTGTGAAATTATGAAGAAAAAACTCCTCACATGCTAGACATGTAACAAAGGGCAAGAAACACATAGGTTTATCCTATTCTATTTTAGTATCTCTTCCTCTACTAACATGTCTCTTAAAGGACTTAACACGATTTACAGTTAAGAAATAAAGATTCCACAGATGCACTCTACATTGAAATGACGTCTGGCAAAGTAAAAGTTTGTAAAAACTTTTATCATCCATCTGAAAATGAAAATTGTCGAAAATTTGAATTATAAAAAGTCTTAAATAAAAATAAGTTTTGAAACTATACATATCGTATTTAATCAGAAAATACTGAAAATTCCCTACATCTCCATCGTTGTTGTATAAAGATTTCGAGACTAATTAGCAACTGCTTCAGCTTCTGGTTAAAATTGTTTATAGTATTTATACAATAAAATTGTTGAGGAATTGTTTGGTTGGTAAAAGGAAAGGGGTTTTTCTTCCGGTATATTGTAGGAGCCTTTTTCGTAGGGGTAGGGGTAACATATATCACGTGACCCGAAACGTAAATCATTTAAATTATTCCACAGAATCGACTAGAACGCCGCACCTGAGATATCATGTAGTCGGTTGCGTCGTTTTTAATCTTTCTGAAATTGTGAAGGTATGTTGATTTTAAAGTTTACTCGCCTTTATGTAATAGTGTATTTTAACCTTATGATTTAATGTTTCGTTTCCATGTGTCAATTGTTTTGTTTTGATGTCACGAATATTGTAGTTAAATATAACTTATAAATTAGTGCCACGTATGTTTTATATGGATAAATTTTCTTCATTTTGGTGGGATTTTCAAACACAAATTAATTTTGGATACATTACACGTGGAAAATACGGCTTTTTTCACATCAATACCATTTTACTCCAATCGTTTATTTTAAATTATATTAATACAGCAAAGTTACAAAATTAACGTGTTCAGTCAAAATGAAGAAACGTCAGAGAATTTCAGTTATGCATGTTTATTATGTACTGTAGTTTTTTTTTGTTATGGTCTTTTGAAGAATTAAAAAAACCGTTTTTATTCTTTTATTACTTTTTATCTAAATCTCAAGTTCAACATATTTAGCTCCATCAACGTAAAACATAACAGATTTTAAACATCTTTGAGGAATTTGGATATGTAAATCAATGTAAAACCCTACTATGATTGTTTAGTGTTCAATTTAACCAAAACATTTACAACATTAGTGTTTAGTGCAACTATTATCAATATAGTTTTTCTTTAGTTAACTATGGATTGATTGATTGCTTAAGATTTTTAGCATATATTATGAGCACTTAAAGTAACCAAAGAAATCTTAGTTAAAAGGTAATTCAATAATGCTTAATATGATGCAACTTGACGTTCGTGTGTAATTTAAAGAAAAATGTTCATGTCTAAAATAAAGCAAAGAATTAACATTAGCAAAACGGAAACTTTATAAAAAGATGTACATTTAGGTCACATATTTTGCATAAACACATTAATGTCGTTTACATTTCACACTTCAATCAAAGAGAAAGTTCTCTCCTAACACGAACATCAAAAATCACATTCACCTGAAATTGTTATCAAAAATAGTTAAATATATATTTCACTTTTGGCAAATATTCTTTGCGTTTGTAAGATTGTAGAGATTTAAATGAATCATTGACAGTTTGAGTTAATGTTAAAAAATTTTTTCAAGTCAAAGAAACGTGTTGTGTTGTGATTGGTCGTTTCTTAGGCGTGTACTTAGTTTTACATGGTACCTAAAATTTTTGTGCACATATAAGATTTTCTTTTTTTATCGTCTCGCTGTTATGAACAGAATTCAATATTTTACAATAGAAACAGCAGGTGATTATAAGTTAACATTTAGTGAACAATTTCTTTATTATCAAGCAAAAGCAAAGACATTATGTAGTTGGTTGCGTCGTCTTCAATCTTTCTGAATTTGTTAAGGTAAGTTGATTTTAAAGTTCACCTATCATAGTGTCATTGTTGGTTTTTATGTCTAGAATTTCGTTATATTTATCATAAAAAACCTAAATTTTCCTTTTCGTGGTGAAATTCGCATTTCATATGTTTTATATTGATACGTCTGTTAATTTTGGTGGGATTTTCCCAATAACACATTGGATAATTTATCATTTCAAAATACTGACCTTTCTTCCATTGTCCCAACAATTATTTGAATTAGTCTTTTCAAATATCATTGGTACGGCAGGGCTAAAAAATCAAAAATATAAATCAAAATTATGACACGTCACAGAATTGCAGTTATACATATCATTATGTGCAATAATTTTAATTTTATCTAACATGGCTTTTTCAAGAAGAATTTTTTTCTCATTCATATAGTCATCTATCTATTTATCTTATTCCTAACACAGATGATGACATGAAAAACGTTTTGCTAGCTATGTCTTTAGAAATTGCGCCCACTTGGAAAAAAACTTACTTCTTCACGTGATAGTACACGTGATTTTTTTTCTGGTCTATAATTGTTCAACTTGTTGTAAGATAGACTATTTAAAATATTTGTTTGTGTCAAAAGTTTACAAAATGACAAAACTTTGCATGATGAACTGTCAAGTCCAAACGCTATCAGTATTGAAGTATCTCTGATTACTGAGATGTGAGAAAATTAACCCTCTTTCCTAGTATCAGTCGTCAAAAATAATTATTGGAAAAGTTGTTGTTTATAATCTTAATTTTTTTGAGCTATCTTATTGGTAAAAATGGTACTACATATTTTGTCTGGCTGACTCAACTTTGCGTTTGTTAATAGTTTAGTTTCCAGAACATTTCAATAATTCAAATAAATATATGTAAACTGTGTATAAGGTTTATCAAATTTAACTGAAACATAATTTGTTGTAAAATTTATAAATCATCCCTTCTTGTATTCTCATCAGTCATAGCTAAAATTTAAAATTTTCCCATCTCATTTTATCGTCTCGCTGTTATGAACAGAATTCAATATTTTACAATAAAAACAGCAGGTGACTAAACTCAAGCATTTATTGAACATTCTAATTTCTTTATTAAGAAAAAGCAAAGACATCATGTAGATGGTTGCGTTATCTTTAATCTTCCTAAATTTGTTAAGGTATGTTGATTATAAAGTTCACCTATCAGAGTGTCATTGCTTGTTCTTATGTCTAGAATTTTGTTATATTTGTTATAAAAAACCTGAATGTCATTTTCGTGGTGGAATTCGCGCTTCATATGTTTTATATTGATACATCTGGCGATTATGTTAGGATTTATTCAATAACACATTGGATGATTTATCATTTCAAAATACAGACTATTGCATTATCACCAACAATTAATTTCACTAGTCTTTTCAAATATCATTGGTACGGCAGGGCTAAACAATCAACAAGATGATACAAAATTATGACATGTCACAGAATTTCAGTTATGCATATTATGTGCAATAATTTTAATTTTATATAACATGGCTTTTATCAAAAAGAATTTTTTCTTCATATAGTACGTAGATTGCAGGTGAGCTATGGCCCTTTATATAAGCCTTTTCCTTCATGCTCTCTCTCTCTTTCATATAACCTAATTCAGTAGACGTCATTTTAGCTTTTTATTAATTGCCTATGCAAACGACACCATGGAGTTAAGCTCAAATGCCCGACTGTCACTCAAACTTCTAGGGGGCCTTTGCCACACCCAATTTATTTGTAGGAAACAGACACGTGGTACTGTTTTGTTGGTGTAAATGTGTTGAGTTCTAGTTTATCGCCATATCTCTTTTCGTAATATGCTCGGTATTCCTTTATGATCCAACTGATCCATTTTTTCTTATTTTACAGAGCAGTATTTATAGTCTTTATTACAAATAACAAATATTATTATTGTTCGGAATAGTTCCTCTATTTAAGCTATATATAGTACATAAGGAAATTTAATTAACGTCAATAACTGTTCCTTGGCTGTTAGCCCTGTTTGAACGGATACATTGGTAAACCAAACTACGCACATACTATTTCCTTAACATGTTTCTGTGGTTTATGAGCATGACTCAACACCCCCACTTGCTCATTAACTAAATTAACAAATTAATACCTATTTACCAGTTATAAATGTTTTGAATCTACTTAATTTAATTTTACGTACAGATTTTGTAAATATATCAGCCACATTTTCATGTCTTCATACATAATTTCTATTTTACCAACCTTTATTTAAGTTATTTCACTTCTGATAAAGTGATATATAATATGTATATGCTTAGACCTTTTGTGGTACATACGGTTCTTTGCTAAGTTAATTGCGCCCTGATTGTCAACATTCAACAAAACACACTCGCCTTCCTTACAAATACGCAAATCAACACACAACTGTTTCAAACAATTTGCTTCCTGAATAGCTTCGGTCAATGCCATATACTCAGCCTCACAAGTTAACAAAGCAACTGTAGATTGCTTCTTACTCCTCCAAGAAACCAAACCACCGTTCTCACTAAACCTGAAACCGTAACCTGAAATACTATGCCTGTCATCCACATCGCCAGCCCAATCAGAATGAGAAAAAACAATAAATTTTAAAACACTTTCACATTTTCTAAATGTAATTGTCTGATCTATTGTATCCTTAAAGTATCAAAGAACATGCTTGGCCTCTATTAGGTTTGCTTTTGTCGGTTTTGCCATCTTTTGAGACAGCTATGTTACAATAAAGCACAGATCAGGTCTAGTTCCTGTCATAACATATATAAGACTACCGACAATTTGTCTGTAAAGACTCGGATCTTCTAACTGAAGCGATTGATCATGCGACATTTTATTTGTATCGGAAGATGATGGAGTGGGTTTGGGTTTACACTCCGACATGCAAAATTTTGTTAGTAACTTAATAAAATATTGCCTTTGACTAATTTTTATTTAATTTTCTGAGCATTTGAATTCAGTCCCTAAGAACCAGGACAATATTCCTAAATCCTTCATCTTAAAATGGTCGCTTAAGATTTTCTTGACACTCTGCATTAATGTGTCATTGTTTGCAGCAATGATAATATCATCTACCCATACTATTAGAATAGTAACATCTTTTCCTTCAAATCGCGTGTAAACGCTTAGGTCGACTAATGATTGCTTGAAAGTTTTCCAGATTAAGTGTTCATGCAATACGTTATTCCAATTCTTTCCACTTTGTTTTAATCCATACAAAGATTTTTTCAACCTGTACACTAATTTTTCACTATTTTTATCTACTTCCTCATATTCTTCGGGTTGATGCATATAAATTTCGCAGTCCATTGGGACGTTAAGATAAGCTGTTTTTACATCCATCTGATGCAATAACATGTTGTTTTGAACAGCGTGTTGAAGCAATACACGGATAGAACTCATGCTTGCAGTTGGCGGAAAAGTTTCGTTGTAGTCAATACCGGGAGTCTGCGAGTATCGTTTTGCTACATAACGGGCTTCATGGGTCTCTTCTTCATGTTGCCCTACTTTTACGGTGTAAACCTATTTCCCCCCCACTATGTCTCTATTTTTTGGAGGTGTAACAAGTTTAAACGTATCATTGTCAATTAAGGCTTTCATTTCATCATTCATGGCTTTTTGCCATTTTACTCTTTTATTGGAGCTTATTGCTTGGGAATAGGTCGTTTGGATGTTGGATACTCTATAGCAATAATCTACGGTATATGAGACAGTATCCTCCCCTGAAACTTCTTCTGTCGCATATTTGTCAAGATATTTAGGTTTACTTCTTATTATAGTGGTGTATCTTGATTCTCTAGATGTCTCTGGAGCACTAATGTCTTCGTTAGTTATTTTGGGGTTTCTTTCATGCAATTTTGCTATCTGAGGTGCAAGTTCTTCATCATCTAGTTCTGGCAGTTCCCTGCTACCCTCCCTGAAGAACTTAACGCATCTTACACGCTCTAACTTGTTAATGTTAGGGTAGTATAGTAGATATGCTGGACTATCTGCTAATTCAATAACATGTGCTTTACTATCAAATTTACTATCAAAATCTATAAATTTTTGACTTATCGTTAATAATGTGACTTGTAGCTCCTGTGTCCACCAGTAGAGATAAATTCGCTTGATCCATATCCTTAACGTCTGTTTCAGCGTTCTCTTCTTCATCCTTTGACACGAATAAAAAGGAGTGTTGCCGTTCACTGTCACAGCGCTGCTCGTCTTTAGCTGACTTGAACGTTACTTTCGTCTTTCGGCAATCTTTCGTGTCGTGGGTCTTGGTCTTGCATATGGAGCACCATTTATTCCCCTTCACTCGTCATTGTGAGCTTTTGTGTCCCTTTCTTCTACATTTGAAACAATTTCCGTCAAATTTTGGTTTCGCATACATAACGTTGTCACCTACCTCAGCTTTCGGTGACAATGGTTTGATATTTTCTTCATGACTTCGTAACGAGTTTTTAAATTCCGTAAATGTCATTTGTCTTTCCCTTTGAACTGTTACGTTAGCAAAGACGTCGTACGTGCTTGGCAGACCCTTTAAAACCATTGCAATGAGTAGTGCACCACTTATTATCTCCTCGGCTTCTCTTAAGACTGTTGCCGATCGTTCCGCTCGCAATATGTAATCTGTGACAGTCTCGTCGTCACTTTTCTTCAGCGAAGTAAGTTCCGTGTAAAGAGCGATGGTGCGAGGTTTTCCTCTGCCTTGATAGTGATGTCTGAGGATTTCTAAAGCTCTTTATCCATTGTCTTTTGCCTCCCAAATCACAAGAGACAAACTTCTGTCGTCCAGACATTGGACCAACTCTGCAAAAGCGTCAGCCAGTTTTGAAGCTGCTGGTTCTTCTCTCTCACTTGCTCATTCGATAAATACGTCGTAGACTTTTTGAAGACGCATATAGCCCAAGAATTTTTTTTCCAAACTCGTATTTGCTTTCTCTTCCATCGAAAAGCAAACCTCTTCTGGGCCCATAACCTGTCGAGCTCGAGTTACTCGCCATATCTCTTTTCGTAATATACTCTATACCTTAAGTAACAACCACGAGTGAACTTAATGATCGAACTTATTTTTATTATTTTACAGAGCAGTACTTATAGTCTTTATTACAAATAACAAATATTATTATTGTTCGGAATAGTTCCTCTATTTAAGCTATATATTGTATATAAGGAAATTTAACTAACGTCAATAACTGTTCCTTGGCAGTTAGCCGTGTGAAAACGGATACATTGATAAACCAAACTACGCACATACTATTTCCTTAACATTTTTCTGTGGTTTATTAGCATGACTCAACATAATATAAGACAAATTTTTTGAGCTTTTTTGTTATTTCTAGATTTTCATTACAATGACAATACACATTTCCTGTACACACAATACAATGACTTAAGAACCAGATAACAAATACGGCTAACCTTACGTTTACTCCTCATTTGACTCTGAAGATGACTACCGCTAAGGTTGTTGAAACGTCAGTCAACAACAACAAAAACAGTCCTTCTCAGGACTTTATTAACCTGGACAATCATCATTTACAAACATGTAGTTAAACTGGGAAGTTAAAAAATTGAAACTATTCATGTTGTTATAAATATTTCAAAAATTTCCCAGTGCAGAAGCAATTTTTAGCGCCATTTCGCTAGTGACTGACCTGGAACAATTTTTGTGCCTTTCCATTCGCAAAATCCTGGCGACGCCACTACCAAAATGTAGCCAAATGCCTAAATGCAGGAAAAATAAATGTCCAATTGCGTGTTTTCAGCTGCCATCCTTGATACTCATTTACACGTACAAGTAAAACTGTAACATTACGTAGCTATGTTTGATCTTCAACAATTTTAGTTGTCTATAAACTCTAATTAAAGAACCAATTTATGTTGATATTAATAACTTATGACCTTTAGATGCAGTCAAGAGAAAAAATTAATAATTCGTATCTGCAAGAAATACTTACAGATGTTGTTGAAAAGAAACTTGTTGATCTTTTTATTCAAGAATGGAACACTCATTACAAAAAATCCCACGGAGAATGGGAAAATACAAACGTCAGTGGTATGAAGTTGTTCAATATTGAAAAAACAAAAAAGAAACCTAAACCTCATGACAAACACATTCTGTCAAAATTTCATGATGGTGACACCAGTAAGTGGGATTGTACAACATTGTTTGCAGCAATATTGTTTTCCAACTCAGTTGGAACAAAACTTAACCCAAAATCTAAGGCTGCTGTGGATAAACTTCGTGTTATCAGAAACAACTTCATCCATGAAAAAAAAGGAAACGTTGCTGATGACGAATTTCAAACAATGCTTTGTGATATTGAAAAGTCATTTAAAGATCTAGCATTTTCATTCACTGAAATTAATAAAATCAAATGTCAACGAAACACATTTAATTCTTTTCAAAAACTTCCTTGCAAACCAAATCACGATGTGGTTAAACGTACAAAATTACTTAATCAAGTCACAGCAGATCTCAATAACTTGCGCAGTACTAACAATAATGAACTAACATATTACTATATTTCTGGTAATCCTGGCAGTGGTAAATCTGAATTAGCTAGACAAGTTTGTAAAGAAATGTATAACTTGTTTGACTGGGAAAATAAAACAACATTTGTGATGACACTCGAAGGAAAAGATATCGACTCTCTTTTGAAAACTTACGCTGAACTTTGTAAACGATTAAGCAATGATAAAACTGTCATTGAAAATATCTCAAAAGAAGCAAAAAGCAGCGAAGACAAAATTAAAGATTTTCAATTATTGCTGACACAACAACTGAAATCTTGGCAAACATGGTGGATTGTTGTAGATAACGTGGCTGAACTTCATAAAATTTATCCATTATTACCTCAAGTTGGTGATCATAGCTGGAAAAATGGTCAAATTATAGTAACTGTCCAAAATACAGATGCTATACCACCAGATGGAAATCTAAATAAACACATTTCAGTTAGTCATGGTATGAACAATGAAGAATGTCGAGAACTTCTATCTGTCTTTTCTGATATTCATAATAAAGATGAAAAATTTTTAAAGGATTTATCAGACAAATTAGATCGTCAACCGTTGTTCCTGGCAAATGCTGCTTCCTACGTAGGTAGAGTAAAAGTGTAAATCCGACATTCACGTGGGAGAAATATTTTGATAAGTTGAATGAAGGAGAGCGACAGAACATGGATGCCAATTTTCAAAAATAAACACATCTTACTTAGGAATGAAAACTGTTATGTTAGCAGTACAAAAAATGCTGAAGAATCCATCTTGTTGGAACATGTTTTAAACTTTTCTCAATAATATCTTTCGATCCCTTACCACAAGATGTTATAATACAATTTATTAAAAGCATTGATCCACAAAATCTGCAGAAGATGTCTGTCTTCAATTAAAGCATTGTTCTTTATTCCTTCAAACGGAAAACAATGACATCCGCCTGCACAGCGTTGTACACGAAACCATCATAAATTATTCATCGCAGACCTTTGGATGTAAACAAAACAAAACTAATTCTAAAAAGTCTGCAGCTGATCTTGCCTGTCAAGTTGCTTGGGCACTAAATTATTTCAAAGACAGAGAAGATGAAATCAAAATAATTCCTCATCTAATCAAATTCATAAAAAATTCATCATTTCAACATTTCCTGAATAAGTTGATCGATAAAAAATCATTCTTTTTTTTCATTAGAAAACGAAAACTTGATGAAAGAAATTGGAAATTTGCCAAATATTTTGTAGATGTTTTGGAAAGATTTTTCAACTATAAACTTGCAACTAAAGTACTTTATGAAATAACAGAAATTCAAACTAAAGTGTTAGGTGTTGATCATATTGATGTTTCACATTCGTACAACGAGATGGGTTCAGTGCTTTGGAAGAATAAAGAATATGAAAAAGCTAAAGATTTTCTCGAGCGAGCAATGGAAATTCAAACAAAAACATTTGGACCTGACCATGCGCCAGCGTACAACAATCTGGGTTTGGTTTACAACAGTATGGGAGAGTACGAAATAGCAAAACATTTTTATGAACGAGCGATAGAAATTGAAACGAAATTATCTGGACCTGACCATGTTAATATTGCGACAACGTACAGCGATCTGGGTTTGGTTTACGATAATATGGGAGAGTACGAAATAGCAAAACATTTTTATGAACGAGCGATAGAAATTGAAACGAAAGCATTTCTACCTGACCATGCTAATATTGCGAAAACGTACAACAATCTGGGTTCGGTTTACAGTAAAATAGGAGAGTACGAAAAAGCAAAAAGTTTTTTTGAACGAGCGATAGAAATTCAAACAAAAACATTTGGACCTGACCATGTTAATATTGCGACAACGTACAACAATTTGGGTTTGGTTTACGAGCATATGGGAGAGTACGAAAAAGCAAAAGACTGTCATGAACGAGCGATGAAAATTCAAACAAAAACATTTGGACCTGACCATGTTGATATTGCGACAACGTACAACAATCTGGGTTCGGTTTACGATGATATGGGAGAGTACGAAAAAGCAAAAGATTTTTATGAACGAGCGATAGAAATTGAAACGAAAACATTTGGACCTGACCATGTTAATATTGCGACAACGTACAACAATCTGGGTTCGGTTTACAATAATATGGGAGAGTACGAAAAAGCAAAAAGTTTTTGTGAACGAGCGTTAGAAGTTCAAACGAAAACATTTGGACCTGACCATGTTAATATTGCGAAAACGTACAACAATCTGGGTTCAGTTTACTATATGGGAGAGTACGAAAAGCAAAAGATTTTATGAACGAGCGATAGAAATTCAAACAAAAACATTTGGACCTGACCATGTACTGCAATAATATACAACAATCTTCATTTGGTTATAAACAAACTATAGATATTGAAACTGAAGCATTTGGACTTCTATTTATCTTTTTTGCTAGAAACTAAAATACTTCTGTCTTTGAGAAAACGTACAAGAAGATAGAAGAAGAGGAAATGAATTTGTAGCTCATTTTCAATGAAGAAGAAAATCAATTTCTCTTTTCATTTTAGGTATGTCTTCTTTATACTAAAGCTGATTAGAAACAGTTGTATTGTAGATTTCTTTTAACAAAGGTTCAAATAACAACAGTTGTATATTTATAAAAGATATAAATATATTATTGACAATATTCAAACATTTGTATTTTCAAGTTTTCAACTGTCATTTATTTACTGGAACAGTTTTATTAAGAAACTTGTATGGAACTATCAAAGTATATTTATGAGTTTAGTTTGCAATGTCTAGCTATTCAGAAGTTGTGAAGTTCCTTAAAATGAATGTTGTTGGGTCATTTTCTTGTATAATAAGAGTAAATATTGATCTTACAGCAACCATGATCATGTAACATCCCTTTTTGAAATGCTGAAAAGCCCACAAGATTTGCTTTGCTATATAAGTATGAATACAGTCTTTTCTATATTTATTTCTATTCATTCATTTAATTTACAAAATATACTTTCTATTTATGAGAATTGTAGTTGTTTAAAATGGACATGCAGTTATTGTTATTTGATTCAATCATACTTGATTTGGGGACTAATATCTTAATTGTCATGACAATGTTGGGTTTTTTTTACTTTGGAGGAAATATTTATTTAATGACTTATTCAGTAATACTTTTTTATAGTTCAAACTATAAAGGCAGTGTAAAGTAAAAGTTATAAATAACCTGAAGAAGAAAAAGCAGAATATCATTGCCATAGCATTGACAGAAGTGAAAATGACACATTTAACTGTTTGACTACCAGATTTTAGACTACCAGATTTACTAATATATAAAAATCCCAGCAGTGGCGCAGGATACTTGTTAATTGGGGGGGCACAAATTCATATATGCATGTCTTAATCTGTTGAAAACAATGGATTTCAAAGGAACTTAATGTGGCAGAACATGAATATATGAATATGTGCCTCCTACGCAAAATAAAGAGTCTGCTATGCCATTTATTTCCAGGGCATCTTGAAGAGCTCTGACATTGTGTGCAACAGTTAGTATTTCATTTTGCAAGGAACTTCTTTTTTTTCAAAACATTATTTGAACATTAGAGAAATTGTGTAAAACTATAAAAGTTTATATTAGGAATATATTTCTAAGGCAACACCCTCCTTTAAAGTATGTATCCATGCTCAGGAGTGAATGACATGACCAGACATTTTTGGCTAATGTCTTTACAACTGATAAGAACAGTAAATGAGTCATTTCTACTGGTGTCTTTTCTTCTGATATGGACAGTAATGAGTCATTTTCATTGTTATGACATTAATGTCTTGCTTTTTCTTTAGTTTATACTTTACATTGCTTTGAAACTGATTCTCCCAGCTACATAAATGATTTTACCACAAAATCATAATACAAAATATTGTGGTTATCTCTGATCCCAAGAAAATCAAATATATATTAAAAATGAGATTTACTACATTAAATGTAAGTAAAAAAAGAATATTGTCTCAACAATAAAGGTGTAAATTCCCAACCGTAAATAGAAATGTTGAATCAAGTAACGAAACTATTGACCTTCTCTCCACACACAATTCTTTTAAATACAAATTATATTTTAGCATTTATCACAGTGAACAGAAATTTGTATATTTAAACAGCAAAGCTAGTGTTTGAGCTTTTTAGAAAACTTACTAAGCACTATAAATTTTACATGTAAATAATGTAAACAATGTCTTATTAAACAAGAAAAAGAACCAAACAAACACTCCTTTTAAACCTTTGCCTACAGAAATTGAAAATACAACTGTGCTGGTTAGTTAAAGGAGAAAGAAAACATACCCAAAAGCCAGGGCTAACAAAGCATCTTGTTCCTTAAAATAGACCCACAAATCCATTCCTTTCTGTAAAGACTAAACACAATAAAAATCCTTTGCTGACAAGCGTTTTGATAGATTTGGCATTGGTGACCACCTGACAATGTAATTTATCTTTATGTATGTTTTCGGTAGTGATGTAGCCAAGAAAAATGGGGCTTTTACTCTAATTATGTGTGTCTGGCCCATATTTACTGTTGTCATCTCATATGTAGTGTAGTGAGTAACGAAAAGTAATTGAACAACAAAATATTTACTTTCATAGCACTGGTAGACTTGCTATACGCTACGAGTTGTCATGGTGTTATTAAAGAGCTGAATTATGCTATCTTCCTTTGATTCTTATTTTCCGTAAATTATACACATATTTAATAAAATATACATTTAAGTTGATTTATCCAAAGGGGAACCCCCACCGTCTGAGGATCTAAGTTCTTGATACAGGGTGTTTCAAAAAAAGGTAAGCCAACTTTCACTTGCTGATGTGTGTAAATTACTGAATAAATAACTGCAGTTTTAAATATTTAAAAAAAGAGTTCTAGGTTCTAGCTATGGAGTGCTATGTTGTTTGTTGCGATTTGGAAGGAAAATGAGTGAAATGCAAGCGCGTTGAAAAATTTTGGTCAAAGTCGCATTCTTTCACCTTTGAGCATTTTTCCATCAACATGAAAGGTGCTTCACTTGGATTTTGCTGGTTTGTTGACTGACTATCACATATTTCATGGTGATGTCTTATTTTTCAACCTTGACAATATTTGAAATTATCTGACATTTACAAATTCCATGATTCAGCAAAAATTGATCCTCAAGGAGCCTTAATTAAACGTAGTTAAATACAACATAAATTAATAACTACATACGTATAATATAGTAGCTACAGTGCATTGAAAATCCCAGTCAAGAAACTTATTTTAATTACATTTATACCTCCTAGCGTGGAGATCAATCATTGCCGCTGAATCATGCAAATTTCAAACTATCGGCTGATTTCAAAGATGACCAGTTCCTTTGAGACATATTGTAAGATATTTTGATTACAAAAAAAATTTTGCAAACATTATCAAGTGTACACTCACTACGCTGAAATCGATCGAGGTGTTTAACTACACTGTGAAGCATTTGGAAGAAATAAAAGCATAGAGCACTAATTTACCCGCTGTTAATCAAGTTGTACCAGACTTTGAAACCCTTAATTAGCATTAAATTTGTTTCAATATCTCAAATATAATACGCTTTAATAATTATTTTAAACGTTGATTTTGTTTTATCTTTCGTCATTGACTTCACTTTTCGTCGGTCAAAACAATATTTGACTTGAAGTGTGATTTTATTGTTTTTTTTTGTGTCATCTCTATCCTAACCATAAAATATTTCTGAACTATTGTAAAGATAACAACATCGCAATGAAGACATAATTGAATTCATTTCTTGGCATAGGAAAAGGTTAAACTCTTACCTCTAGGTTTATTAAATATTAAAAGTTCCGTACATGCATTACAGAAAATGAAATTGTGTACAGTTACAATAGCTAATTTAAACACCTGAGATAAACATAAATTTCTCATGAGTTTATTTTGTTGCTGTAAAAATCTTACCATCATAAATCGTTGGTTAAAAGTGACTTGTCTTTCGATCAATTGTCGAGACAAGAATCGTGATATAAGAAAGAAGAAATGCTCAGGAAAACGTTTTAAAACAGCCAAAGGCCAATAAAGTGCATTTGACTTGGAGACACTGAAGTTTGAAACGTCGCTAAAGAACAAAATCGTTTGATTTCCCATTCATAGCTTGCCATGTAAACGGCCTGGTGGACTCACAAGATATATACGTCTTGTAAAATTACTGTCAAAAACGATGAAGGAGGAAAAAGATACTTACAATCCTAATATTTCCTCAGTTATAAAGAAATTCAGACGAAGTAGATTACCAATTCGTAAATAGCTCGGCCTCGAGGGAATGGTGAACAAAAGCCAAATACGTTTTCATCGTGGTCAATAATCAATTTCTTTATTTATATAAATCCTCCATCATGGTGAATTAAAACCACAAACATTTGTACTATGTTTCTCGATCGCATTAACAGAAAAATGTTCATGTCTAAAATAAAGCAAAGAATTAACATTAACAAAAATGAAAACTTTATAAGAAGACGTATATTTAGGTCACACATTTTGCATAAAGATATCAATTTCGTTTACATTTCACACTTCAATCAAAGGGAGAGTTCTCTCCTAACACGAATATCAAAAATCACATTTACCTGAACATGTTATCGAAAAAGTCAAAGATATATTTCGCTTTTGGCAAATATTCTTCGAGTATGTTGGAATGTAGAGATTTAAATAATGCATTGAAAGTTTGAGTTGATCTTAAAATATGCCCCAAGTTGCGGAAAGCGTGTGTTTTCTGATTGGTCAGTTCTTAGGCGTGTACTTAATTCTACATGGTACACAAGTAAAAATGACTTGCTAATTGCATCCCATTTCTTTTGTTTTTCATGAGCGAACGCTTTCATTTTTAAGGTTTGCTTCTTGCGTAAAGCCTGGTTCACATATGACTGAGACATGACTGAGGCATACCTGTGACGAGGCCTGCGTTGTTCTTAAGGCAAATGTAAAAACTCATCGCTGACACACTAATGGTGTTTCAGGCAGTCGTAGGAGTTACCTGCAGTATACCGCCGAAATGCCGTAAAAGTTGAGTTGTGTTCAAGTTTCCCGGCATGTCGACGGCTAAACGGCGATGTACGGAACTTATTTTGGTTACTTATGTTAAATGTGAACGTTTATCCGATTGAACGGCGATTCCCCATCATGCATTTGGGTAAAAAGATGGCGGATGAATTTTCAACACAGGACATGGAACCCAAAAAAGACTCAATGGAAAAATTCCAATCACTTCACGATAAAAATAAAAACTTATGGATGCAATACGCAACTATCGGGCTATTTATGATAAATCGTGTCCAGAGTACAAAAATCAAAGAGTAAAATACAAATTATTCTCTTTTTTTCAAACCAGCTCTCCCATCTTTGATGTATTTTGAAATGACTGTTAAAACGGCCGCATAATTTTCTAATAGTAACGCTATTTTCAAATTACGAAGCACTATTTTGTCAAATTCAAACTGCAGCTAAATTTTTGTGGTCTATCGGCGATTTGAATTATGTCATTGAAAAGCATCGCAGACATGCCTCAGGTCTGCCTCAGCCACAAGATCAGAAAACATCTCAGGCTTGCCCTTAATAATGCCTCAGTCATGTCTCAGTCATATGTGAACCAGGCTTAAGAAGAAAATTCTTTATGTCGTTGTAAGGGTAAGGTTCTCTTCAAACGTCGCATTTTACACGAACCAAATGCATTAAAAACAAAAGAAAATGAGAAAAAATCCTCGATATCTTTTGTTTGAAATGCATTCGGCTCATGTAAAATGATATCGAAAATAATGAGTTACAATGAAACAATGTTAGTGGTCCAAAAACAAAAGAATATTTTATGAATAATAAAAAGGACATTGTTTAGTACATCCAAAGAAGTTAAGTCAATTGAGCAAAAAAATATTTCTTGTGATCATTTATGTACATTTATACTTGTATTAGATGGCAATCCTTGACAGAATAGCGAAATGATGATCCATTATGATCCGTTATAAAATACTGGAACTGCAAAACCTTTTAGATTTGTGCTATAAAAATATGAATGTTTAAATAACAATGTTTAACCAAAGGCGGCCCAAAAAATCACTGAAATTGTATAAACAAACGATAACTCGCCCCATTCCATCGTAAGAGACCGTGCCCCGCAAATTTTGTATTGATTGATTGTATCTATATTATATATTTACGTAAAAAATATATTAATAAATAATAAAACAAATACATAAATGAATATATAATATAGATTTAAGTGATTTAAGTGAATTAAAGTCTCGCGTGCTTTACGAACAATGGCGTCAGCAATCTGATGAAAAACAGAAAAGAATATTCAGATGGTTTTAAGAGTAAAATAAAACCAGTATGACAATAAGCACTTGATAGATTTTCAATCTGAGCATGTGACTTAGTCCAGGCTCACGATAATCATAATAATCAACATGTATTTATATTATATATATTAAATATTTACCAATTATCTGTAGTAAATATATTATATATTTATTGTATCTAAAATATATATGTGTATTGGTAAATATATAATATATATAATATAGATACAATCAATTAATACAAAGTTTACGGCGCACGGTCTGTTTAGATGGAATGAGGAGAGCTATCGTTTGTTTAAATTTCTATCATGAATACAAAGTTTACGGCGCACGGTCTGTTTAGAGGAATGGGGAGAGCTATCGTTTGTTTAAATTTCTATCATGAATACAAAGTTTACGGCACAAGGTCTGTTTAGATGGAATGGGAGAGTTGTCGTTTGTTTAAATTTCTATCATGAATACAAAGTTTACGGCACAAGGTCTGTTTAGATGGAATGGGAGAGTTATCTTTTGTTTAAATTTCTATCATGAATACAAAGTTTACGGCACAAGGTCTGTTTAGATGGAATGGGGAGAGTTATCTTTCGTTTAAATTTCTATCATGAATACAAAGTTTACGGCACAAGGTCTGTTTATATGGAATGGGGAGAGCTATCGTTTGTTTAAATTTCTATCATAACAAGATCAAAGTTACCTCAACACATGGCATTCGCCCTGAGAAGTTTGCTGATGTGTAACCATAAGTGACATTTGGAATCAACTTTAAAGCAAGTCGTCGAGCATCAAGAAATTGAAGAAGAGTCTAAAATGTGATTTATTTATGATATTGAATGATTAAAAAAAACAAACGAAGAGTGAAAAGGCATCTTCTTTGAGCATGATGAAAAGTCCATGACGTTTTAGCTACTGGATCTTATAAAAACATCAAAGATCGCTTCCAAAACAAAGGCTTAATAAAACCAACTTACTTTACCATCTTTACAATCTTTCATAGCTTTCTTTACCATAATACGTGTGTAAAATATCTCCTCTAACATTCCAAAATAAATCAAACTCATTGAACATATAAAAGCCAAAGATATCAAGACCCATTTAGGAGTGTAAAGAATTAAGAAGGAGCGCTATGTACATTGCAAAATATACAACAAAATGCAAATGTTATTTTTTCAACAATCTTTTGAACCAATAAAAATGTGACCTGTAACTAAATGAATGTGAAATATCCCACATTACCTGGGTAAAATTCCTCGTCTTATGTTAGATTTTACAAAAACAGAGCCGTTGACGCTTACATGAATATCATCTTGCAGTTTCTGAAAGGAAATGTATTGTTTCAAATGTATTGCTTGTCGTGATGGTAATTTATTAAAAATTCTCACCTTCAGTAATGTTGGAGGAACATTCAACGATGTACAACCAAACTCAAAATGAACAACGACATGTAAGACAAAGAAAATGATTTTTTACCTTAATCTTACAATCCATGCTACACGACAGAACCTAAGAGAAAGATAAAAAAATACAATAATACATAAGTAAGAATATTTTTATTGCTTTCTTTTATCACGACGGTAGAAGGATGAACTACAGGAAAACAAATACTTCAATGTTATTAAAAAGTGCTGTATAAAGTAAATATTTGCATCCGGAAGTACCACTACGTTTTTGTCGAGGTTAGTAAAGTCACGTGAAGGACTGTTGGTGTTGACCTTTCGACAACCTAAGCAGTAGTCAACTTCAGAGTCAAATGATAAGTAAATGTCAGGTTAGCCGTGTTTCCAAAAACAATTGCTAAGGAAGTCCAATACAATATCTACAAACATACGTACGTAGTACTAGAACAAATCATTACTTTATAATAAATAATACCACGTATGAATATGTTGTTTTGGTAGAAAACAACGTTCTGGAGGAGTATCTGACTTGAGATTAATGCCAAGATCTTGTGGAATGTGAAGATATGATCTTCCTTGATAGTCATATGCATCTTTAACTGAAAAATAATTACATTTGGTAAAGTTTAGGAAACTACAAGAAAGTTTGAAAATTTTAACTTACTGTGTAATGTGGATTTCTCTTCTGAAGGTTTCATATCATCTTTCTTTGATTTGTTTTTCTTTGATAATTCATACTCCTCAAGTATTGTTGACGCTTTCTGTATTTACCAAGGTAAATTGCCAGAAAAATAATTGTTTCATTTGAAAAATATCTTTATAAAACTCTTTACTTGGGTAAATGAAATACCTCAGATGGTTTAGCAACAGTTTTTTCATCAACAAACTTACTCCATGGTCCTATAGGATAAAAGAGAATAAGAGATAGTAGGACAACCTTTCAAAAGTTATGATTATTGTAGTAATCGTACCCTAGTATCCATCAATCACACCAGGATCTCCCCTATCCTCTCTCTTCCTCTTATCTCCCACCCGCTGTTTTGTAGCTTCAAACACAGTCTATCCCTTGCTATCCTTTGCTTTCTCAACATCCCCAACAAATCTTAATGGATAACAATTGATATAAGCATAAAACATTACCAAGTCTATTTACTTATAATTAAGAGCCATGTACTACATTATGTTTTTAAGGTAAGTTCATGACAAAGCACATTCATCATATTCCACTCAAATAAACATTTATCAGCTTGAATCATTTCAAAGTAATTGAGTGATATAATACTTCAGCATTATTCTATTTCAGACTTGATGCATTCACTGAGGAACATGTTTGATGTAGGAGTGTTTAATACCCTCTACATACTGTGAATTATGTACAAAAAGTTAGTCCGGAAACTAATAAAGGATGAAAAAGTTGGTTTGTATTGGGTTTTAGTATCAATCTACACTACAATAAATCATCCCCACAATGTAAAACACATAAAATTTTGGAGAGAAGTGCATTCCTGCACTAACAGGACTATCGTTGAAGATGTATGCTATATCATAGTTATGCTATAAGCACATGGTAGCAATATTATATACATATATTGTAACTAACTTCTCTTCAATGTGAGCTGTGTCATCACTTGGATCTAATGCATAACCTGTGATTTATTAAAAACAAAAAGATCACACATAACTCATTAAAAAATACATTTTTTCTCAAACTATGCTTGCTTTTTCTCTTACCGTAACTTGAGAATGTTTTTAGTTGATTATCAAATTGAAATTTACTGATATGAGCTGGCTCAACATAGCCAGACAACATATTTTTATGTGCACTTTGTTGCATCGTTTTAAATGGATTTTGTGGTCCAATCTAAAATAGTAGACTTCTTCAAAATCATGATTTTGTTTATGTGCATGTAAATGGTGACAATGATTAAATTATTAACGTACCGAAGCAGAAAAGAGTTCGTCATACTTTGCATTAAATGTAACTTCTTTCATTGAAGGATGTTCTTTCATTGAAGGATGGAACTTCTTTCATTAATCTTCTCCAATCAATTCCTCCCTTTAAAGCATAGCAAATCGTATCAAAGACTTCGCCTTGGTGTTGGTAGTTGCCTAGTTAGGAATTTGGATAAAAACTATTACACTTTACCTTAGCATCAACAATTGGCGCACTGTTTAAAAGAAACTTAGATTTTAGAGCATCCATATTTACAGTGTTCTCGATTAACTTTTCATCTTCTTTAGATTTACCATTATTACTTCTCTCTTCATCAGAATAATCACTTTGATAAGACACCAACGACTTGCAGCTAAATCAAGAGATCGGAGCACAGAAGCCATATTGAAATTTGTCACGTGAAACGTGAACTGAAAGATAAATATTAAATGTCACCATCGTTACTCGCGCGAATTGTTTTATCGTCTTGCTGCGAAATACGATTTTACCCACTTTAACTTTTTTGTAAAAAAACATCATCGTATGCGCATTGTCAACTTTCTTGTTCTCCTTCCATTGTATTGCTCTATAATAAAGCTAAATATCTTAACGTTTTAAGTTCTTTATTATTCGTGAAAAGCGGTATGTGGAATAACAATACGAAGGTATTGCAAGTTTAATTGCTTCATCACACTAAGCATATGCACATACATTAACTGAATTGCAAACACAACTTTCGCTGCAGAGTAAGTCAGAATACATGAAACTACTTGACAACTGCCGTATTGGCAATATTTTGGAAATAATTGGTAATAATTATAACAATATCAGCAGTGTTGTTATTATAGTATTTTAAATTTATAATAAGCTACTAAACGTAAACGTATTCTGACTTACCGCGGAACTTCCACTGCATTCCACTACTTGCAAATTTTATGCAGTTATTTAGGTTATTTAGTTCAGACCTTTGCAGTGCAATGGGGATGGGAGTGCAAGGCAACATGAATATAGGCCCTGACATGACATAGGATTAAAGTCTTGCATTAAAAATTCATAATATAGAAATAGAAATTAGTTTTGTTAATTATATGTACACAATTTATTTGGAGGTTTTGTGTCTCAAAAAAGCTTCAAAAAAGATAGAGCCCGTACTGAGCAAGCTAACTAGAGGTCAGGCTTTTGAGTCTTTGTTGCCAAAGATTGAGAAATGGTTTACCAAAGGTGTAAATTGCAGTACAGATGATGATTCAGTTGTTGATCCTTGCCATGTAACATCTATGCCAAGTATGGACCAGTTGCAACAAAGGAGAAAAATAGTTGAAGCATCAAGTACAAGCAAAGGAGCATGTATCAACACATCACAAGGAAGGTTAGATATCAATTGCATCACCAATCTGCAGAAATTTCACACCTTAAAAAGCATACAAGTAGAAGTTGAAAAGGAAATTGCCTGGTTTTCACGACCATTGAACAAACCAGACACGGTGGTGGAACATCCATCAGCTGCTTCAATTACAGCCGTTCAGAAGGTTTTGTACCGAACCCCATACAGTGAGATTATGAAAGAAAGAGGATTGTCATCCAATGAGATGTCCAGGTTATGTGTTGACAGATTGGTGTCAAGAGACCACATACGCTGGTTGACAACAAACCTAAACCAAAAGAAAACAGATACATATTATGTGTATGGAACAAAACCACCCACAATAGCCCAACACCATGCTAAATATGAATTCATTTCAAAATTCTGTTCTGCCATAAATGTTGGTAAAAAAAGCAATGGCAACACATTCCTTGGAGATGATTTGCACCCCGGAAACCATTGGGTACTTTGCTATGTAGACACTAATGACAAAAACATTACATATGGGGATTCATTAGGGAGAGGAGGACACAAGTGCACAGACAATTGATCGAAAGCGTATCCATTCCAAACATGTAGCAATGTTTGTGGTGTGGTTGAAATAATTATGATGGCTATATCAAGCTATAACTATGCCTTTTTCAAGAGCATGCTATCATTTTCTAAGCCAACCACAAAGAATATTCCATCAATATACCAAAGCAATCCCACACATTACAGTGCATACTTACAGATTGTACTTGGATGTTGGATCTCAGATAATGTTGTTAACCTGGCATATGTATTACCACAGTTTTGGAATACACTACAAAAAAGGATTTTACCAGAAAACGAAAACACAGCAACAACTTGTAAAATTTCCAATAAATAGAGAATCAAGAGACTCAAAGTCACACCATCAGTCTTCAATAAAATGGTGAAGGAGAAAATCATGCAATGTATTTGAGTTCAATGATGCAAATGATGCAGTCAAAAAGGTGTTTGAGATAGCATTGCTAATGTTCTTTTTACTAAATTGTCATTGTTAAACAAGTAATACAAATATACTCACTTTGGGACAAAAAGGACAGATATTTCCTTCATCAAGCTCAGGAATAACACAGCTCAACATGTTTAGTTTATGTCTGTAAATTCTGAAAAAAACAATGACACAAAGAAAGCAATTATGCACTCTTAAACAAATGACATAAACAAAATACAGTGCAAGACAGTAATACCTGAGGAAAAATCCTTTCCCATCACAAACTTTATCATTTTGATTTCCTCCAATTAAATACATCTCTTAAGATGAGATTCTTAGGCTATAAAATTGACTGCAACTTTCCCAGCAATTGATACGTAGTACAGCAGTGCAATAAATCAGTGACCTACATGCAGTTACCTATATTCTTCAAAAGCATCTATAATGACAGGATACATTTTTGGTGTTGCATAAGAAGAGAATATGTGGTTATGATTAAGCTCTTCAAATGACTGACAAATGCTTTTTATTGATGCCTGGCATTCCGTATGCACAGAATGAATCAATTCCAAAAAACTCAATTGCAAATGCAATTCTTGGTTTTGTAGGTAATCCACCCCAAAGGCCAAATTGCAGAAGTTGAACAAACTCTGGAGAGCATGAGCAAAAGTGTACCTCAACAGTACAAAAGGAGCCTAAAAATTGAAAAAGATCCAAAATTATAATTGTGTTGAACCATCCCAGCTAAAATGAAAAAACTTTTGCAGCACATTTTACATATAACATACCTTTGACATCAACAACAGAAACACTTCTTTTGTGACAAGCTGTTTGGCATGAACAATCATACACCAGCATGTTCATGAGTTTATATGGCCAAAACATGCCATCCTAAAAAGCAATGAATAACCTTGTAGAAATTAGTTGTAATCAATCCCCTTTCTTGAATTCATAAAAAATATTAGATTAGTGCTTCGTAGCATGTTTCACAATGTAAACTCTTATTTGATTTTTGCATTTTTTGTTGCAAGTGTTGAAAGAGTTAACTGTAAACACTTTTATAATATCTAGCTCATAAAGGTTATCTTAAATATTTCAAAATGATGACAAATATTTACGGTTGTGTGCATCTTTAACATACAGTTCTCACAATACTTTGCCATTGGACCACAATCTCGGCACCTAAACTTTGCTTCATTATCACAATGAATACACTTCAGATTGCTCCAATTTTTGCCAGCAAACTGAAATGTTTCTTTATAATTGAATGTCACAATTTTTCCCATGCTTTTTGTTTTCTTTCAACTTTCTGGTAATAAGAAGATGATTCTTCACAATCATGGTGAACATCACTTTCAAGATCACTGTTATCTTGTTCCATTCCCAGTTCCTGGCTTTCCAATGCACCACAATTATCAGGACTGTTAAAAGAACAGCTTCCTCTATGATCCTCAGTAACCAATTCTGACAAATCCACCTCCTCTCTCTCAACATGGCCATCCTTATCATGATATGTGACAGCTACAGTTGCTTTAAACCTTTTATTGCTCCTACAAAAATTATCATAAAAATCTATAAAATGAAAATAAATGTTGAAAAGTCTAACAGCTATAAGGCCGTTATTTGGTGTACCTTTGCATCTTTTAAAATTACCAGCAAGAAAATCACAAATCAGAAAATATTATCGATATTACCAATGACACAATAACATAAGTTAAACGACCAAAGTACAACGTATGTATCTCCCACGACTACCAGCCGACGTTTTGTACCCGTACTTTACCGGCTTTTAGCCACGTCTCATAAGACGAATGGGTGATTTGTTTGTTTGGTAATACGAAAGGGGTTTTTCGTCAGGTATATCGTAGGAGCCCTTTTCTTAGGGGTAGGGTAACATATCTCACGTGACCGGAAACGTAAATCACTGTAAGTAATTCATACACGTAATAAATAAACGTAAGTAATTCATACACAAATTAATGAATAAAAGATGTTTACTAAATGTCTTTGCACAGGCTTATGCAATCCCAGGATACCTTTGGGAGAACTCGAGAGTAGATCAGTGCAAGCCCGAGACCGAATGTCTAGGGTTGCACATGCTCAAGAATTTTTACCCCAGACACACTTGCAAAAGCCAGTGCAAACACGAAAAACATCTTTCATTTTTTTTAAAAAATAACAATAATGCGAAGCAAAAAACCGTTATAATATTCTTTTAACGTGTAGTCATGATTAATTTGCAAATTCTGTTTGATTGATTGATTGATTTGATTGGTTGAGCTTAGATCGTTTTCGCAAACTAATGCAAACACAGGTCGAAACCCATCAGCGCACGTGCTTCGTTGTGTTTATTTTATAATATGAAATGATGTCAAGTTAACGATACTTTAACGTTACATAACAGTATATTTTCTGAATTACCAAAACTTTCTGAGAGATACCGTACTCATCTGGTTATGATTCTTCACTGATATATGTCACGAGAAAGATAAACACTTTATTTTAGCTGTAGTCTGTACTAAGAAAAAGTTCAAAAAAATGAAATGTTTGCACTAATAATTTATAATTTGCATTCATTGTACAATCATAAACATTGCATTTGAAGAAATCGTACTTTATGATGTGCTTGATGTTTGATAAATCATAAATGATTGGAAACATAATAATTCATGAATGCAATATCTGACGTCATTTTCTAAAATCGTCATCCATTTTGAGTGAGACAAAATGATTCTTAATTTTTATTTCGATATCATATTCCAAACATTTATGATTCCTACAATGCATCAATTTATTGGTAAATCAATCTACAGGATTAACAAGTCCTAACGGAAAAACTAAATGTCAAGATTTACAATAGATTGATTTTAAGATTTCTTTTAATTACAAAGCTAGTCGAGGTTTGCCTCTCCTTTTGGAAACACATCATAAACTGATTATATTAATTTTATTTTCATGCAATCGCGGTCATCTCTGGTTGGTGGGCAGTACAAGTGGCATGGTAGGTAGCAATTGCCAGCATTGTCTTGCGGATTCCACGCAATAACTTTATGTAACTTCAAAAGAAAATCTTACGGCTTGATTTGTCAATTGTCAAAGATATTGCAATTCAGTAAATCATTTGATTTGTCAATAATATTTTATTCTTAGCAGAAATTAAACTTCATCATTTTACTTTTTTTTATAGATTATGATAATATGTACTTTTTTTATTGATTACAATTTGTTTACACGTAGTTTTGTATTACAGATACATTTCAACAATGGATAAAAATGTCAAACACACAGCATTTTCTACATAAGCTTTCAAATTTTCCACGACACTTTTTACGATCTTCGATTAGAATTAAGTTTTTAGTGTATTTCTTTGACATGATTCCCCATCACTAGGATCTTTCCTTAGAGCCTATAAAATTTCATGAAATTTAACTCTTAGAAAAGCGCTTTCCTGCTTTCAGTCTATATCAAGGAATATAGGAAAACCCTATCCATGATCTGAACGGAAAAAAATTTTGCAAATTTTGGCCAGATTTAAATTTTGTCCTTAAATACTACTTGTGTTTGCCAAGTCTTACCATGATTAAATCAAAACGTTTCATCCATTGGCATAATCATAGTATTTTTCCTTGGTAGCAATAGAAAGATGAAGCACGTCATTTTTTTGCAATGGAAAGTAAAAGAACAAAATATAATCTTTCTTCCTGAAGTGTTTATGAAGGAAAACTTCATAAACACTTCAGTAGCAAGTCCCAACAAGCTACTCTGGCTGATTTTGCTCGTTTCTCAATAACATCTAGCCTTATTGATGTAATGATGAATGCGAAAATGAAGGAAATATTGATGCAAGAGAAAGGAGATGAAGAAAAGAACAAAGAAATTATGTTGATTCTTCTTGATGTGGCTCGCACTCAGGCAAGCAGTCGTTGGCATCCAGAGGAAGCGGCAATGACAAGGACGGAAAATTCATTCAGATTGTAAATCTTTTTCCAATAAATTCTCCTGTTCTCCAGCTGTGGCTGGACGATCAGCGCCTAAGGCCATATAGAACAACATATACAAGGTCAGAGGCACAAAATGAGATGCATCATTTGCTGGCTCAATCTGTGAGGGATGAAATTTGTGCTGAATTAAGTCGCCGGCGTATTTTCTGTGTCTGCAGACACTACACCTATTACTTTGAATCAAGACATGCTTATCGTCGCTGTAAAATATGTCAACCAGATGAGCATCCCATGCGAGAGACGGCTTGAAATGAAAGAGATCCTTGATAAAACCGATGCTGGAGCGGCTAAATGTGTCATTAAATCTTTAATAGAAAATGAAATCGATATAGATATGCTTGCATTTCAAACATACGATTTCACAACATCAATATCTGGATAACTAAATGGTGCTCAAAATGTGTTGCAAGAAATTTTAAAACGACAAGTGCCTTACATCCCTTGCCAGAGACATCGGTCTAATACATTCAACGAGCATTGTTGCAATTATAGCTCAATAAGTACATCAACGTACGGCGCTTTAGATTACGTATATCTGCTCGTTAGCAAAAGCACAAAAAGAAATAAAATTGTAGAAGAAAGTTGCAAAGATGTTGAAAACCATTTAAAGTTTCGAAACTTGTCAAAGACAAGATCGGTTTACAATTCTGAGTCCATTGATGCTATCTGGAGAAATTATGAGGTAATACCAAATAATATTGTGAAAGTTATTAATGCTCGAGAAGTAGAATCAAAAGTAAAATCTAAAGGCGATGGAATAAAAAAGAAATTTCTTAGTTTTGACTTTCTTTTAGCTTTTATTTTCATGCAAATCATAATGACAAAACCAATCCCTAATCAAACAACAGCAGGAGGAGGGGCTAAATATAATATATGCACTTAACCTGATTGATGCTACAATAAAAAACCTTAGACAAATTCGAAGTGACGATAACGGATTAGAATCAGAGATAGAGGCCATGGTTGCATTCGTTACCAAAGTAGGAATAGACGTAATGGCAGAATACACACGTCATCATCGATCAAGAAAGTCACCCAAACTAATTGGTGAGCATTCCGAAATAACAACAGAAAAACCTTTAAAGACTTGTACCAAAAGAAATGTACTTGGTTCTAGACTCACTTATTACCGAGTATACTAATATCATTAAAGTTTACATCGACCAGATAAAACCTTTTGGAGAGAGCTTACAGCTGCCACTAGAAAGACAGATGGCTGAATCAGTTCATGAAAAGTGTAGTCTTTTTCCACCGGCGGTATAAGATGTTGATGCAGGTATACTGCTGTCTGAGTTGGAAGTTTCCAATAATATTGTGTCGTCACAACTTAAATCAGAACCCAAATCCCTTCAAGACGTTGCGTTATTTGCTTTCAATCACAAAAACGTCTTTCCAATTTTGTGCAAGGCGTATCAACTATTGCTGACCGCTCCAGTGTCCTTTGCAAAAGATGAAAGGTGTTTCAGGAAGTATATGACTGTCAAAAACTGCTTGAGATGCAGAAAGATAGATACGCGATTAAATGACTTAATCGTTCTTGCATGTGAAAAAGACATTACGGACAATGTTGACTTAAATGTTATTTTAAAAAATTGGGCAACTGCAAGGATGCAAAAAATGACATTAAAGATTTAATAATACGCTAAACTGCGTTCTGTCACAAGAATACAAAATGTATTACAAAAATATATAGCGAAAATCTGTTCTATCATCACAATATTTTACTGTTGAATAAGTACTAATCTATATGATCTGCAGGGCATCTTGTGTCCTTGCAGAGCAATTTCATCCCCACATTAAAAGGTGCTAGTTTAACCTGTGCATAAGTTCTTAACCGGTTAACTTGCGAACTTTCCCCATTGGTTTCCCATTCAATCATTTCATTTTATTGCAATATGGCAAAACTACCCCATAACTTGTTGATACAGGCAAAAAATAAAGAGTAAATAGTTCACTCATACTCTTCGTTTAAAACGTGGGAATCTTTATCGCATTTTTAAAATAACTGTCTTTTTAATTATTGAGAAATATGTTTCTGGTGCTCTCTAGGTATGGCTTTAGCTAAATCTTAACGGTCAGTTAAAACGAATTTAAAATGAATTCTTAAGATAGACAGCACGCCATTACAAGACATAAAATTACACTGCAGTGTAAATTTGGAGATGCTCTTATTAATGTGCAAAAATTTTAATGGAGCATCATAAGCTACAGCATACAGCTTTAAATAGCTATAATGAATGTAAACAATCGTAACAAAACTGATAATTTAAGGATTATCATATTCCTCCAAGGAAAAGTTGGCCAATGGACTGCCCATTTTCTCTGGTATTGTCGAATCTTTCTCTGGGCAATCATAAAATTGGTTATGTTTAATTATGTACTCGTGGAACGAGTTGTGTTTATTTGGTTAATTTACGTCCGAAGCTGTGTTTATACTTAAGGCATTTGTCAATATCTATTTCAGTATTATAAAATCATATTAAATGTTTCAATTAATCATTGAAGATCCTCAAATAATTCAGTTTATCATCTTTGTATAAAAATGTAAATAATGTACATACAAACCTGAACATTGTACACCAGCATCTTATAATGTCTACAATTATGCAATCCCCATTCTCTATGTGAACAACTCGAAATATTATTTTCATTTCCTACACATTGAACGTCGTCTAACCATATTCTTCCACTGCCATAACATTACCTCCTAGTAAAGCCCTGTCATAACCAAGTTGTCGACAAACAACTTTAGCCATCATCACAAATTGTTCCCCATTCTCCATTGTAAAATACTTCTACACGACCTTTGCCAATAGAACTTTCTGGTCCCCGAAGTCTAACAGAGTTGATAACTGATAAAAAAAGAAAATCAAGAGATAATGCAAAACATAGAAGTCTCAACTCCGAAATATTCTAAGTTACATGTATACATATAAAGTATCCTAATATGTTAGATGCCATTGTAAAATCTTCTTAGGCGAAATTAATGAATTAAATTAGTAACAAAAATTGATAAAAACTTACATGAGTACAATATCAAAACGTTTTAGACAAGTAGACACTATTTGACTTTCATGAGTCTAAATAATTTTTATTTAGATCAGTCCTCATTTCTTTTGTAATATAAATATCTTATTAACACTTTAACTTGCGAATGTTCCCATTAGTTTTCCATTCAATCATTTGATTTTATTGCCATATGGCAACACTGCCCCATAACTTGTTGAAACAAGCAAAAAATAAAAAGTAAATTGTTCACATAGACTTTCTTACAACGTGGAAAACTATATCGTATTTTTAAAATAACTGTCTTTTAATTATTCAGAAATACGTTTCTGGTGCTCTCTAGGCATGGCTTTAGCTGAACCTTAACGGTCAGTTAAAACAAATTAAAATGAATTCTTAAGATAGACAGCACGACATTAAAAGACATAAAATTACACTCAGTGTTAATTTGGAGATGCTTCTGTTAAATATGCAAAAAAAATTTTAATGGACCTTTATAAGCTACAGCCTACAGCTTTAAAAAGCTATAATGAATGTAAACAATCGTAAAAAAACAGATAATTTAAGGATTATTACATTCCTCCACGGAAAATTTGGTCAATGGACTGCCCTTTTCTCGAGTATTATCGAATCTTTCTATGGGCAATCATAAAATAGGTTATGTTTAATTATGTCCTCGTGGAACGAGTTGTGTTTATATGGTTAATTTACGTCCGAAGCTGTGTTTATACTTAAGGAATTTGTCAATATTGTTTCAGTATTTGAAAATCATATTAAATGTTTCGATTAATCATTGAGGATCCTTCAAATAATTCAGTTTATTATCTTTGTAAATAAATGTAAATAATGTAGAAACAAACCTGAACATTGTATACCAGCATCTTCATCATGTGTACAATTATGTGATCCCCATCCACTATGTGAACAACTCGAAATATTATTTTCATTTCCTACACAACGAACTTCGTCTAACCATATTCTTCCACTGCCATGTGGAACATTACCTCCTAGTAAAGCCCTGCCAGCATAGTCATAACCAAGTTGTCGACAAACAACTTTAGCATCGTTTAAATCCCAGCCATCATCACAAATTGTTCCCCATTCTCCATTGTAAAATACATCCACACGACCTCTGCCAATAGAACTTTCTGGTCCCCGAAGTCTAACAGAGTTGATAACTGATAAAAAGAAAATAAAGAGATATTGCAAAACATAGAAGTCTTCAAAAATATTCTAAGTTACATGTTTATATATAAAGTATCCTGTTATGTTGGGTGCCATTGTAAAATATTCTTGTGCGAAATTAATGATTTAAATTATTAACAAAATTTGATAAAAAAACTTACATAAGTACAATATCAAAACGTTTTGGACCATCAGACACACTATTTGACTTTCATGAGTCGAAAATTTTTATTTAGACCAGTCCTCATTTCTTTATGTAATATAAATAAGTTCTTAACCCGTTAACTTGCGAACTTTCCCCATTGGTTTCCCATTCAATCATTTCATTTTATTGCAATATGGCAAAACTACCCATAACTTGTTGATACAGGCAAAAATAAAGAGTAAATAGTTCACTCATACTCTTCGTTTAAAACGTGGAATCTTTATCGCATTTTAAAATAACTGTCTTTTAATTATTGAGAAATATGTTTCTGGTGCTCTCTAGGTATGGCTTTAGCTAAATCTTAACGGTCAGTTAAAACGAATTTAAAATGAATTCTTAAGATAGACAGCACGCCATTACAAGACATAAAATTACACTGCAGTGTAAATTTGGAGATGCTCCTTATTAATGTGCAAAAAATTTTAATGGAGCATCATAAGCTACAGCATACAGCTTTAAATAGCTATAATGAATGTAAACAATCGTAACAAAACTGATAATTTAAGGATTATCATATTCCTCCAAGGAAAAGTTGGCCAATGGACTGCCCATTTTCTCTGGTATTGTTCTGGGCAATCATAAAATTGGTTATGTTTAATTATGTTCGTGGAACGAGTTGTGTTTTTTGGTTAATTTACGTCCGAAGCTGTGTTTATTTGGCATTTGTCAATATCTAAGTATTATAAAATCATATTAAATGTTTCAATTAATCATTGAAGATCCCTCAAATAATTCAGTTTATCATCTTTGTATAAAATGTAAATAATGTACATACAAACCTGAACATTGTACACCAGCATATAATACAATTATGCAATCCCCATCCTCTATGTGAACAACTCGAAATATTATTTTCGTTTCCTACACAATGAACGTCGTCTAACCATATTCTTCCACTGCCATGTGGAACATTACCTCCTAGTAAAGCCCTGAAATAATAGTCATAACCAAGTTGTCGACACACAACTTTAGCATCGTTTATATCCCAGCCATCATCACAAATTGTTCCCCATTCTCCATTGTAAAATACTTCTACACGACCTTTGCCAATAGAACTTTCTGGTCCCCGAAGTCTAACAGAGTTGATAACTGATAAAAAAAGAAAATCAAGAGATAATGCAAAACATAGAAGTCTCAACTCCGAAATATTCTAAGTTACATGTATACATATAAAGTATCCTAATATGTTAGATGCCATTGTAAAATCTTCTTAGGCGAAATTAATGAATTAAATTAGTGATAAAAAACTTACATGAGTACAATATCAAAACGTTTTAGACAAGTAGACACTATTTGACTTTCATGAGTCTAAATAATTTTTATTTAGATCAGTCCTCATTTCTTTTGTAATATAAATATCTTATTAACACTTTAACTTGCGAATGTTCCCATTAGTTTTCCATTCAATCATTTGATTTTATTGCCATATGGCAACACTGCCCCATAACTTGTTGAAACAAGAAAAAATAAAAGTAAATTGTTCACATAGACTCTTCGCTTACAACGTGGAAAACTATATCGTATTTTAAAATAACTGTCTTTTAATTATTCAGAAATACGTTTCTGGTGCTCTCTAGGCATGGCTTTAGCTGAACCTTAACGGTCAGTTAAAACAAATTAAAATGAATTCTTAAGATAGACAGCACGACATTAAAAGACATAAAATTACACTCAGTGTTAATTTGGAGATGCTTCTGTTAAATATGCAAAAAATTTTAATGGACCTTTATAAGCTACAGCCTACAGCTTTAAAAAGCTCTAATGAATGTAAACAATCGTAAAAAAACAGATAATTTAAGGATTATTACATTCCTCCACGGAAAATTTGGTCAATGGACTGCCTTTTTCTCGAGTATTATGGAATCTTTTTATGGGCAATCATAAAATAGGTTATGTTTAATTATGTCCTCGTGGAACGAGTTGTGTTTATATGGTTAATTTACGTCCGAAGCTGTGTTTATACTTAAGGAATTTGTCAATATTGTTTCAGTATTTGAAAATCATATTAAATGTTTCGATTAATCATTGAGGATCCTTCAAATAATTCAGTTTATTATCTTTGTAAATAAATGTAAATAATGTAGAAACAAACCTGAACATTGTATACCAGCATCTTCATCATGTGTACAATTATGTGATCCCCATCCACTATGTGAACAACTCGAAATATTATTTTCATTTCCTACACAACGAACTTCGTCTAACCATATTCTTCCACTGCCATGTGGAACATTACCTCCTAGTAAAGCCCTGCCAGCATAGTCATAACCAAGTTGTCGACAAACAACTTTAGCATCGTTTAAATCCCAGCCATCATCACAAATTGTTCCCCATTCTCCATTGTAAAATACATCCACACGACCTCTGCCAATAGAACTTTCTGGTCCCCGAAGTCTGACAGAGTTGATAACTGATAAAAAAAGAAAATAAAGAGATATTGCAAAACATATAAGTCTTCACTCCAAAATATTCTAAGTTACATATTTATATATAAAGTATCCTGTTATGTTGGGTGCCATTGTAAAATATTCTTGTGCGAAATTAATGATTGAAATTAGTAAAAAAAATTTGATAAAAAAAACTTACATAAGTACAATATCAAAACGTTTTGAGCCATCAGACACACTATTTGACTTTCATGAGTCGAAAAAAATTTTTATTTAGACCAGTCCTCATTTCTTTATGTAATATAAATAAGTTCTTAACCCGTTAACTTGCGAACTTTCCCATACTGGTTTCTCATACAATCATTTCATTTTATTGCAATATGGCAAAACTACCCCATAACTTGTTGATACAGGCAAAAAATAAAGAGTAAATAGTTCACTCATACTCTTCGTTTAAAACGTGGGAATCTTTATCGCATTTTAAAATAACTGTCTTTTAATTATTGAGAAATATGTTTCTGGTGCTCTCTAGGTATGGCTTTAGCTAAATCTTAACGGTCAGTTAAAACGAATTTAAAATGAATTCTTAAGATAGACAGCACGCCATTACAAGACATAAAATTACACTGCAGTGTAAATTTGGAGATGCTCCTTATTAATGTGCAAAAAAATTTTAATGGAGCATCATAAGCTACAGCATACAGCTTTAAATAGCTATAATGAATGTAAACAATCGTAACAAAACTGATAATTTAAGGATTATCATATTCCTCCAAGGAAAAGTTGGCCAATGGACTGCCCATTTTCTCTGGTATTGTCGAATCTTTCTCTGGGCAATCATAAAATTGGTTATGTTTAATTATGTACTCGTGGAACGAGTTGTGTTTATTTGGTTAATTTACGTCCGAAGCTGTGTTTATACTTAAGGCATTTGTCAATATCTATTTCAGTATTATAAAATCATATTAAATGTTTCAATTAATCATTGAAGATCCCTCAAATAATTCAGTTTATCATCTTTGTATAAAATGTAAATAATGTACATACAAACCTGAACATTGTACACCAGCATCTTCATCATGTCTACAATTATGCAATCCCCATCCTCTATGTGAACAACTCGAAATATTTTCATTTCCTACACATTGAACGTCGTCTAACCATATTCTTCCACTGCCATGTGGAACATTACCTCCTAGTAAAGCCCTGAAATAATAGTCATAACCAAGTTGTCGACACACAACTTTAGCATCGTTTATATCCCAGCCATCATCACAAATTGTTCCCCATTCTCCATTGTAAAATACTTCTACACGACCTTTGCCAATAGAACTTTCTGGTCCCCGAAGTCTAACAGAGTTGATAACTGATAAAAAAAGAAAATCAAGAGATAATGCAAAACATAGAAGTCTCAACTCCGAAATATTCTAAGTTACATGTATACATATAAAGTATCCTAATATGTTAGATGCCATTGTAAAATCTTCTTAGGCGAAATTAATGAATTAAATTAGTAACAAAAATTGATAAAAAACTTACATGAGTACAATATCAAAACGTTTTAGACAAGTAGACACTATTTGACTTTCATGAGTCTAAATAATTTTTATTTAGATCAGTCCTCATTTCTTTTGTAATATAAATATCTTATTAACACTTTAACTTGCGAATGTTCCCATTAGTTTTCCATTCAATCATTTGATTTTATTGCCATATGGCAACACTGCCCCATAACTTGTTGAAACAAGCAAAAAATAAAAGTAAATTGTTCACATAGACTCTTCGCTTACAACGTGGAAAACTATATCGTATTTTAAAATAACTGTCTTTTAATTATTCAGAAATACGTTTCTGGTGCTCTCTAGGCATGGCTTTAGCTGAACCTTAACGGTCAGTTAAAACAAATTAAAATGAATTCTTAAGATAGACAGCACGACATTAAAAGACATAAAATTACACTCAGTGTTAATTTGGAGATGCTTCTGTTAAATATGCAAAAAAAATTTTAATGGACCTTTATAAGCTACAGCCTACAGCTTTAAAAAGCTATAATGAATGTAAACAATCGTAAAAAAACAGATAATTTAAGGATTATTACATTCCTCCACGGAAAATTTGGTCAATGGACTGCCCTTTTTCTCGAGTATTATCGAATCTTTCTATGGGCAATCATAAAATAGGTTATGTTTAATTATGTCCTCGTGGAACGAGTTGTGTTTATATGGTTAATTTACGTCCGAAGCTGTGTTTATACTTAAGGAATTTGTCAATATTGTTTCAGTATTTGAAAATCATATTAAATGTTTCGATTAATCATTGAGGATCCTTCAAATAATTCAGTTTATTATCTTTGTAAATAAATGTAAATAATGTAGAAACAAACCTGAACATTGTATACCAGCATCTTCATCATGTGTACAATTATGTGATCCCCATCCACTATGTGAACAACTCGAAATATTATTTTCATTTCCTACACAACGAACTTCGTCTAACCATATTCTTCCACTGCCATGTGGAACATTACCTCCTAGTAAAGCCCTGACAGCATAGTCATAACCAAGTTGTCGACAAACAACTTTAGCATCGTTTAAATCCCAGCCATCATCACAAATTGTTCCCCATTCTCCATTGTAAAATACATCCACACGACCTCTGCCAATAGAACTTTCTGGTCCCCGAAGTCTAACAGAGTTGATAACTGATAAAAAGAAAATAAAGAGATATTGCAAAACATAGAAGTCTTCACTCCAAAATATTCTAAGTTACATGTTTATATAAAGTATCCTGTTATGTTTGGTGCCATTGTAAAATATTCTTGTGCGAAATTAATGATTTAAATTAGTAACAAAATTTGATAAAAAAACTTACATAAGTACAATATCAAAACGTTTTGGACCATCAGACACACTATTTGACTTTCATGAGTCGAAAAAAATTTTTATTTAGACCAGTCCTCATTTCTTTATGTAATATAAATAAGTTCTTAACCCGTTAACTTGCGAACTTTCCCATTGGTTTCCCATTCAATCATTTCATTTTATTGCAATATGGCAAAACTACCCATAACTTGTTGATACAGGCAAAAATAAAGAGTAAATAGTTCACTCATACTCTTCGTTTAAAACGTGGGAATCTTTATCGCATTTTAAAATAACTGTCTTTTAATTATTGAGAAATATGTTTCTGGTGCTCTCTAGGCATGGCTTTAGCTGAACCTTAACGGTCAGCTAAAAACAAATTTAAAATGAATTCTTAAGATAGACAGCACGCCATTACAAGACATAAAATTACACTGCAGTGTAAATTTGGAGATGCTCCTTATTAATGTGAAAAAAATTTTGAGGGGGGCATCATAAGCTACAGCATACAGCTTTAAAAAGCTATAATGAATGTAAACAATCGTAACAAAACTGATAATTTAAAGATTATCCTATTCCTCCAAGGAAAAGTTGGCCAATGGACTGCCGATTTTCTCTGGTGTTGTCGAATTTTTCTCTGGGCAATCATAAAATTGGTTATGTTTAATTATGTACTCGTGGAACGAGTTGTGTTTATTTGGTTAATTTACGTCCGAAGCTGTGTTTATACTTAAGGCATTTGTCAATATCTATTTCAGTATTATAAAATCATATTAAATGTTTAAATTCATCATTGAGGATCCCCAAATAATTCAGTTTATCATCTTGTATAAAAATGTACATACAAACCTGAACATTGTACACCAGCATCTTCATAATACAATTATGGATCCCCATCCTCTATGTGAACAACTCGAAATAATATTTTCATTTCCTACACAAGAACTTCGTCTAACCATATTCTTCCACTGCCATAAGGAACACTACCTCCTAGTAAAGCCCTGACAGCATAGACATAACCAAGTTGTCGACAAACAATTTTAGCATTGTTTAAATCCCAGTTATCATCACAAATTGTTCCCCATTCTCCATTGTAAAATACTTCTACACGACCTTTGCCAATAGAACTTTTGGTCCCCGAAGTCTTACAGAGTTAAACTGATAAAAAAGAAAATAAAGAGATATTGCAAAACATAGAATCTCAACTCCGAAATATTCTAAGTTACATGAATACATATGAAGTATCCTAATATGTTAGATGCCATTGTAAAATCTTCTAAGGCGAAATTAATGAATTAAATTAGTAACAAAAAATTGATAAAAAATATTACATGAGTACAATATCAAAACGTTTTAGACAAGTAGACACTATTTGACTTTCATGAGTCTAAATAATTTTTATTTAGATCAGTCCTCATTTCTTTTTGTAATATAAATATCTTATTAACACTTTAACTTGCGAATGTTCCCATTAGTTTTCCATTCAATCATTTGATTTTATTGCCATATGGCAACACTGCCCCATAACTTGTTGAAACAAGCAAAAAAATAAAAAGTAAATTGTTCACATAGACTCTTCGCTTACAACGTGGAAAACTATATCGTATTTTTAAAATAACTGTCTTTTTAATTATTCAGAAATACGTTTTTGGTGCTCTCTAGGCATGGCTTTAGCTGAACCTTAACGGTCAGTTAAAAACAAATTAAAAATGAATTCTTAAGATAGACAGCACGACATTAAAAGACATAAAATTACACTGCAGTGTTAATTTGGAGATGCTCCTTTTTAATATGCAAAAAAATTCTAATGGAGCTACATAAGCTAAAGCCTGCAGCTTTAAAAAGCCATAATTAATGTAAAAATCGTAACAAAACAAATAATATAAGGATTATCACATTCCTCCACGGAAAATTTGGTCAATAGGCGGTCCTTTTCTCTGGTATTACTTAATCTTTTATGGGCATAGATATAATAGGTTATGTTTAATTATGTCCTTGTGGAACAAGTTGTGTTTGTTTAGTTATAAATCCATACCCTGGCACGAGTTACATTCTCCTGAGTATCCTTTCATACACGTGCAGTTTAATGATCCATTAATTTTACGATAGTAAGTGTTGGGTCCACATAAAGGAAGTCGAAAAGTGTTTGTCGCTATATAGAATAATAAAATTAAAAATAAAATCAACTATGGATTTCAAAAAAACATGTTCTTTCTCAAAGAACACAATTTGTCATTCAGTATCCACTATGACGTACCCAGCTAGGAAATTTGTGATGTATTGTTGGTATCTTTGGTGTTCACGAATATCGTAAAACAAAACAATTAAATAAATGTTGAAAATTTACAGAGTATGAACAGATTTGCTGGCTGTTCGGGATACTATAAAGGATGTATCTAAAGAAGTTAGATAATTAAAAATGTTCAGGAAATTATCAATTCATCAATATTTCTAACAAAATGTGCCAAAGCTCATGTATTTTGGCATTGCCTTGTCTTGATTATTTAAAAGTAAAATGAATTAAGATTTAATCTCGAAAACCATGAGAGTACTTCGTAATTGCCTCACTTTGAACTGCATGCAGAAAGAAAATGAAAAGTTTCAAATCTAGTTTAATCCAAAGATTTAAAAGTTTGAACTCTGTTTTGCAATGTACTAAATATTTAGAAGATTTGATAAATATTAAGCTCACTGCACAACATGCTCAAATTGGACGTTTTGTCTTTCATTCTATTTTCATGAATTTTTTCTTATTTAAAACTGATTACAAGCCAGAGTGATTGTTGAAATGATGTAAGAAACAATAAAGATATAAATTTAACACCCAACAAATTTGGCAAGAATAGACAAACGGCAAAACATCCAGATTAGACACTTTGCACTTTGAACTTAATGTTTATCAAATTTTCTATAATTTTGGAAGGAAGAACAACCGTTTAATAAGGCAATGTAACTTTAAACTTTTAACGTCTTTCAATTTTAAGTACATTAGCGTGAGAGTTTTGCAAGTCTTAGCTTGTTATGTCAAATAAGTAAATATTTAACTACCGTTTGAGTCAGGAGTGATACTGTGTATAGCTACAGCCAAATCAAGATAACCGTTGTTTACAGGAAGAAAATATTTACGCCTCGTACGTTGATCTGTTGTGTTATGGACACTAACGACACTTCGTCCGACACTAGTTATGATATAAATGAAATCTTTAAATACTGCCATGGGACCTCCTGAAGTTCCAAAATCAATTACATTATGGGAGTAGTAATCACAAGAAAAAACATTTCCGTTTGACACTCGCCAATAAATCTTCTCTTTAGCCATGTCAAGCGTTAGATCATGTGCTATTGATTGAAGTGAAACTGAAAAAATATCATGTTTATTTGCAGTCATGCTCCATAACCATAAGAAAAGTTCTGTACTTTCTGCCAAGAATAGATACCTTAATAAAAATATTTGTATTGTAAATTAGTGTTCTCTATACGTAATTAAATACATAAACAATAAACAGGCTAATATATTCATAAAACAAAAGATAGAATTTTTTTTAATTTAGACAAAGATGTTGTCAAAGTATTCAGAACTACTTTCATATATAGACGGTTTAATGGAACATATTCATGAAATTTGATAATATATCAAGATAAAGCTATTGTAGCTAACAGGAAAAGATCATCTTTAATATTTGAAATCCCTCGTTTGAAAACCGAACTAAAATATATGAAGTAATTAAACATTGCATGTGATTCAGAGCATAATAAATGTAATATATTATTTTTATTCACATAACTTCTATAATGATTGGTATTGTTTGAGATTATTGTCGGAATGAGTAATGCTGTAGTTTGGAGTTGCTGCTGAATGAATTGTATTGGTAATTGATAATGCTAAAAATTACCTGATGCGTGGAAATTTTGTTCGAATTGAAAATTTGGTGTTGGTAAATGATATGCACCATTTAATGTAGATATAAATTTAAGAAAGCTTTGTCATTTCAGGTTTAAGCTTTCTTTATTTTTCAGTTTCATCTTGCATGAAAAGTAGCAGCTCCTTGGATGGATCATCGTCTACAAATGTCTTTAAAAGAGCTATAGCTTTACAAACATTGTCTTTGTTGATACTTTTTTCAGTTTGTTTGGACAAACGATTTTTACAACTATCTTAACCTTCTCTATTCAATTGTCAAATTTCTTCATTGTTTTTCTGAAAATTAGAAAAATTGACACTGGAGCTAGCGCTATTGGTATCATTTGAAAATGATGATTCTATTGCCATGTCATGTTCGTGTTTTAAGAATCTCTTGATTAGACAAGCTGCAAAACTGCTTGAACACTATGGCTTACTTTATCGAAAATGTTTGATGCAACTGGCAGTTTTAATTATCATCGCAGCATATTTGCATTCTCTTATACATTTCTTAAATATATTACTCATTTGAGTAACAATAAAGTCCATGTATTCTTGTCGTTCATTGCACCTTGCCCCGAACTCTTTAAAAACTTTCTCGTATATACTAACGTTCTTTGGTTTTTGTGTTCGTGAAAATTAATTTTTCTTGTAATATGATAAAATTAATGCCCAACATAAAGTTTTAATTAGAGCCATAGAAATAGACCAAAAGTTGTAAAATGGAATTTATACCGACGTTTCGTCCTTACTCAAGACATATTCAGTCAAATTATAATTTATAATGAGATGTTAAAACAAGATATTGTATTTACAAAAGGTGTTAAATTACGTATTAAGGAGGCGGTGCAAAATGGAATACATGATAAAGAAGTTGAGAAGTAAAATATACTGACGCTAAGAGAGGTTAAGTGCAATGGATCTTTCTTGAACGATGAGTGAAGACTTGTATTTATTAATTAGAAGGCTCTCATGAATGGAGAGTTCATAGGAATCGTTAGAAGAAATTTTTTAAATTTGTAAATTAATTATAACATATTCAGAAAGTTCTCGCTTCACAGGCTTTTCAGACAATTTCTTTTAATCTCTAAAGTGATTATTATCTTCAGATTCATCATCAGTTGAGCAACTACAGATCTAACGTTTGCATCAATTACACTAAGAAACACTGCATGAACTAAAGGTATTGGAACGATTTTCCAATCCCGTGATTTGATTGGATGTGTGATTGGATTTATTGCAGGGTAGTGTGCAGACACTTAATTTGCAACTCTTGACTTTTCAATATACTCCGCCATTCAATGCAAGTTAAAAGAAGGCTTGAAAAACTATAAACTTGATATACTGATTTTTCTAAATTGCCACATTTTTGAAAACTAAAATTCTTTTTATATTTTGATGTAACTACGTGGAATGTGCGCAGTTTTTATCTTCAAAAAAAAACGAAAGGTTGAAGTTTCTTACGTTCACCACCTTCGTGAATTATTTAAAATTTATTGCTATTTCGTATTGAGATTGTTGCACAGTATATGAAAGGGCACAGCAAAGCAACAAAAAATGCTCCCAATCTGTTGAAATCTTTTGTGTAGGGCATATCTTATTAAGCATATGATTACCATGGAGGCGTCAAGCAAATTGCATTTTCTGCTAAAAAAAAGCGCTCTTAGGTGGCCAGCCGAAGCCAGTAATCTTATTAAATGTACAACACCAAGTTGCACAGTGAAGTTAGACTACTTTTTTGTTTTTGGTTGTGGCAAACCAATATTCTGATTGTATTTGACTAAAGTTTCATCGGTAAAGTAATTATTTAATATTTTATTGCTGTTTTTATCGGCCTGTTTTATTTTATTTAACGATTTCATCAATTATAAACATTGATCCCTCCGTTGTTACATATTTCTCAAAGCTTTTTGATTGCTCAACATAATTATCGCTGTCGATTTTTGCAATTTCAGGATCTGCATGTTATTTTCTACAGCATGTGTGCTGAATAATCACACGAGCTGAGCTCATCCTTTCAGTTGGTTTGAAATGCCTCAGAGTGCTGGCTAAATCTCGTTAATTTTATTGAAAAGCCGTCAAAATATATGACATTTGTTTCTTTCTACACAAAAAAATACTAATATTTGCTCCCTTGGGTAAAAGCGAGTTTTGTTTTCCTTCGAAAATCAATATTTTTTTTTATTATTGTACCTCTAAATAACAGGCCATGATACGGACTTTAAAAATTCAACTTTTCTATTAAATTAAAATGCCGTCTCTAAAAATAAAAACTCTTAGCTTACTTAAGAAAACCCTCCAATAGATTGACATCAATTACGCTTACAAGTAAATAAAAAAATTCCAATATCGCCTTACCCATGTTTTGAGTCAAATGCAATGCTGGAAAATTGTAAGCCTGGTTGAAGCCTCATAACACTTGTAATTTTCTTTTTCAAATGAATTTGGTAGATAATGTTCGTGTAGTCAATGTAAAAGATACGACGACCAATCCAGTCAACTGTAATATCATGAACAGAAACACTTTTCGCAAAAACTTCGTTTCTAGTTAAGTCAAAATTTCCCCGTTTGATGTCTTTGTCATCAATGTAGTAAAGCACATTCTCAACTACATCAATTTCTATGTCATTATATTTTGATGCATGGTCAGATTTATTCTTACTGGATCCATTAATAGTGCTGACATGAATATCTCCAGTAATAGAATCGACAGAGTATACTTTATCAAAGCTCATAATAATCAAATATGGCTTTGGATAAACATCTAAATAAATAATAAAAAACTATAAGTAACAACAATGCAAGTGGATTAAAAAAATGCAAACTTTTATAGACTTTACGATCATAATATTGGTGAAAGACCAGAATAAGTATTTTCAGAAAGAATTTTTCACTATAGAAATATTACTAATAACTGAAATTAGATTTGCTGCATAACTTCTACCTATTATTGTTGCATATTGTTTTTGGTGCTATGAACAAGAAACTATGAAAATTTGTCAAATCCAATGAATATACCTTTGTAGAAACACATTTCTGTTTGCATTTGCATCATTTCTTTGTTGTATTGTTTTACTTCTTTGCATGCAGTTGTGTTATCGTCATTGCCATTTTTATCAACGCAAGTTTCCATCCATTCTTTCACGTTGTCTTTTAATCTCTCTAAGCTTTTCTTGCAGATTGATATGTCGTCATTACCATTTACTATTTGTACACTAATAGACAGGATTATGAGAGTCCCAAGAAACGCTTTTCTTGAGCTTGATATCATCTTTATTTTCTATTTATGGACGATTATTAATTTCTTTAAAGCTTTCGTAGTAAAACATTTACTTTATTTATGAAAGGTTTATCATCAATATAATCATATAATCATTTGTTCTTAAACTTTTTGGATGTATAAATCAAGTATTGATTTCTATAATTATGTAACATTTTAACTTCCTTTCTAAAAGTATTTTCACGTTTGCTTTCAGAAAATTGATGATGATTGAATATTGTTGCAATAGATTAGACAAATTGTTCATTATAACGACTCATGTTTACAACAATTCATATAAGTAGAGTTCACCAGCCTAGAACGTGTTTTGAATAAATAGATGTAAGGTTTCTAGGAAACGAAAGCATAGAAAGAAATAAAACATTTTAATGTCCACTATAAGGAAATGACGCAATATATGAAATTCACCAAGAGCAGTTTAGAAAAAATTTAAAATGGGTTGATTTCAAATTTGCTCATGTTAACTCAGTTTACCAGATGAATGGGAAGAACGTATTGCTTAACTAAGCCAGCAAAATTAAATGCAAAATAGTCTGTTGCTTAGTGTTTAATAGACTCTTTGTCTCTGTAACTACATGCCGTCTAGTTACAGAAATGGAGGCCGTTAAACAATACATGATATTCTGCTTTACAACATCTGCCAGTCGTATAGAAGTTCGACTCTCATAATTATATAAATTCTGAATTAAATGAAATTTATAAGCATTTTGACAGAGCTGCTAAAGTAAAGAAAGTCTAAAAGCTAAATAGAGGAATGCAACTTTGCAGTATTAAAAATTCCTACTTCTTCAAATATTTTGTTTCAATATTCTTGCAATATTGAATGGTTGCAGAAGAAGCAAGAAACATAGAACAAACAAGAACAAACAAGAGCCAAGAAATGTATCATTTGTTCTGCATGTACTTCTTGCTCTTTATAATGACTTCGGTATTGATGTTTGATGATGATTTGCGCCATTTTAATTTGTTGATTTATGTACCTCTCTTTCTTTATCATTTCCTTCAATCATAAATTACAGTTTTAATGTCCAATCAAGTATTCTTTATCACACATGCATTCAAGTTTTAGCTTACTATTTCCTCTGGCGTATCAATGTAATTATGATTTAATACATTTCCAGACATTCTAAATATCAATTAGTAGAACTTTATCGTTGGTTGTGATCAATCAATTCGTTTTGTTTTCATCATAAGGATAAATATGAAATGATAAAGAAATTTGCGAAACGGTAAAATTTTTAAAGAATTTTAGACTAGTCAAATTACCAGATGGCAGCTATGTATATATGATGCATGCTGCTACCATAATTACAGAAAATGCTTAAAAAACATACAAAATGTTTCATAAAGCTTTAAGTATTTTATAAGATAAAGATTGTGTTAGATTATCTGTTGGATTACGTATAAGCATGACTATGATAAATGAAATGTATGTTCTTAATAAGGAAGTGAAATCCATAAGAGCTATTGTTCTTGCATTATGTTATAAACTCTGAATTTTAAGTTTTCTTTATGTTTTCTTTGCTTACCATTGAAGAGGAAATTTGGCTATCAATGAAATTTTCCTTCATTTTGATAAGCATTTTATCCTTCTCAAACAGCTTGTCTCTTGTCGTGCTTGTGGCTTTTGAATTTTGACATCAACACAAGACGAGTACTTTTGTGGACGGGGATTAATTTCATGGAAATTTATAGAAAAAATATGCAACAAAAATAGCAACAATCCAAGAAATACTATTTACATTGAAAATAACAGACCAAATTATTTTAATTCCTTATAACAATACCCGGAAAAAAATGTTTATTTTGACGTTATTCAAATTGGTCAACTATTTCAAGTGTCTCTACAATCTAAAAGAAAAATATGCACTGCAGATGTTAGTTTCTGTTCATAGATAAGATACTATAAGCCAAAAGAGTATTGTCTATAAACAACTTTTGTTCAATTTTTAGAGTTCATTATATTATATTTTATCCATTTTCTACTTAACCCAACATGAAACTTTCTAAAGTACATCATTTTCAAACAAGGCTAGTTTCTTAGGTGATTATCTTTATAGATGAACTATATACGTGACGGTGACACAAATTTTCATGATTTTATATATATTTGGGATAAAGGACAATAATTGCAGAAATTTAGTGTCAGAAAAAATATGCAACAAAAATATTGTTTCAACAATTCCGAGAAATATCATTTACATTGAAAATAACAGACCGAATTACTTTAATTTCAAATAACAACACCCCGTGAAAAATATGTTTATGTTGACGTTATTCAAATTGGTCAACTATTTCAAGTGTCTCTATAAACTAAAAGAAAATGTGCACTGCAGATGTTAGTTTCCGTTCATAGATAAAATACTACAAAGCCAAATAAGGAGTATTGTCTATAAGCAATTTTTGTTCAATTTTTATAGTTAATTATAATATGGTTTACCCCCTTTTTACTTAACCTAACAAGAAACTTTCTAAAGTACATCAAATTGAAACAAGGCTGGTTTCTTAGGTAATTATCTTTATACATCCCATTTGGCATGATTTTAATTTCTCATGTTTTTATTATATTTAATTCATTTCAACGTATTCATTCCCTTTCCTCTCTCAAAAATACTGAAAATAAGGACAAAAAAGACACATTAATGTTGTAAACCCTCCCCCCTTAATCATTTTTAGAGCAAAATTTACGAATTACATTATTCATGATATACATGATATTCTGTTTACAACATCTGTCTGTCGTAGAGAGAAGCTCGACTCCATAATTATATAAGTTCTGAATTGAATGAAATTTCTGAGCATTTTGACAGAACTGTCAAAATAAAAAAGTCTCAACAACTAAATGTAAGAATGCAACTTTGCAGTATTGAAAAATTCTTACATCTTCAAATATTTTGTTTCATACAGTTAAAAGGCGTTTTCCATCTTCAAAAATGGTCTTGTAATATTGAATAATTGTAGAAAAAGCAAGAAATGTATCGTTTGTTCTTTTGCTTCTGTATTTATGTTTGATGATGATTTGCCCTATTTCAATTTGTTGAATTATGTACCTCTTTCTCTTGATTATTTCTCTCAATCCTAAATCTTAGTTTCAATGTCTAATCAAATATTCTTTATCATACATGCATTCAAGTTTTAGTTTACCATCATTCTCATGTAAAACGTAAAACACTTTGCAAAAATTTCATAATTCTTAAATGTCTATGATAGTTTAAAAAAATTGTTTTTGTTATCTGTATTTAGACTAAAAATACTTAATGATTGTTGCTCTAAATATTTTTGATGTAGCTACTATTTCCTCTGGCGTATCAATGTAATTATGATTTAATACATTTCCAGACATTCCTAAATATCAATTAGTAGAACTTTATCGTTGGTTGTGATCAATCAATTCGTTTTGTTTTCATCATAAGGATAAATATGAAATGATAAAGAGATTTGCGAAACGGTAAAATTTTTAAAGAATTTTAGACTAGTCAATTTAAAGATGGCAGCTATGTATATATGATGCATGCTGCGCTACCCTAAATTACAGAAAATGCTTAAAAACATACAAAATGTTTCATAAAGCTTTAAGTATTTTATAAGATAAAGATTGTGTTAGATTATCTGTTGGATTACGTATAAGCATGACTATGATAAATGAAATGTATGTTCTTAATAAGGAAGTGAAATCCATAAGAGCTATTGTTCTTGCATTATGTTATAAACTCTGAATTTTAAGTTTTCTTTATGTTTTCTTTGCTTACCACTGAAGAGGAAATTTGGCTATCAATGAAATTTCTCCTTTGAATTCTGATAATTTATTTTCTATCCTTCTCAAACAGCAGCTTAGAAAAATTGGAACTGAAACAAAAATTGTCGTGTCTTAAAGTGCTAGTAATATTGGCTTTTTGAATTTTGACATCAACACAAGACGAGTACTTTTCCGTGGACGGGGACACAAATTTTCATGATTTTTCATTATATTTTGGGATGAAGAGCCATAATTGCTGAAATTTAGTGTCAGAAAAAATATGCGACAGAAATATTGTTTCAGCAAGTCCAAGAAATACTATTTACATTGAAAATAACAGACCAAATTATTTTAAGTCCTTATAACAATACCCCAGAAAAAAATATGTTTATTTTGACGTTATTCAAATTGGTCAACTATAGAGGCTTTGCATGAACACGTGACTTATAACTTGTTGATTAGCAACCGTAACTATGGCGCCATGATAGGGGGCATGCAAAACGCACATGACGTCAAGTCAATACGAACGAGTGCCATGCCTTCCTAAATATCGTGAAACTTTAAGTGTTGAAGATCGTGTTAAATACGAAGAGAAGTTAAAGTTAATTTGTGGTATCGATCCCTACAATGTTAGTCACAAATTTTTCTGACGCGATGGATTTATGGCCCAATGTTGAGTTCCCCGACATTGTGACCTACCTGTTGTTTTCAACAAGTAGGTATACCAAGGAGCAACTGAAAGCTTACAAAGCTTAGAATCATACCAGTATTTTGTTGCTGGATGGGTGAGGTGTGTGTATGTCGGTAAAGCAAGTACTAACATCAAGATTTTAATCGCAAAGGTTAGTATAATTATTACTTAAAACGTGTTTTACAATCATTGTCACAATCAGTATGAAAAAAATTTGGTGTTTAATTCATAGGTAAATCATTCGCAAAGCCTGAATGACACTCCTCTAAAACCATGGGCTGCTGTATATAACAATGGGTCTGTTATAACAGCACATTGCAATAAAGCTGGACTGGGAGAATGTTGTTCACATGCTGGAGCGTTTTCTTTGCTGTTGAAACTGGTGTACGAATAGTAAAGAACAGGACTTGTACGTCTATTCCCTGTCAGTGGCTAATGCCTAAGACAGTATCAAAGATTACTTATCAAGAACTTTGTGACGTTGATTTTACTTCTTCCAAACGTAAAAAGCAAAAGCTGGATGAACATATCAATGAATTAGCTTCTAGTTCATCATCTACTACCGATCAGACAATGACAACAGACAAGCCTCGTTTGCAAAACAAGTACAAGCCGTCTGAAAATCAAATAAAGAAGTTTTATCAACATCTAAGCGACACTAAAAGTAATCCTGCAATCTTGTCACTGATTTCTCCATTTAACGAAAAATTTGTGCCAAAGAGACCTGCTGTTAACCTTCCAGACCCCTTGAATAAGTTGTACTCCCACCATTTGCTTGTCTTGAGTATGAGGAGCTAATTTCGAAATCAAAAGAAGTTATGGAGACAATTACAATCAATCAACAACAAGCTGATATGATAGAAAAAGCTACACGAAATCAAAGCAAGTCTCAGATTTGGCATCAAATGCGAATGGGGAGAATAACTGCCAGCAACTTCCACAGGGCTTGTCGTACAAATCCTGAAACACCATCACTAAGCCTGGTCAAAGATGTTTGTTATGGTTCACAGTTTAAGTCTGATGCAACATCGTGGGGAAAGGCCAATGAGAAGAGAGCCCTAAATCAATATACACAAGTCAGCATTGACATATTGTTATTTCATGAATTGTTCATCCAGTTAATTAAGTGTTTATTGCTGCAAATTGATTGCACATAAAAATTTTTTTTATGCACTCATAAACCTAATAGCAAACATGTACTCATTTGGCACAAAAATTTAATTTTCTTAATTACATGGGCTTTGCTGTGCAATATATCAAAATAAATAATTAGATACATAAATATATATCTTAATTTTATTTAGGTAATGAAAGAAAATCATAGCATCTTCTCAGTTAAAGAATCTGGATTTGTAATTGATCCAAAGTACCCTTTTCTTGGTGCAAGTCCAGATGCAATCAGTTACTGCAACTGCCATGGTGAAGGATGTGTTGAGATTAAGTGCCCATACAGTTTAAGAAACAAGACTATCCAGCATGGCATAGTGATGGAAAGAATTTTTGTCTCACTAAGACACCAAATGGTACCTTACAGATGGACAGGAAACACCAATATTACTATCAAGTCCAACTGCAATTAGCCTCTACAAAGTTAAAGTTTGTAGATTTTGTTGTCTGGACTCAAATGACATTTATATTGAACAAATTCAGAGAGATGACGAATTCCTTGCTGTCAATATTGAAAAGCAAAAGAAATCTACATTTTGCAATTTTACCAGAGCTTCTTGCAAAGTTTCACACTTCAAAACCACTTCCATCAAATGACACATTATTGTTTTGCTATTGCAGAGTTAAGCTAGATGACACTTGTTTTAAAATGTAGTAATGATAAATGTTTGTTTAAATGTTTTCACGAAGTGCTGTGGTTTATCTCGAAAGCCGGCAGCAAACAAACCATGGTTCTGTGTAGACTGTAGAAAACTTTTGTAGAAAGGAGAAAATGTAAATAGTTCACTAGCAACTATTTCAGAAGCAACTTCTGAGCCAATTATGCTAAGTTATGATGTTTGCAATATTTATTATTTATCTGTTTCAACATATTTTAGAATAAATTGTTCATGTTTAATGTTGTCGCACTACTCTAAAGAAACTACTGATGGACAACAATTAACTAAAGCACAACATACTGTAGCTATCTTGTCAAGTAAGCAATGTTCACCATCATCTGCTCGCAAATAGTCGATTGGAGCTATTCCATGACCAAGAATTGTGTATTTCTGACGAACACTGCCAATAACTCGCTCCACATGTATGCGAACATTAGCTATGGATCTTGTTGTTTCTATCTCTACAGGTGACAGTTGAGCCTTGCCTTTAGTAAAAGCTGGAATCTTAATACTTGCACAGTATAATCCGGCACTGTCTGCAATGTTAAATCCTCTGTCTGCTAGAACTAAGTCACCAGGAACCAGCTTGTTTAATATGCCTGAGTGTTCAGTAATAAATTTGTCTGACGCCCTACCACCCCATGCTTTTGATATAAACGATACTGTACCTTGTGGTGTAATCCCTATCAGAAACTTTGCAGTGTTATGATGTTTATAAGACGACCAAGTATGGGCTCTAGCTAAAAAATCGGAAGGGCGGTCGATAAATACTTCGAAGCAATCGATTATGACAGCACAAGAAAACCTTTCTCTAAAACACATTGGAAGTGTCAGTCTTAATTGTTCTCTATCTGGCCAATGAATCAAATTTCATTCTTGAAAACATAACATCTATGCAGCTTTGAAACACTCTTGATACAGTGGATGCATGAATGCCAAATCTGTAGCCAAGATCTTGAACAGGTAAGTTTAACCGTAATCGCATTAGAGTCAATAACATTTGTTGAAATCTTGTCAAGGAATTTCGCATTACAAGACCTGGACTTATTAGCTCAAGAATTCCCATAAATACAGCCATATTTGGTAGACCAGTGTAGAATCTAAGCTTTTCATCATCAGTTAGATTTTCGGGCGCCAAAGGATCATTAGTAGAGTTTCGTGTGGTTTTTTCTTGAAGCAAATCGATATCGATTGATAGCAAATCGGTTTGCACTTCGATACTTCGTGTGCTCATATACTCGGTCTGTGTTTCTTGTGATTCTGTATCTAGGTTATCAGCTTCTAAACCTTCCCCCATATCATTATTTATGCCAGAATTACATTCTAGATGATATCTTGGATCAGTTAGATGACGAAAGTGAGGACCATTATCCACCATTTCTTCCGAGGTTGCTTCCACTTGTTGAGTGCTTATAGCTTGCTTTTCTTTGTTCTCTCCAGTTAGCTCAAATTGAAGACGCCTTTTTAGGGCTCTTTGACTAGTTCGATGGTGCCTTGTAAGCGAGGAGGTTTTTGATGGCTGACTTACTGAACCAGATAAGTGACCCATGGCGATTGTTGGAGCCCAGTCAGGATGAGTCGTCTCATATACTGTAGCTGGTTTCCCTGAATAAAAATAATAAACCTAGAGCAACACCGTACAATCAACGCTGAAGATGCGTATTTGAAATGACTTATTTCACAGATACAGTTTACCTTGATGGAAATGAAGCGAGCAAACAGTTACATTTTTTATTTGGCCATTAAACACAGCGTCCCGCCGAATGTTTGAAAGCCATTTTCCACGCCGTTGAAGAGAAATCTGTCTGGTTTTTTCACCCTGATGTGTAATAACCTTTGGTAAATTAAAAAATCTGATATTTTTGTCCCTTTCAGAGCGTTTTCCACAGCCTACAACACAGCAAAACTTTCCCATGGCTCGAACGTATTTTGTTTGTTTTTTACATGCCCCCTATCATGGCGGCATAGTTACGGTTGCTAATCAAACGCAGTAAGTCACGTGTTCATGCAAAGCCTCTATTTCAAGTGTCTCTACAATCTAAAAGAAAAATATGCACGGCAGATGTTAGTTTCTGTTCATAGATAAGATACTACAAGCCAAAAAAAGTATTGTCTATAAGCAACTTTTGTTCAATTTTTAGAGTTCATTATAATATGGTTTACCCCTTTTTACTTAACCTAACATGAAACTTTCCAAAGTACATTATATTCATACAAGGCTAGTTTCTTAGGTAATTATCGTTATACATCCCATTTGGCATGATTTTAATTTCTCATGTTTTTAATATACTTAGATCAATTCAACGTATTCATTCCCTTTCCTCTCTCAAAAATGCAAAGAATAAGGACAAAAAAGACACATTAATGTTGTGACCCCCCCCCCCACCGTAAACATTTTCAGAGAAAAATTTACATTTTCCACTTAAATTTTCATAACTTACAATCATCATACAGGAAAGTTGTTTTTCATTTTCACCGAATGCAGAAAATACAGATAAAACCTGCACAAACACCACGGTGGTAAACCACGGTGGTTTTATCAGGTGGTCAGAAACACGGTCGTTTATCACCGGTGGTTTTATCACCACGTGGTGATCACACGCACACTCACGTTTTATCACCACGTGGTGATCACACGCACACTCACGTTTTATCACCGTGGTTTTTATATGCGAAAATACAGATTAAACTGCTCCTCATCGGTTGTTAGTTCTTGAACCAAGTGCAGAAAATCTTCTTGTACTCTCCTTTGCCTGTTTATTGACGAGCCCATCATCTTTTCATTTTATTATTTTTTCCCGTTTTTCAACCTCTTCCAGCTCGTACAATATGCAAACAGATGCTAGTAACTTAGCCTGATGACTAGACGCCATGTTGATAGTCGCAATGTGGTCGCCATGCTCGTTTTTGCATGTGTGTTTCTGACGTTCAAGCGACTAACGCGCGCGCATCAATTCGCTTTAGTCGCGCGACCAAAGCGACTGCACAGTGTGTTTCAGTGTGTTGTAGAATTATGTTAGCGAGTATGGGGCCTAAGGAGGGGTACATTGAAACCCCCATCGGTTTGTTTAAAAATTTCATTGTCGAAAGAAAAAGCGCTTTTAATGCAACAGTCAATAAGTTTTTTAAGAGTTCTTTTCTCAAGTTTAGTTAAAATTTGATTTTCTCAAAAATTTCTTTCCAAAATTATTTTTATTGCTCTGTTCAAAGGCACGTTGGTAAATAAAGATTCGACGTCAAACGAAACGAATTGATAGCCTTCAATAAATTTTTAGGAATAATGTGGATAGAGTTTACGGCAACGAACGAATCGGTAAGAGTAAATTCATTAGAAGCGAGAGGATTGAGTAGTATTGAAGAGAATATTTCCTGGGTTTATGTGTGGTATGTTAGTACCATCCAATTCCACTTCACACTTCCGTTGGAATGATGTAACATTCATATCAGTAGAGCGTCAGTTCTCTTGTAAATATAGTCTTGACGATGAACGTGTAACAAATTAAGTATAACTATTCAAATAAAATTGTCTTGTTTCCTTCCAAATATTGAGTTAAAATGAATATCCTTTCTCGGCGACGATCATGTCTATCATGATCTCTATCACGGCCACGGTCTCGTTCTGATCACGCCTTGAACGGTCTGATATTCACCACCACGTCACGCCTTGAACGGTCACGATATTCACCACCGATCAGTTCATCGCTCGCGATCACTAAAAAATGGTAAATCCATTTTCAGGTCAATTTAGGCGCTGTCATCCACATGCAGGCATGGTAGGCGAAGTCTTTCAATTCCAGAAGATTTTGCTTCAGAGTAAAAAGTTTAATCTTATACATATGAAATGTTTATTGTTCATTAAAATGAACTTCCTTTATACCAATAACATTCGTGCAAATGTTTTGTGGTTTTAGTTTTCCTAAAGGTTCCAGTACAAAGTTGCACATGTTAAATGCAAATGTCAATACTTATATATAGAAATTTTAATGAAATGAAAGACGTGTTTTTATAATAATTGCATATTACAAACATTGAAAAGCGTCAAGTGAAAATTTTAACGGTCAAAAAAATTCTTTCCTTTTGAAAACCTCATTAACCGACAAGTAACTTTTAAACCAGCCTGAAGTAAAGACTGCAAAAATACATAGAGCAATGGAAAGTTGAACAATCTAATTGCCAGAATAAAGTTCCACATACACATCTGACTGGTGAACCCCTTGTCAAACCAAACACATAATCAATACACTTCGTAGTGTAAAATGGTAGCTATTAAACAGCCGATAAATTTCGTTTAGTGTGTTTTGAATAGAGATTTGAAGAGAAGAGTGTTGCTTTATATGAATCTTTGCTTCCTGTTTATTTACTCAAAAGTAATAGCTCAAAGGCTTCAATCAAAGTTCAAATTTCTCAATCCTTTTGTTTACATTTTCGCGTTTGCGGTTCGATTTAATTTCTAAAACGTAAACTAACTATGATTGTCAATTTAGAAACTCCCCTTGTTCGTATATTGTAAACGTTTGGTAATCTTCTTCAAAATCGATGCAATTTGCAATTGAGTCTAAATGACAGTTAAGATCACCATCTAAATGACAGTTACACATTTGTCGCCCATAAACAAAGAGATTTTTAAGTACTCTCTGCGACACAATTGGAACATTAATTTTAAACAAACAGAACATCCGTAACATCGGCGAATTTTTCAGACTGACGGATCCGACTGTCGAAAGCTCGCTTTGTATGTGCTCACACGATCCATTTTGTGATCCGACTAATCGGATAGTGTGAACGGGCCTACATGCGGAGAAAAACGGTCCTTGATCACGTTACATCATAGTTAACTACAGGATTAATCTTTTGCTGAACAATAATTTTTCAAACCACAATAAAAATAGCACTAAAACAAGTAACTGAATTACGATTATGGCAAAATCATTTGAACTAACGAACATTCATCATACCTGTCAAATTTTTCGGCGGCAGATGCTTTATGTTTGCTTCAGGGCACCATTTCGTGTGCCACCTAGCCCTCACCTTGATAGAAAAGTCAGAAAGACGTAACTTATAGCACAAAAATATGAAATTGAAATATACCAATGTTTGGCAGCAATCCTCCCTTTCTAGCCCATAAGACTCACGAACTTACATGGGCATAGACTAACAGATAAAAATTTGGGATACTAAAATACACGTTCCTATGGCTTGAAATCCTTCCTAAAATTTAGGATTGACATTGATTGATTATTTCCTAAAACTTAGATAATTACTAATTATTTTACATTTTGTTCGCAGTGACAGTTTCCTTCCACTGTTGATAAATAAATTTTTTCAAAAATCACCATCATATTTACCTGGTCGAGGTTTCCAGTTCTTCTGTTCTTCCTCTTTCCACATCTACCTACCAATACATACCGCCGTCAATCTTCTTACCGTCAGCATGTTTATAAGCGGCTACAATGGTACAGGAAACAACTAAGGACTAACTCAAACAAACACCAAAAACCAAACAACTGCCTGGTACATAAATAGGTAGGCAGGTGGATTTTCCAGACCAGAAATCGACAACGCCGAAGATAAACCGATAATCACCCATATTTGCTTACTGTAGCGAAAATATTGAAGCAAACATCGAGAAACAGCTTTGCATGATTTATTTCAGTCGAGGTTTGCATCACGTAGGCTGGACGGTAAAATAGGTACAGAAATGCGTACATAATGGGTAGCCTATCAAGTGCATGGCTAGTAAATGAATTAGATTTAATGAATATAGTTCAAATAAGTTGCATATTTAATACTATTTAAATAAAACTTGTTCACGATTGGAAATGTTTTTATAGTTACGACCATATATTTATTTAACTCTTTTGCTTTCGAGACTGTAGCTTAGCTTGAATGTCACGTGACCGGACTCAATTTATTTTGACGAACGCTGGATCATTGTTGACATGCTTGACTTTTATGGTATAAAATATAATTTGTTTTTGGGATCAAAACCGAAGCTTATAAAATTTGTATAAAATGGCGCCGTTACCGACTTATATCTAACGTGCAAGTCATTTCACACTGTTTCGAATCTGGGTAAATGGAGAATATATAAGAGCCGCCTATCGAAAACATGTCGTAATTATTCCGATATAGGTAAAATAAAGTGCTTCTGAGACAAATAATACCTCAACTTTAAAATGGCAAATACTCATACTTACAAAACACACATACTGCAAACATGATTCAGAGTTCTTATTAACTTGTCCAAACTTTTCATTAATTCATTCAAAACAATTATTCACTTCGAATTGAGCGAAATTGGGGACGACTTTCAAGGGATTTCAATACTTGGAGGAAGTTTTGAAGTCAAAGAAAACTAGCATCGCCTATGTATATTCCCGAATGTACTGCATAATCTTATACTGTAGCAGTAGACAAGCTTAGCTTTCAAATTTAATCAAATTGATCCACATCCCTTTCTATTTCGCAACCTGATGCTATAGTACGAGATTTAACATTACTTAGATTTGGACTTAAGTCAAAGTGAAGCTACACTTTGTGCATTTTTAAACATTGTACGCAGTGCCAAAAATAGGGAGCATTATGAGTTTGTAAAACAGCAGTTTTGGTGAGTGGAATTGAAATTATCAATTAGCATTGCAAGAGCTATTAAAACGTATTTTTCGTGATCAGAAATTTGAATTTGTTGCAAAACTATTTGCCTCTTTTGAGTAAACAATATTTTCTTTGTTTAAAAGCATTCGAATGTATTACAACCTATACCCACCAAAATACCAGTTAAATGAAACATTTTAAAGGTCCGACAGTGTTAGCTATGGCATAGGAGCGAGCAATCGTCTGTTGCCATTCTTGGCAATATCGACAGTATTTACTACAATGATTAAATAATAGCAGCATATTACATTGATTGCATTAAGGTGAAAGTGTTGGAAACACCACCGGAAAAAATGGTGGAAGATATCGATGGCATTGATTGAAAAATTATTAAAAACGTGATAAAAATCAGTTTTTTGTTCCACAACAACATCGTACTAACCAGGCTGTGTTCAACGACTTACCATTACGACAACTTAAACACGGTCATTTAAATAAACGATTTCGAAACTTTGCGCTCATTAAAGAACTAAAATTGGTAATTACAAAACAATGGCAGAACTTGTAATGGGTAGAACTTACTATGCATGTCCTTTCATGTTCAAACTCGACAAAACAATAACCACGAGGTTTTCCTGTTGTAGAATTGGGTACCATTTGAATCACTGAGAAGATACAGACAATCATAAAAATCACTGAAGTTCTCCTTGAAGAACTAACTTATTGCTTTCAATAAATAAAATACTTCCTTATAAAACATCATGTCCTAAAAACAAGTTGAGCATATTTTATAAATGAAAATTTGATCTTCGTGAAGCTTTTTTAGACTCAAAGTCGGTGATGATTTGCCTGACCTTAACATCAAAAACTAGGGCGAATGTCAAGATCTGACGTCATATCAGGGAAACCGTTTAAGAAAAACACTGTTATTTACATAATTTCCTCAAAAGCATAGCTATAATGTTGCATTTGCCATTTGTATGACATCTTTGTGTCGTGGATGTTAAATACATCCAATTTTAAACAAACCTCGGATAATTCCCGATGTGACGTCAAAATAACATGGTTGCCAGTTTTTTTTATTCTGTGATCAAATAATGAAATGGTCAATTTTTCAACTTGGAGTGCCAATATCCGGCAAATCATATTTTCAACTATAAAATATATTACAAAAATTTTAAAGTACTCTGAACTATTTAAATGGCAGAAATAAAAAACACGATATAGGCACTTAGTACACTGACCGATTTTGTGGACCACAAACCTCCATATCTCTTTTCAGGTTTTCAAAATGTGCGGGATAAAGAATGAGGTGGATGAGATGTCTATTTGAAAAACGTCTTTACATTAAACAAGTATTAACGAAGAGTGCTTTTACGCAATTATGGCATGTTTGTAGACAAGAAGGACAAAGTTCAAGTTGAAGTCCTTAAAACGATTGTTGGTGTCGCTATAGGCTAACATTCCGACAAGCGCTGTGAGTAGTCATTTCCTGAAGTTAAACAAGGTACTTTTACAAGTAATCAACGTTTGGCTATGAAGAAGAATGCCGCCAAATTTATCGGAATACCAAAAGTCTATAAGATCCTTTGTAACAATGCTCCTGGTTCGGAACATTCACTTTAGGCACAACTTGCATAGAAGATTGAAAGATAATTTTTTGAGAAAACAAACTTTCCTGTTGGTGTTGCGTAAAGTTGTTACCATGCATCGCACGACTGGAGTAGTGGAAGAGACGTAAAAATAAGGTAGTTCAAAATGACCGGTAACGTAAACAAACCGGTCAACAAGCTTTTGGGGCGGTCATTGCCGTTGAAAGCCGACCGTTATAAGGAGCTCTCGATAATAACCTTAACTATACATATATGTAATGGTGGGTGTAAATAACTAAAAAAACCTGGTTACATACGGTATGCATATAACGAATAATTAAAACAATTAACAATGTGCTCATCCATTTAAGGGGCTGTTCATATGAGCCCGGCATTCATCGAGAGCGTTAATTGATTTTGAGGCATTGAAGGGGCAAAACTTCAAGCTTAAAGATTACAGCTGTTTGCTAAGTGCCACAAACCATTCCTGTTGAAATTCTCAAATTGGGCCAAACTGGTTGTTTCAATTTTAAATGTTTTGCATACTTATTAAATCAAAATATAGTGAAGTTGCTCTAGAAGATTTATCTAATGATGTAAGAATAGAATTGTTCCATTTTCCAAAATCAATTAACGCCTCACTGAATCCCAGTTAGCTGGGCTCGTATGAACAGCCCCGAAGCAATGCTCAACTCCTATTCCTAAAAAATATTGCTTACCAGTCTGCTGACAAATAAAGTTTTAAATGCCTCTGTGACAGCATTTGGATCAGTGAGGATCCCTAAAATAATTAAAGAAATATCATACAGTGCGTAAATTTCACAGTTTTTATGATGTTGAGTTTTGTCCCCTCTTAGTAGAGTACAAACCACTAAAACACTAGTGACTGTGTCCATCTTTCGTGGAGTGTTAAGAGTCAGTGGCAAATGATTTTGCTGCATTGCCTGACAAATTTTGGTATTAATACAGCTCATTCCTGTTTTAGTTGACTTAAAGGCAATATAGTTACGCTTTTTTTTAAATTATATTGGTACAAAAATACAGGTATGTTCACAATGCACTTCATTTTGTCAATGTTAAAGGTTCAGTGCTAAGTTCTAGTGCAAAGTAAACATCACATAAGATTTATTTAATCACTACTCTTCACCAACAGCCTGCAACATAAAATAAAACAATTTAGAACTTTTTTAACAATTTAGGATCGACTTACATTTTTCTGCAGCTTTCTCCAAATCCGCTTTGTTTTTATCAATTCTTTCACATTTCTATTTTCAAAAAATACAACATGTAAGCTGCAGCTCTAGTTAAATATTTTACCATCAGCCACCACCATCACTTATTGTATACTAGATATATATATATATTATGTTCTAAAATAACAACTGTTTATTCTGACAACTGATCCTCTCACAAGTTTATTGAACTTCTTTAAAAAGTTGTACGATGAGAACAGTGGTGGATCCAGCCTTTTATCTTACCCCCTTCATACCATTTTGATACTGACATGAATATATTAATACTAATTAAAGTTCAAATTTTTCTGAAATGTAAGCAAAGCTCAATACAACTTTTTGCCCTATCTCAAAAATCATAAGTCATAATATTGTTAAATAACTCAAAAATGAAAATGTATTTTTAAGATAAACTCTGCATCTTCAAGACTTTTTAAGCACTTGAAATAAAATGCAAATAGGTCTAATTACTAGCAGAGACATATTACAGAGAAAAGTAAACTTTATAAAGAAAACGTTGTGCTTTCATGACAAATTAAAAATGTAATGAGTACTATTAAAGCTGTGTATTTGATCTTTGTTTTTAATCCAGAGGGATATAAACTTCAGCTCTAAAATTGCAGTGAAATGCATTTACATTTTTATAATTTCCTATTCAACAATGTGATCAGCTCAGCACCCGCTTTAACATTCTCAATTTAGAATTCAGCTCTTTAGGGATAGTGTGCCTGTATAGGCCAAAAGCAGGAATATTTTGAAATCGGAATAAGGTTTTCAAGCGCTGTTACAACCATTTTTTCATTTAGTGCACTAAAATATCCTTATAATACAGACTTTGAGTTGGAACAATGATTTGTATTGAGTGCAATGTGTTTATTTTCAACTTTTGACCTGACAGACCAGTCAATAGAAATTGACCAATGACGGTTTTCTTTGCTCTTTTGTTGACCAATTGTATTAAAGGAAAGTTTGCAAGCTAACCTACAGATCAGTCAAAGCACACTTAAAGTTGCCTGCCTGCAGACTGGTCGAAATCAATAACTGGCCAATTGAAAACATATTTTCGAGCTTTGAAGATTGCCGACAGGTCATACATTCATACAGATACTACTGACCTCGCTGCTGAATACACCAAAGTAATGCTTGCTCCATTAGTCTTGCAGTAATGCGTAATATTATCGGATTTTGTATGAAAATGTTTTTTGAACGTAGGTAGTGATAATCTATGTTTGCTTTGATTTTGAATTATGGAACTTACCAATTTCACAAATTTTACCTACTTCACTTTACTTGTTTGATGTACCAACTTATAATTTACCACCCTGAAACCAAAAACATACCTTTCTTTCTATTTTTTCAACTCTAGTTTCTGCACGAGTTGGAGAAGGTGTATCTTCAGGATCCTATGAAAAATAAGTAGAGTCAAATTTACTGATAGCACCTGCAAACTTTTTGAAGTGATTCAGTTTTTTATAGATACCACATTGGCAATGTACCTTATACACAATCACATGTCAGTTGCTGAGGAATATGAAAATCAATGTCTCTTAGTTGGGGATTAATGTTGCTCAAAACTTTTGTACATTCATTCAACATTTGAAAATTAGAAAAAACTACAAGGTTTAACTAAATATATCTATCACTTCGAGCTAAGCACTAGAATTGCTGAGCTTGGGCAGTTTTCAATGCAAGAAATGTGTGTGCATATAACCTTGAAATTTCAAAAATGTTATTGACTTTATTCTAAATAAAGTAAAAGTTTTACTTGAATTCTCCGAAATTATGAAAAAACCAAAATTCCCAAAAATCATTAGAAAAATAATATATGTATAATTAAAAGCATTAATATGTCAGCATTTCTTTGTATAAAAAAGTCTTATTAAAATCACGCAAAAGCAAGCAAATCCAATTAAACACAATAGAAAAAGAAAGTTCATCAATTGATTAAATTAGACCTTTCCATTTAATTACTTTACAAATGAAATCAAAATTCACATTCTGTGTACTCAAACAGATAGGAAATAAGAATAACTTGTTAAGTTCAACTTAATGTAGCTGTCTACTTATATCATCTGGATTTATGACTGATTTAAAAACAATGAGGTACAATAAACAATAGCTATGATATGACTTTAAAAAAATCAGAAAACCCAATCATATGAGATATGTACTTGCTGTCAACTTGGTGATATAAAATTTTTGGAATAAGAAAAATATATTGCATCATATTTAATTTCTAGTACATCAAATTCTTGAGAAGCTTCACATGCAACTTTATTGAAAAATTATGTTGATAAACCTAAATATTTTTTTCATTTCAATCACGTGGTTTTCACAAGAACAAACAAGGCTGGGAAAATTTTAATACGTATATTTCCCTTGAACTGTGAACATCAAAGTTTTTCAAAAATCTTTGTATATCAGGTCGATTGCCAAAACTACTGAATTGTTTGTTTCGGTATAGATTACGCGTTAACTACCCAATATTTTATAATCAAATAAGGCGGTTTGCATCCTATGGACTATACTTCAACACAAGTGAACAAAATCGAGATATCTGATTTTTCATTCCTCTAGTGTTCAAAACGCAACAACACCCACAGAGGTGTTAAAATGTATTGCAACATTAAATCATCGACGTATTTAATACCTCGAAGTCAGCAACGATACTCGCAATTCCACTGTACGGCCAAGGCTTTTTCTGATGACCTAGTTTATCATGGTTCTATTTACAATTAATTCTAGAAGGCAATCAGATCTTTTATTAGAAATAGGAATCTTTTTTAAATGCAAACGCTAAATTACAAAACACTCTGCTTCATATTTATTTCTATTGTACTGCTGACAAAGTGGTCATTGTATTCAAGTAGACTGCCTGCACAAACTTTGTGTGTCAGTTAGACAAATTGTTAAACACCTTCCTATGTAATAATATAACTCAGTACCTCTGTTTTTATTCCAACATGCAATGGCGTCGCTAAAGGAAGGCCTAGGAAGGGGGCACGTGCCCCTCAATAAATTGGCTGTGCCCCCCAAGTGCTCCTCATTAGAATTTTATATAAGAGTCTTCATATGCATCATTCGAAATTGAAAAAGAAGCACATGGCATTAATGTAGCTCTTACGGAATTCGCACAACTTTACTGTAAAAGGAAGCATTCTATTAGCTGTGCAGACTAGTTTGCGTTGTATTCACCCTTTCTGAGTTGTTAGGCAAGTGGTGAAGATTTTAATTTCTTAAAAATAAACAAAACAAAACAAAACAATACTTGTGCAATAATTCAAGTCTCTAGTTGGTAAGGAAGAACAAGTAATATTGTGATGCTTATCATGAACCACATTACACCATATCATAAAACTTGTATGAGATCGTGGACAAGTGTGCTCGTAGACTCAAATTTGTAGAAAGAAAAGTACAAATATAGCAATGACTAAGAGTAAGGCTCATGAAAATACTGCAACTCTGGGAGTATTATAATATGAAAATATTTCATTAAAATCAATAATCAATCTACGTAACGTTATAATAGCACAGCTGTTAATGACAAAATTCTTCACTTGAATGATACAAGGGTAAAACTTTTTTATGGTCTTACCATGCCTCAAAAGACAAAATTTTGATATAGGGCCAGCCCTTATTTTACATTTACAACGCGTTCTGCGCATGTCGTGTTTGATGACATTTTCAGTAGTAACAAAAAACAAAAATTCGGAGTCATCGCTATTTCTCTGTATATTCTTATACAACAGCTAAAGACGATAGAAAAACTATATTACAACTTTTGCTTTTGAGCAATACATTCTGAAATACTCTACATTAAAAGTGTTTTAAAAGTACTGACTCAGCACTTTTGTTTAGTGTTATTGCTCTTTCTTAAATACATTGGAAAAGCGCCTAACCAAGAACAGTAATATTAAAATGATTTTAATGCCATCATGTTATTGACAATCACCCCCACAATTACACAAACGAGTACAAACTAAGTGTGCTTTGACGCATTTACAACGAATCAAATAAATCTACTTCTCTACTCTCACCATTTTCATGAACTGTTGGATGCTGCACGAGCGAAATTGCTGTACCGTGGAAAGAGTCTTGTGCACTTGTGGAGCTGGGATTATGATCTATGTTGTCAATTGCTGCAGTTGTAAAAAATCTTTTCCGTAACTTCGACGGACAAACAACGTCATCACTCTCGTACCTTGCTATTACTTTATTAGCAATGTCGGAAGAAACAGATAAAAGCCGATCGTACGAGATGCACAATCCCAACTTGAAAAAAGCGTTGATAAGTGATTTTTCTCTCGTAGCTCCATGAATTTTGAGGGACGTGTATATTGGTACCGGACATTCTTTTTCTCTAGTGTAATGAGGTCTTGACGCTTCACGCTCGCGTGATGTGCAATTGAAGACAATATGTTGAGAGATGGTTAAGCAAGATTGATTTGGTCTCTTTCTGCCGGTTGTTTGTTTACAATTGCTCCTTTAAGTATCATATCTATAACAACTTTTAATGATGCTAGGACAGAATCCTTTTGACAATCTTCGGAGAATTTTCCGTTGAATGAGTTCTTTGTTTGAAATATATCTCTTCTTATAATCATAGCCGCTCTTGCTAAATGCCATGCTTCCGAATCTTCTTCCTTTGCCCTTTTAAGAGCGTTTCCAATTTTATGTTTCAATATAAGTATAGTGTCTCTTCCTTGACTTTGATCAGTAAAATTGGGAATAACAGTCAAGATTCTTTCCTTAACTCTGGTAGTATTAATTGATCCACTTTCAACTCCTAATGCCTTCAACTTCATTTAAAAATATGTTGTCAGCTCCGTAATCTTAAGCAAAACTAAATAATCTGATTTTAGTCGTTCTTCATGTAGTATAAGCAATAAGTTCAGCAAACGCTAGCCCATCAAGGTTTGGTCCTGAACGTTTAGCGTTTGTTGACGTCTCAGCCTTCATTGCCCTTGCTCGATTATAGAGAGAAATAAGACATTTAGGATTGTACTTTGCCTCCATTGCTACCATATCACGATTCGATACTTTTGCTATAAGTTGTCTGTCGTTTAACAAAACAGCACATTCCCTTACCTTGCCGTCTATCTCAAGCGTTGAAGCTGCACGAAGGTTTAAAGAGTTGTCTGGTTTATCACAGAAAATGCCCTCGTTTTTTGAAACTGCAGGGAAGCTTGCTCATCTGGCTTTATCTGGACTTCCTTTTTCGATTTCAGATGTTTGTTCTTCGTCTGTCTTCTCCGCACTTAAACTTCTTTTCAGGGCACGTTGCAACTTTTTATTATTGAAAAGATCCCTACATGACTTATGCCATGATGCTTGGCGTTCTTTCAGCGTTTCTTCTATTCCCTACCTCCATCGAGACCCTTTACGTCTAGATTCACCGGTAACATATCAATTTTAATAAATTCTTGCTGATTTTTTGCAAATGAGGAGTACCCAACTCCTGCATCCTTTCTTTTTGATTTTGATGGACATTGTAGACGTTCTGCAGTGTCTTTTTGACAAAATATGCATAGTTTCCAGTCCAAGAGTTCTATAATATTCTGTAAGGGAAGCAGTTATTGACACTACATGTGCATGCTTTGTTGTGTTTACATCTTGATCAAAAAAAGAATCTTCTAGATTAAATTGAACACGCAAAATATGCGCACGTCATTACAATCTTAAAGCAAAGTTTTACAACATGAACAAGTAAGGACATAATAATAGGTTACTTTTTGGTCGGTCAGTGCGTACGATTTTTATACACGAGTTGAAAATCAATTAGGTGATTGTTTTAAATCATTTCAAAACATTGAAGAGACAAAAAGTGCTAAAAACCTGAAATGTTAATGGATAGAATGAGTAAGTATTCTGAATGCTAACACAAGTAAGGTAATAAATCTTGAAGAAACTTAATTGAATGTTCTTCATTGTTTCAATGCGATTTATCATTGCACTATGGTGAAAGCCGGGAGGGCACATTGTTATACACTTTATATATAATATAAATATAAAAATGCTGAGTCAGCACTTTTAAGAATATTCCATTCACAATATTTGGGAAAGAAATGCCCAAAAGCAAAAGTTGTAACATAGTTTTTCTATCGTCTTTAGCTGTTGTATAAGAATATACAGGGAAATTGCAGATTTCTCTGAACTTTATTTTTTTTTTACTACCGACGACGTCATCAAACACGACATTCGCAGAACTCGTTTTAAATGTAAAATATGGGCTGGCCCTATATCAAAATTTTGTGTTTCTAGGCATAGCAAGAATGTGAGAAAGTTTCATACTTGTATCATCAAAGTGAAGGGTTAGGTGTTTTTTTTTCATTAACAGCTGCACTATAACACAAAGAATGTACAAATCCGCCAAGGTTAAACTAGGAAGTTAAAAAATTGAAACTATTCATGTTTTGATAAATATTTAAAAAATTTCCCAGTGCAGAAGCAATTTTTAGGGCCATTTCGCTAGCAAATGATCTGGTACAAATTTTGTGCTCACCCCACTTGCAAAATCTTGGCGACGCCACTACCAAAATGTAACCAAATGCCCAAATGGAGGAAAACTAAAATGTCCAATTTCGTTGTTTTCAGCTGCCATCCTCGATATTCATTTACACGTACGAGTAAAACTGTAACATTACGTAGCTATGTTTGATCTTCAACAATTTTAGTTGTCTATAAACTCTAATTAAACAACCAATTTATGTTGATATTAATAATTTTATGACCTTAGATGCAGTCAAGAGAAGAAATTAATAACTTTTACCTGCAGAAAATAGTTACAGATGTTGAAAAGAAACTTGTTGAACTTTTTATCCAAGAATGGAACACTCATTACAAAAAATCTCTCGGAGAATGGGAAAATACAAACGTTAGTGGCCAGAAATTGTTCAATATTGAAGTTTCAAAAAAGAAACCTCCTGGGAAACATATTCTGTCAAATTTTCAAAATGGTGACACTAGTAAGTGGGATTGTACGGCGCTATTTGCAGCGATATTGCATTCCAAATCAATTGGAACAAAAATTGATCCAAAAGTTAGAGATGCTGTGAATGAACTTCGTGAAGAAAGAAACACATTCATCCATAAATATAAAGGAAAAGTTTCTGATGAAGAATTTCATACAATGGTTTGTAATATTGAAAACTCGTTTCAAGATCTGGGATTTTCATTTAATGAAATTAATGAAATAAAAAGTGAACGAAACAAATTTAATTCTTTTCAAGTACTTCCTAGCAAACCAAATCACGATGTGGTTAAACGTACAGAATTACTTAATCAAATCACAGCAGATCTCAATAACTTGCGCAGTACTAACAATAATGAACTAACATATTACTATATTTCTGGTAATCCTGGCAGTGGTAAGTCTCAATTAGCTAGACAAATTTGTGAAGAAATGTATAACTCGTTTGACTGGGAAAAGAATACGACATTTGTGATGACACTCGAAGGAAAAGATATCGACTCTCTTTTAAAAACTTATGTTGAACTTTATCAACGATTAAGCAATGATAAAACTGTCATTGAAAATATTTTAAAAGAAGCAAAAAGCAGCGAAGATAAAATCAAAGATTTTCAATTATTACTGACACAACAACTGAAATCATGGCAAACATGGTGGATTGTTGTAGATAACGTGGTTGAACTTCATAAAATTTATCCATTGTCACCTCAAGTTGGTGATCATAGCTGGGAAAATGGTCAAATTATAGTAACTGTCCAAAATACAGATGCTATACCACCAGATGGAAATCTAAATAAACACATTTCAGTTAGTCATGGTATGAACAATGAAGAATGTCGACAACTTCTATCTGTCTTTTCTGATATTCATAATGAAGATGAAAAATTTTTAAAGGATTTATCAGACAAATTAGATCGTCAACCGTTGTTCCTGGCAAATGCTGCTTCCTACGTAGGTGATGTAAAAAGTGTACATCCGACATTCACCTGGGAAGAATATTTGTAAAAGTTGAATGAAGGAGAGCGACAGAAAATGGATGGCAATTTTCAAAAATAATCTCAGCTTACTTAGGAATGAAAACTGTTATGTTAGCAATACAAAAGAATGCCGAAGAATCCATCTTGTTAGAACATGTTTTTAAACTTTTCTCAATAATATCTTTCGATCCCTTACCACAAGATGTTATAATAGCATTTATTAAAAGCATTGATCCACAAAAATCTGCAGAAGATGTCTGTCGTCAATTAAAGCATTGTTCTTTATTCCTTCAAACGGAAAACAACGACATCCGCCTCCACAGCGTTGTACACGAAGCCATCATAAATTATTTATCGCAGACCTTTGGCTGTAAACAAAACAAAAATAATTCTGAAAAGTCTGCAGTTGATCTTGCCTGTCAAGTTGCTTGGGCACTAAGTCATTTTAAAAACGAAGATGAAATCAAAATAATTCCACATCTAATAAAATTCATAACAAATTCATCATTTCAACATTTTCTAAATAAGTTGATCGATGTAAAATCATCAAAACAAAAACTTGATGAAAGAAATTGGAAATTTGCCAAATATTTTGTAGATGTTTTGAAAAGATTTTACAACTATAAACATGCAGCTAAAGTACTTTATGAAATAACAGAAATTCAAACTAAAGTGTTAGGTGCTGATCATATTAATGTTTCATATTCGTACAACGAGCTGGGTGTCTTGCTTTGGAAGAATGGAGAGTATGAAAAAGCAAAAGATTATCTCGAACCAGCGATGAAAATTCAAACAAAAACATTGGGACCTGACCATGTCAGTATTGCGACAGTGTGCAACAATCTGGGTTTGGTTTACGAGGATATGGGAGAGTACGAAAAAGCAAAAGATTTTTATGAACGAGCGATAGAAATTGAAACAAAAGCATTTGGACCTGACCATGTTACTACTGCGACAAGGTACTGCAATCTGGGTTCGGTTTACAGTAAAATGAGAGAGTGCGAAAAAGCAAAAGGTTTTCAAGAACGAGCGATAGATATTCAAACAAAAGCATTTGGACCTAATCATGTTAATATTGCGACAACGTACAACAATCTGGGTTTGGTTTACAAAAATATGGGAGAGTACGGAAAAGCAAAAGATTTTTATGAACGAACGATAGAAATTGAAACGAAAACATTTGGACCTGACCATGTTAATATTGCGGCAACGTACATCAATCTGGGTTCGGTTTACAATGATATGGGAGAGCACGAAAAAGCAAAAGATTTTTATGAACGAGCAATGCGAATTGAAACAAAAACATTTGGACCTGACCATGTTAATATTGCGACAACGCACAACAATCTGGGTTCGGTTTACAGTGATTTGGGAGAGTACGAAAAAGCAAAAGATTTTTATGAACAAGCGATAAAAATTCAAACAAAATCATTTGGACCTGACCATGTTAATATTGCGACAACGTACAGCAATCTGAGTTTGGTTTACTATAAAATGGGAGAGTACAAAAAAGCAAAAGATTTTTATGAACGAGCGATGAATAGACTGTTTGACTTTGGACTGACCATGTTTAATTTTGGAATGTACATTCAATCTGGCTGATTACAGTGAACAAAGGAGTACAGGCATCGCAAAGATTTTTGTTGAGCGATTGAAATAAAACAGCATTTTGTCCTGAACATGCAATAAATGTACAGCAATCTTGTTGGTTTCTAACAACTCATAGATATTGAAATTTCAAACGTTTGCACTTCTTCATCACTTATTTGCTAGCCTTAAAATACTCTTGTCTTTGAGAAACGTACAAGAGATAAAGAGAAATGAATTACAATAACACCAAATGAAAGAAAATCCATTCTCTTTCATTTTGGTGTACTATCCATTGGATTAAGAAAGTTGTTAGTATGGATTTTCTTTTAACAAGTTTAAATAACAACAGTTGTATATTTATAATTGAATATTATTCTGACTTATTCAACTATTTAGTATTTTCAAAAGGATTTTCAACTGTCAATTTATGCCCATGGGCGGTTATTAGACCTCAATTGTATTGTTTGCACGTCTCTAGTTCTTCAAGTTGTGAATTTCACCAAATGATGTTTGGTGTGTCATTTTTCTTGTATAATGGAGTAAATGCCAGTCTTGGCAGCCATGGTCTTGCAACATCCTTTTTAGTAGAAAAGCTCTGATTGCTTTTGCCCCACCATTGTGAAATACAGTCTTTCTATTTGTTCTATTCATTTTAACATAATTTCAAAATCCTTTCTTGAGGTGGCTGATTTGTTGAAGACATGGAGTTGTTATTTATTTCATTGTCATACTTGATTTGAACTACCTTAATTGTCATGACAATGTTTGTTTTACTTTTGATGAAATATTTATTGTGAGTTGATGGATAATTTTTAAAGTTAAAGCCATAGGCATTATGAAAACAAAGTTATAAAATAACCTGAAGAAAAAACGGGATATATCGCAGTGACAGAATTTAAAATGTTTTGGCATTAAAAGGTACCATCAGATTTTAGACTACAGATTTACTAGTGTAATTTATATTTCAATTTTTCCTATACCATTCAAATTTTATTAATTTAAACGTTTGTTTGTTCAGAGATTTGATAGTAGACATCAATGTTTGATAGACTAGTGAAACACAGGCAATAGCAAGATGTTTTTGACATTATGCAGATACATAACATAGAAAATGTAAACAACAAAGTTGCAATGGTTGTGTTGGCAAAACCTTGTTATGGTGTTGTGTTTTGATACACAAAATTTTGAGTTCTAACCCATTTTTGTCAGATTATATCAATCCTACTGGTATTTTGTAATTGTCAATCATAAAAAAGCAAATCCTTACGTACTAATGGAGTGCCTATTTTTTAGAAATTATCATTGTATAAAGAATGTTTCAATGATACATCCTGTATAATTATTAAAAGGAAAATTTAAAATGTTATAAGCACATTAAACAAACAATTTTCGAATGCGTCAGCAACCAACCGAATGAAACGGTAAATGAATTGAAGAAATTTTATTAACATTAAAGTTTTTTAAAAGTCACTATTTGTTATTCAGCTTATTTTGATATCTATGTTGCATGCTTCGTTGTTTGTCCGTCTATGCTTAATTAATCTTTGCTTGCATTTATGTGTCTGTTGATATCGAAAGTAATGAGTTACAATGAAACAATGTTAGTGGTCCAAAAACAAAACAATATTTTATGAATAATAAAAATGACATTGTTTAGTACATCCAAAGAAGTTAAGCCAATTGAGCAAAAAAATATTTCTTGTGATGATTTATGTACATTTATACCTGTATTAGATGGCAATCCTTGACAGAATAGCGAAATGGTGATCCATTATGATCCACCATAAATTACTGGAACTCCAAAACCTTTTAGAATTTTGCTATAAAACTATAAATGTTTAAATAACAGAGTTTAACCATGGGCGGCCCAAAAAATAATTTGAATTGTATAAACAAACGATAACTCGCCCCATTCCATCGTAACAGACCGCCTACAAACTTTGTATTGATTAATTGTATCATATTATATATTTACGTAAAAATATATTAATAAATAATAAAACAAATACATAAATGAATATATAATATAGATACAATTAATCAATACAAAGTTTTCGGGGCACGGTCTGTTACAATGGAATGGGGCGAGTTATCGTTTGTTTATACAATTAATGATTTTGGGCCCTTGGTTTAACCTCACAAAGTTAAATCTATAACAAATGTGCTGCGCAAGAAAATGCTCTAGTGAAAATGTGAAATCTCTATTTCATCAAGATTTCAACGATGATAATATACCATCAACGTTTGGTGGTTATATTGTTTACCTCTGACTGACCATAACTTTCTTCAATTGTTTTTGAAAGTCTCTTAATGTCATTCCATATTCCATATTTGTTTTAACTTCTCTAGTTTAAACATAACAGGACAATCAGTGATATACAGCTCAGTTGTTCATCTCTAGCTCCACAACACTGAAAACATATCTACAATATGAAAAAAATTAAATGTCATGAAAAGACAAACCATAATTATTAGGTTATTTATTATGCATACCTCTTTAAGATGACTGTATTTTCTTTCCCAGTTCCCCACTCTACTTGCCAGAATAAAGACAGACTTTTGAGGGTTGCTACGACAACTTTGACACAAACCGTGCTGTGTCAATTGTTAACATACTGGACAGTGTAGAGTTGTAAAAAACCGAGAAATCGAAGGCTAAAATTTGTTCAAATAAATTAATTTAGCTTTTACAACAATTCATGAATGTACTTATGACAACTAACTTTTTCTTTCCTTGCAATAGCACGATGTCGAGGGATATAGCGGAGTAGTTGCGTATACCATGAAAACACATCAACACCAATCAAGGAAAAAAGTCGATCCAATGGAGGAAGTATTTGTTTCTGAACATAGTTGATGGTATTGGGGCGTAGATTTTTATCATTTAACACATCAATAGAACTGAAGAAAATTAAAACAAGAAGATTGTTTAATGAAGACAATCATATTTATACTAAAGTATTAATTAATAACATTCCAACAGCTTTTGTCATGATACATAACGTAAAATAATGAAAGACAGCAACATTTGAACTTACTCTTTAACCAATTGAATCAATGGTAGTCCAGGACTGCCGTTAACAATGACGTAAGGTACACGTTCTCCCACGCGAGGTTCCGCGCGACGATCACGTGACAAATGACGTCTATGCAAAAATCGAAATAGTAAAACTGTAATCATGACAACAATATAAAGAGGATTTTTCATTTCAACAATAAAATGAACCTTGCAATTTCCAAAGCTGGAACACATGCTTTTGGTTTATATCTTTTCATACCACGATATTCCTTAGCAAAGATGAAATCCTGAATCGATACTCTATCTTTCATCATTTTAACGAACTGCCGCTGGACAAACTTCTTCACAAGACTCGCGTCTCTTTCTTCAAATAAAATCCTTAAAGACTTTTCTAAAATCTGTTAGAAAAATAAAATCACAGACTGCTTTGAACTCAAAATTACCTTCCCCCCACCTGCAGATACTTGTATGATTGGATGACACAGTAAATATTGTCGATTGTTCCATACCTTAGCGACCGCTGGACACGTATCTCGCCGTACAGTCTCTATTCCTTTCGCATCAAAGACTGGATCTTTCTGTTTTAATGTTTCGTACATATATCCAACGTAACGTTTCTTTGTTTGAAGAACACAAGGCATATATACCTAAAAATCATCCCTAGTTATACATAAATGTATCTTAAAGTCCAAATCTCTCAAATAGATAAAATTTTACAGTAGATAAAAAACTTTTCAAACTTTAGTTTCACAGGTTTAGGATTCTCTGCAGTAACAGCATCAACAATTTCTTTTCCAATCTTAAACGCTTCCTCTTTACTGGCACCTTTTACTAATAAGAAGAAAGCACTATCAATGTCCCCATATACCACTCGAGCACCCCACTCATCCCATGTGTTCAAGAAATTGAAAGCTCGTTCCAGGGTCTCACGTGCTTTACGAACAATGGCGTCAGCAATCTGATGAAAAACAGAAAAGAATATTCATATAGTTTTAAGAGTAAAATGAATCCAGTATTACAATAAGCACTTGATAGATATTCAGTCTGAGCATGGTGACTTAGTCCAGGCTCACGATAATCATAATAATCAACATGTATCTATACTATATATATTATATATTTACCAATTATCTGTAGTAAATATATCATATATTTATTATATCTAAAATATATATGTGTATTGGTAAATATACAATATATATAATATAGACACAATCAATTAATACAAAGTTTACGGCGCAAGGTCTGTTTAGATGGAATGGGGAGAGTTATCGTTTGTTTAAATTTCTATCATGAATACAAAGTTTACGGCACACGGTCTGTTTAGATGGAATGGGGAGAGCTATCGTTTGTTTAAATTTCTATCATGAATACAAAGTTTACGAAGCAAGGTCTGTTTAGATGGAATGGGGAGAGTTATCGTTTGTTTAAATTTCTATCATGAATACAAAGTTTACGGCAAGGTCTGTTTAGATGGAATGGGGAGAGTTATCGTTTGTTTAAATTTCTATCATGAATACAAAGTTTACGGCACAAGGTCTGTTTAGATGGAATGGGAGAGCTATCGTTTGTTTAAATTTCTATCATGAATACAAAGTTTACGGCGCAAGGTCTGTTTAGATGGAATGGGAGAGTTATCGTTTGTTTAAATTTCTATCATGAATACAAAGTTTACGGCAAGGTCTGTTTAGATGGAATGGGGAGAGTTATCGTTTGTTTAAATTTCTATCATGAATACAAAGTTTACGGCACAAGGTCTGTTTAGATGGAATGGGGAGAGTTATCGTTTGTTTAAATTTCTATCATGAATACAAAGTTTACGGCACAAGGTCTGTTTAGATGGAATGGGGAGAGCTATCGTTTGTTTAAATTTCTATCATGAATACAAAGTTTACGCAGCAAGGTCTGTTTAGATGGAATGGGGAGAGCTATCGTTTGTTTAAATTTCTATCATGAATACAAAGTTTACGGCACAAGTCTGTTTAGATGGAATGGGAGAGTTATCGTTTGTTTAAATTTCTATCATGAATACAAAGTTTACGGCACAAGGTCTGTTTAGATGGAATGGGAGAGTTATCGTTTGTTTAAATTTCTATCATGAATACAAAGTTTACGGCACAAGGTCTGTTTAGATGGAATGGGGAGAGCTATCGTTTGTTTAAATTTCTATCATGAATACAAAGTTTACGAAGCAAGGTCTGTTTAGATGGAATGGGGAGAGCTATCGTTTGTTTAAATTTCTATCATGAATACAAAGTTTACGAAGCAAGGTCTGTTTAGATGAAATGGGGAGAGCTATCGTTTGTTTAAATTTCTATCATGAATACAAAGTTTACGGCACACAGTCTGTTTAGATAGAATGGGGAGAGTTATCGTTTGTTTAAATTTCTATCATGAATACAAAGTTTACGGCACAAGGTCTGTTTAGATGGAATGGGGAGAGTTATCGTTTGTTTAAATTTCTATCATGAATACAAAGTTTACGCCACAAGGTCTGTTTAGATGGAATGGGGAGAGCTATCGTTTGTTTAAATTTCTATCATGAATACAAAGTTTACGAAGCAAGGTCTGTTTAGATGGAATGGGGAGAGCTATCGTTTGTTTAAATTTCTATCATGAATACAAAGTTTACGGCAAGGTCTGTTTAGATGGAATGGGGAGAGTTATCGTTTGTTTAAATTTCTATCATGAATACAAAGTTTACGGCGCACGGTCTGTTTAGATGGAATGGGGAGAGTTATCGTTTGTTTAAATTTCTATCATGAATACAAAGTTTACGGCACAAGGTCTGTTTAGATGGAATGGGGAGAGCTATCGTTTGTTTAAATTTCTATCATGAATACAAAGTTTACGGCACAAGGTCTGTTTAGATGGAATGGGGAGAGCTATCGTTTGTTTGAATTTCTATCATGACAAGATCAAAGTTACCTCAACACAAGGCATTCGTCCTGAGAAGTTTGCTGATGTGTAACCATAAGTGATATTTTCAATCAACTTTAAAGCAAGTTGTCGAGCATGAAGAAGTTGAAGAAGAGCCTAAAATGTAAATTATTTATGATATTGAATGATTAAAGAAAACAAACGAAGAGTGGAAAGGCATCTTTTATGAACATGATAAAATTTCCATGATGTTTTAGCTACTGGATCTTATAAAAACATCAAAGATCGCTTCAAAAACAAAGGTATCATAAAACCAACTTACTTTATCAACTTTACAATCTTTCATAGCTTTCTTTACCATAATACGTGTGTATAATATCTCCTCTAACATTCAAAAATAAATCAAACTTATTGAACATATAATATCCAAAGATATCAAGACCCATTTGGGATAGTAAAGACTTAAGAAGGAACGATATGTACATTCCAAAACATACAACAAAATAACCAGGCCAAGCAGACAATTTCAAATAATACAAAATAAAACAAATTCAGAACAGGGACATCTCGTTTTCTTGATATTCAAGATATTACAAGAGTTTGAAACAAAATAATGTGTAATATCTTGAATATCAAAAACAAAATTGTTTACAATGCAAATGTTATTTTTTCAACAATCTTTTGAATCAATAAAAATGTGACCTGTAACCAAATGAATGTGAAATATCCCCCATTACCTGGGTAAAATTCTTCGTTTTATGTTAAATTTTACAAAAACAGAGCAGTTGGCGCTTACATGAATATCATCTTGCAGTTTCTGAAAGGAAATGTATTGTTTCAAATGTATTGCTTGTCGTGATGGTAATTTATTAAAAATTCTCACCTCCAGTAATGTTGGAGGAACATTCAACAATGTACAACCAAACTTAAAATGAACAACGACATGTAAGACAGAGAAAATGACTTTTAACCTTAATTATATAATCAATGCTACACAACAGAAAACGATGAGCAGATGTCGGAAAGAATCTTATTGCAGAAACACCTTTAGTGTGACCAGACCTAAGAGAAAGATAAAATAATACAATAATACATAAGTAAGAATATCTCCATTGCTTTCTTTTATCACGACGGTAGAAGGATGAACTACTGGAAAACAAAAACTTAAATGTTATTAAAAAGTGCTGTATAAAGTGAATATTTGCATTAGGAAGTATCGTTACGTTTTTGTCGAGGTTAGTAGAGTCCTGTGAAGGACTGTTGGTGTTGATGTTGACTGACGTTTCGACAACCTTAGCAGTAGTCATCTTCAGAGTCAAATGATAAGTAAATGTCAGGTTAGCCGTGTTTCTTAAAACAAGTGCTAAAGAAGTCCAATACAATATCTACAAACATACGTACGTAGTACTAGAACAAATCATTACTTTATAATAAATAATACACTGATAAATATGATTTTATAAACATATAAAATGATCACCTAAACGTCTTGAATTAAACAGAAGCATCGTATTAAAAAAACGCTCATATTTTAAGTTTATATTTGGATGAGACGCTTTCTCTAATGAATACTGTAATGTATAATTGAACTTCCTCAATACCATCAAGAATTATATCATAAACTGTCTTTAAACTTAATTCAATTATTGCGTGTTTTCCTTAAAATCTACAAAATTTAAAGCATATTGATGACTCTAAGTCAGACGTCCATGGCGTTTCTAATTACATTTTAGTAAGTAAACTTTCATATTTCTTCCGTTTTTGTTTTACAGTAAAGTAACAGAAAACAAACAAAAGCAAGAAAAACTAAAATTCAATAGCGTGTTTAACGTCATTTCCGGTATTTTAACTTCCATTTTTTGATTTTGAATAAATGAACTAAATGGAGAATTGTTTACATACCACGTATGAATATGTTGCTTTGGTAGAAAGCATCGTTCTGGAGGAGTATCTGACTTGAGATTAATGCCAAGATCTTGTGAAATGTGAAGATATGATCTTCCTTGATGGTCATATGCATCTTTAACTGAAAAATAATTACATTTGGTAAAGTTTAGGAAACTACAAGAAAGTATGAAAATTTTAACTTACTGCGTAATGTGGATTTCTCTTCTGAAGGTTTCATATCATCTTTCTTTGATTTGTTTTTCTTTGATAATTCATACTCCTCAAGGATTGTCGACTCTTCCTGTATTCACCAAGGTAAAACGCCAGAAAAATAATTGTTTGATTTGAAAAATATCTTTATAAAACTCTTTGTTTGGGTAATTGAAATACCTCAGATGGTTTAGCAATAGTTTCTTCATCAACAAACTTACTCCATGGTTCTTTAGGATAACAGAGAATAAGAGATAGTAGGACAACCTTTCAAAAGTTATCATTATTGTAGTAATCGCACCCTTGTACCCATCAATCACACCAGGATCTCCTTCCTCTTATCTCCCGTCCGCTGTTTTGTAGCTTGAAACACAGTCAATCCCTTGCTATCCTTTGCTTTCTTAACATCCCCAACAAATTTTATGGATAACAATTGATATAAACATAAAACATTACCAAGCCTATGCATTTTCGTACTCTGAGTCAGTATTTTGCCAGCGTACAGAAATTGAGTTTTCCCTTTCCATGATCTTCAACTGCTCGTCAATTCTAAACAGTAAATACCAAATCATTACAAATATAAGACACGGTCAGACAAGCACCTGCAAGTTGCATATACATCTCTACTTGTACGTACGTATAAAAACAAGAAATAATTTTTTATGGGATATTCAAACTTATTATTCACAATGTTACGACGTACATTCATAGCTTCAAAATTTTCTTACTTCATTTATCTAAATTCACACTGTTTAAGACTTTAATATCTCTAGAAATAACTTGAACTTTTCGGACATACTTTTTCATCTGATTAAATGGAACAGGCAGTTCACTTGGATCAGTGCAACCATTCCATCGATGGTAAAGATCAGCGTACAAGTCCAGGTATATAACGTACTTGCATTTCCAATCTTCTTCTTCTGTAAGTTGTTCAAGATTTACGTATATTTGTTAAAAAAAGTTTTCTGTGGGTAACATTTTCACATAATGAGAATCAATCATTATTTGATAAATCTGTTCCTTAGCTACAAACCATTGTTTCTCAATTACTAACCAATCTCAACTTCACGACCAAAAAAAGTCGATTCGTCCTTCATCCACTCACGAATATCATCTATTGAAATCCTGTGAGCTTTAGATAAAGAAAAAAAAGAAAATTTACTGCTTTCATGTGAGTCGTAAATAGTTCATATCCAAAATCTTGTGAAACATGTGATATGCTGTGAAAAATAAATAAAAACATGTGAAAGACTACCTTTTCAAAGAAAAAAGTGTTGAAGGAAAGTTATTGACTAAGGAAACAGGTAACAAAGCAACTATTGTCAATTGAATATTACCTGTAAATGTTTCACCAACATACATGCAACATCAAACAATATGTTTATTTTGAGTGCAGGATTATCAACATTATCTTTCTCTAATTCTTGGAGAACATAAACTGCATAGCTCAATCTATAAAATATGTAGAATATTTTTTTAAATAATGCAACCACATGTATGCAAAAAGCTTCAGCACTTGCACAAAGCATTGATCGTAGCAAACCAACTGAAAAAAAAATTTACACCATCAAATGCATGCATCCTAACCACCTCTTTCAAACCAAGAACATTTAGGTAAAAATAGAGAAAAATTTGTGTAAAAGACCTCTCTCTATGTTTCAAATTTAAGAATTTTTTAGGAAACCCATGTCGACAGCCTCGCCCAAAGATTGCTGTTCCATCAAGGGCCTTGTAGCAATTCATTGATCAAACAGCATTCCCAGCAAGAAAACCAAGACACTCCTAAAAGTATCAATATGTAACAAACAAAAAAAGTATACAAGAGCTTTATTTCCTAAAGCCCATGGCACAAATTTATTAAAAATAAAAACTATGTGGAAGAGAATGTAAAAAAATCAAATATATTCAAAGAACTGTAACTTCCATGCCTGAATTTTCATTAGAATAACAAAGTATATTAAAGCTACATTGACCTTGTTTGATGTAGGTGTGGTATAATTGGCAACAATTGATCAACATGTGTCTGATCTTAGAACATCAGCTGTCCAAATAGAGGTTTTCCAAGACTCTGCCCAGCTTTTTCCTTCCTCCAATAAATAGAGCATCAAGAGACTCACACCATCAGTCTTCAATAAAATGGTGAAGGATAAAATCATGCAATGTATTTGAGTTCAATGATGCAAATGATGCAGTCAAAAAGGTGTTTGAGATAGCATTGCTAATGTTCTTTTCACTAAAATGTCATTGTTAAACAAGTAATACGAATATACTCACTATGGGACAGATATTTCCTTCATCAAGCTCAGGAATAACACAGCTCAACATATTTAGTTTATGTCTGTAAATTTTGAAAAAACAATGACACAAAGAAAGCAATTGTGCACTCTTAAACAAATGACATAAACAAAATACAGTGCAAGACAGTAATACTTGAGGAAAATACTTTCCCATCATAAACTTTAGCATTTTGATTTCCTCCAATTAAATACCTCTCTTAAGATGAGATTCTTAGGCTATAAAATTGACTGCAACTTTCCCAGCAATTCATACGTAGAACAGCAGTGCAATAAATCAGTGACTTACATGCAATGAACTATATTCTTCAAAAGCATCTATAATGACAGGATACAATTTTGGTGTTGCATAAGAAGAAAATATGTGGTTATAATTAAACTCTTCAAATGACATACAAATGCTTTTTATTGATGCCTGGCATTCCATCTGCACAGAATGAATCAATTAAAAAAACTCAATTGCAAATGCAATTCTTGGTTTTGTAGGTGTTCCACCCCAAAGGCGAAATTGCAGAAGTTGAACAAACTCTGGAGAGCATGAGCAAGACTGCACCTCAACAGTACAAAAGGTGCCTAAAAATTGAAAAAGATCCAAAATTATTATTGTGTTGAACCATCCCAGCTAAAATGAAAAAACCTTTGCAGCACATTTTACATATAACATACCTTTAACATCAACAACAGAAACACTTCTTTTGTGACGAGCTGTTTGGCATGAACAATTATACACCAGCATGTTCATGAGTTTATATGGCCAAAACATGCCATCCTACAAAATAACCTTGTAGAAATTAGTTGTAATTAATCCCTTTCTTGCATTCATAAAAAATATTAGATTAGTGCTTTGTAGCATGTTTCACAATGTAAACTCTCATTTTATTTTTGCATTTTTTGTTGCAAGTGTTGAGAGAGTTAACTGTAAACACTTTTATAATATCTAGCTCATAAAGGTTACCTTAAATAATTTAACATGATGACAAATATTTACGGTTGTGTGCATCTTTAACATACAGTTCTCACAATACTTTGCCATTGGACCACAATCGCTGCCCCTAAACTTTGATTCATTATCACAATGAATACACTTCAGATTGCTCCAATTTTTGCCAGCAAACTGAAATGTATTCTTTATAATTAAATGTCCCAAATTTTCCCATGCTTTTTGTTTTCTTTCAACATTCTGGTAATAAGAAGATTATTCTTCACAATCATGGTGAACATCACTTTCAAGATCACTGTTATCTTGTTCCATTCCCAGTTCATGGCCTCCCAATGCACCACAATTATCAGGACTGTTAATAGAACAGCTTCCTCTATGATCCTCAGTAACCAATTCAGACAAATGCGCCTCCTCTCTCTCAACATGGCCATCCTCATCATGATATGTGACAGCTACAGTTGCTTTAAACCTTTTATTGCTCCTACAAAAATTATCATAAAAATCTATAAAATGAAAATAAATGTTGAAAAGTCTAACAGCTATAAGGCCGTTATTTGGTGTACCTTGGCATCTTTTAAAATTACCAGCAAGAAAATCACAAATCAGAAAATATTATCGATATTACCAATGACACAATAACATAAGTTAAACGACCAAAGTACAACGTATGTATCTCCCACGACTACCAGCCGACGTTTTGTACCCGTACTTTACCGGCTTTTAGCCACGTCTCATAAGACGAAGAATGGTGTGATTTGTTTGGTTGGTAAAACGAAAGGGTTTTTCTTCCGGTATATTGAAGGAGCCTTTTTCCTATGGGTAGGGGTAACATATCTCACGTGACCGGAAACGTAAATCATTTAAATTATTCTACAGAATCGACTAGAACGCCGCACCTGAGATAACATGTAGTTGGTTGTGTCTTGTAATCCTTCTGAATTTGTGAAGGTATGTTGATTTTAAAGTTTACCTTTCGTTGTTATATGGTATTTTGATTTTGTGATTTCATGTTTCATGTCCATTTATCGATTGTTTTGTTTTTCTGTAAAATATTCTACTTCCGCGTTATGTACGTATGTAAATGTTTTATAAAGATAAATTTGTTGATTTTGGTGAGATTTGGAACTAGCTCGAATCAAGTTTGGAAAATGAACTTGTTAACTTTCATATATCTTATATAATAATAAAAGAAATAAATTTCTACTATATAATAGTAATGTTCTACATCGATACACATAATGTGCATGGTCACGAGGTAGTAGAGGAAATAAGATATTCATGGATAATTTCGTAAAAGCACTATTGCTAATGCGCATTTAATATACACGACAAGTTTTTTTAAAATAGACATGTTTTGACATCTCATGATGCCATCTTCAGTATGAGTGAAATAATAAATGATACAAGGTTTATATAAAAGTAATATGATACATAAATTACAACAATAAAAGGAAATAAGATAAATTAATGGGGAGCGTCCGAGCGTATTATAAAATAAATATTATATTGAATTTATATAATACACTGGACCTCTATATTATCTTATTTCATGAATGTTTATTAATTATCATATTACTCATAACTGATGTATGATGTGTCATACTGAAATTTAAAAATGTCATCAACAATATGCTTTCATAATAAAATTAATGCCCAAAAAGTTTTGATTAGAGCCATAGAAATAGACAAAAATATTGTAAAATTGAATTTATTGTAACGTTTCGTCTTTACCCAAGACATCTTCAGACAAATAATAAATAGGATGTTAAGACAAGATATTATATTTACAAAAAGGTGTTAAATTACTAGTAAAGGAGGCGGTGTCAAATGGATTATATGATAAGGATGTTAGGAAGTAATATAAAGAGAAATTAAAAGAGGTTAAGTGGAATGGAGTTTCCTTGCACGTTAAGTGAAGGCTTGTATTTATTGATTAGAAGGCTCTCATGAATGGAGAGTTCATAAGAATCGTTAGAAGAGGAGATTATTTTAAGGTCGTCTAAGTTGCGGGTGTTTCCAGTTGCGTTAATGTGAGCAAAGATGCTTGATAACGCAGTGTGGGAAACTTGGTTGCCTGTAAGGGGGGATATTCCCAAGTGCTCCAAAAATCTGGTTTGTAGATGACGTGTGGTCACCGCATCTTCAATCTTTGTTCTACTTACGAAAATTTTCATACACAACTCGAATTTACCCGGAAGTCACTCACCAAAAACGGTTTTCTTTCACGTATAATTGACCAAATCACACGTCGCTTCCTTAACAACACCTCCAAACCATCTGTCTTGACTGCTCACAAAATGCCCATCTATCTTTGTCTTCCTTTCACCGGCATACACTCCCTTCAAATTCGTACACAAATCAATAGCCTTTGTGCGGCAGCCTTCCCTCATATATCTATTAAATTTGTTTTCCGCCCTTACCAACGTATCTCTTCTTTCTTCACTTTTAAGGACAAAATCTCCAAACCCTTGAGCTCTGGTGTAGTCTATTTATTCAAGTGTCGAAGCTGCAACGCCTCGTATGTGGGTCAAACCACCCGTCATCTACACACCAGATTTTCGGAGCACATGGGAATATATCCCATTACAGGCAACCAAGTTTCCCACCTAGCGTTATCAAGCATTTTGCTCACATTAACGCAACTGGACACACCCCCAACTTAGACGACTTTAAAATAATCTCCTCTTCTAACGATTCTTATGAGCTCTTCACTCATGAAAGCCTTCTAATCAATAAATACAATCATTCACTTAACGTGCAAGGAAACTCCATTTCACTTAACCTCTTTTAATTTCTCTTTATTTTACTTCCTAACTTCCATATTGAGTTTTTTCAGTTTGTTCAGTCTTTGTTCTTGTTGTTTGACACTATTACTATTACATCAAGTGATCATTTACTTTCTACGATACAAACTATTGCAGAGAAACGAGCAAACAAGACAGAGACACAACACCAAATCAAACAACAGCAAAAACTTGAGCGTTTAAGACAAACTAAAACACGTACAAGACATAAACATGACGATAACTGGGTGAGGAATATTTCTTCCCGCTCATTAGAAGAAACTGAAACGCGACTACTATCTTACGGACTAAAACTTTCCATAACACCTAGATGAATCCCGACTGAGACGATAGTAGCAAGTGTCGAGGCTGTCCTAGCGTATCAAGGAGACTTGTCAGAGACAACCAAAGACGAGATCAGAAGAAGGATAGCTTCCACTTCACAATCGTCCTCTATACGTGATAACAACTTGACAAAGGACGAACAACAAGCACTCAAACGACTAAAACACGACAACAACATCGTCATTTTACCAGCAGACAAAGGACGCGTGACTGTGGTCATGAACAGGAATGATTACTTCAACAAAATGGGCACTCTTGTTAACGACAGACAAACGTACGAACAACTCAAACGAGACCCAACACCATCACTAGTACGCAATTTTAACAGCAAGATCTTCTCTATGAGAAAATCTAACATTATATCTGAACGTATTTACTATCGACTCAGATGTTCAGTACCAGGACTACCCAGACTATACGGACTGCCAAAACTTCACAAACCACAAATACCCATACGACCAATTGTATCATTCTGTGGTTTGCCTACTTACGAACTCTCAAAGTACTTGACTGACATACTGCAACCACTTACAAACAAATCAAAACACAAGCTACAATCCACTGAAACTTTTATCAAAAAACTGAGCACTATACAAATACCGGACAACTATATACCGGTGTCTTTTGATGTGAAATCACTGTTCACCAGTATTCCACTTAATCTGGCACTGACTTGTACAAAAACCTTCATTACAAACACCACGTACGTACTGCCATTACCGACAGAAGACATTATGGAGCTACTGGAGCTCTGCCTCACCTCGACTTACTTCTAGTACAAAGGTACACACAACAAACAATTACATGGGACAGCAATGGGCTCACCGGTTTCTGTTGTAGTTGCTGAAATTGTAATGCAATCTATAAAGGAACCGGGCGCTCACAACTTACAAAGTTGCTACAAGATAAATATATATCTGGCTTAGTCACGAGGAAAACAAACAGACAATTCGCTACGTAGATGACACAATCACAGCACTACATGCAGACGAGATTGATGACTTTTACACTTACATCAACAAACAGAACAGACACGTACAATTTACCAAAGATGTCGAAGAAAACGGAACTCTTGGTTAAACATGACAGTCAAAAACTACGAACAACAGTTTATCGCAAGCCAACACATACTGACCGACTACTAGACCAATCATCTTACAACCCTACATCACACAAAGCCACAACAATCAGAACATTAACAATACGTGCACAAATCATATGTGATTCACCGGACGCTCTACACAACGAAAACAACTATATCAAACGCATTTTTGACAAAAACAACTATAACTCTGACTTTATCAAACGCAACACTTACAAACCCAACGAACCCAACGAAACGAACAACTCAGTGACAACAGCAACGATACCTTACATCAAAGGTACGTCTGAGACAATCTCGCGTATCTTACGACCATACAACATACGTGTCGCACATAAACCAATCACAACGTTACGACAATTACTAACGAACATAAAGGACAAAGAACAACCCAACGAACGACAAGGTGCAGTTTACTAAAAACTGCTCTGACTGCCACGCCTCCTATATCGGGGAAACTGGCAGGATCTTAAACATAAGACTTACTGAAAACAAACGAGCCACTAAGAAACAAGACGAAACTAATCACATTGCCAAACATCACCGAATCACAAAGCACAACATTGACTGGGACACGGCAAAATGCATTACTTACAGTACTGATTATAGACAACGACTTACATTAGAAAGTTGGTATACCAACTTGGAACAAACCCCCCTGAATAGATCACAGCGATTACTGGCACCTTACAAACGACTTATTCTCAATACAAACAAACGATCAACTAAAAACACTACACTTCAAACTAATTCACAATGACAATACACAATTGACTCTCACACATTACAACTAAAAGCATCACACCTAAATCACACATCATAACTAAAAATAAAAATATTTCACTTCACACTAATTCACGATGACAATACACATTTCCTGTACACACAATACAATGACGTAAGAACCAGATAACAAATACGGCTAACCTGACGTTTACTCCTCATTTGACTCTGAAGATGACTTACCGCTAAGGTTGTCGAAACGTCAGTCAACAACAACAAAAACAGTCCTTCTCAGGACTATACCAACCTGGACGATCTACATTTACAAAGATGTAACTTCCTCATCCTATAATCCATTTAACACCGCCTCCTTTAGCAGTAATTTAACACCTTTTTGTAAATATAATATCTTGTCTTAACATCCTATTTATTATTTGTCTGAAGATGTCTTGAGTAAAGACGAAACGTTTCAACAAATTCAATTTTACAATTTTTTTGGTCTGTTTCTATGGCTCTAATAAAAACTATATGTTGGGCATTAATTTTTATTACACGAATTCGATTTCCGCTCGGCAAGTCTCTCGCTACTATTTTACGAAATGTTCCCTACTTTTACGGTGTATACCCATTTCCCCTATGTCTCTGTTTGTTGAGGGTGGAACAAGTTCAAACGTATCATTGTGAATTAACGCTTTCATTTCATCATTCATGGCTTTTTGCCACTTCATTTTTTCATTAGAGCTTATTGCTTGGGAATATGTCGTTGGGATGTTGGATACTCTATAGCAATAATCTATGGTATATGAGACAGTATCCTCCCCTGAAACTTCTTCTGTCACATACTCGTCAAGCTATTTAGGCTTACTTCTTATCCTAGTGGGGTATCTTGATTCTCTAGATCTCTCTAGAGTACTAATGTCTTCGTTAGTTATTTTGGGGTTTTCTTTCATGCAATTTTGTTATCTGAGGTGCAAGTTCTTCATCGTGTAGTTATGGCAGTTCCGTGCTACCCTCCCTGAAGAAGTTAACGCATCTTGCACGCTCTACCTTGTTAATGTCAGGGTAGTATAGTAGATATGCTGGACAATTTTTATCATACCCTACGAAAATACCTTGTTTACTTCTAGAGTCTAATTTTTTGGAATTTTGTGAATAACCATAGCAAACACAACCAAAAACGTGCATTTTGCTCAAGTCTGGTTTTGAGCCTGTAAACGCTTCGAACAGAGTTTTCTTCAACCTCGAATTAAAACAACGATTCCTAATATAAGCAGGATGCCATGACGGCATATGTCCACATGGATTTTGGTAGCTTCGCTTCTAGCAATAGACACTTAGCCATGTTAAATAAAGTTAACCACGATCTTTCAACTGTGCCGCTCTGGTATGGGGAATATGGTGCACTAGTTTCATGCCTAATTTTGTTTTTCTCTAAGAATCGATTTGAATTTCTCGCTTGTAAACTCAGTGCCGTTATCACTTCTTATGCGCTTCACATTTCCGTACGGTGCAACATCTGCTAAAAATTGTTTTAATGCTTGTGGTATATCGCTTTTATGCTTCAGAAAATAGACCATATTCAATCCTGAATAATCATCCACAAACGACAATGCATATCTAAACCCTTCTCTTCCTTCCGGATCAATAGGACCTGCAAGATCCGTGTGAATGAACTCAAGAGGACCTCTCGCCTTTTTACTTTTCGTCCGAAACATTTTACCTTGCGTACAAACCTCACACTCAACTTCCCTCAAGTTTGTGATTTTCATCCCCTTAACCACCTTCGCTAGTTTCCTAACATCCTTGTAGTTGCAGTGACCCTAGAATCTTGTGCCACTCGTAAAGAGAACATGCATTTTTATTCGAAGATGATATGCTATTTATACAGTAAAGTTTGTCTGTTTGTCTTATTCCAAACGTTGTGCCGTCAGGGAACTATACGTGCTTATCATGTTTATCTAATCTGACTTTTGCCCTCCTTTCTACTGCAGCATTTACTGAGAATATATTTTGATCGTAAGATGGGACATGTAAGGCATTACTTAATAAGACATCCTGCGCATTTCCATGCAAGTCAACTAATTTGACTTTAGCAGTACCTTTACCGACTACTACGTTGGTTTTACTGCCATCTGCTAATTCAATAACATGCGCTTTACTATCAAATTTACTTTCAAAATCTATAAATTTTGACTTATTGTTAATAATGTGGCTTGTAGCTCTTGTGTCCACCAGTAGAGTTAAATTTGCTTGATCCTTATCCTTCACGTCTGCTTCAGCGTTCTCTTCTTCATCCTTTGACACGAATAAAAATGAGTGTTGCCGTTCACTGTCACAGCGCTGCTCGTTTTTAGCTGACTTGGACGTTTCTTTAGTCTTTCGGCAATCTTTCGTGTATTGGGTATTGGTCTTGCATATGGAGAGCCATTTGTACCCCTTCACTCGGCATTTTGAGCTTTTGTGTCCCTTTCCTCTAAATTTGAAACAATTTCCATCAAATTTTGGTTTCACATACATAACGTTGTCACCTCCATCAGTTTTTGGTGACAATGTTTTGATATTTTCTTCATGACTTCGTAACGAGTTTTTAAATTCCGTAAATCTCATTTATCTTTCTCTTTGAACTTTTACGGAAGCAAAGACCTCGTACGTGCTTGGCAGACCCTTTAAAACCATTGCAATGAGTAGTGCATCACTTATTATCTCCTCGGCTTCTCTTAAAGTTGTTGCCGATCGTTCTGCTCGGAATATATAATCTGTGACAGTCTCGTCGTCACTTTTCTTTAGCGAAGTGAGTTCCGTGTAAAGAACGATGATGCGAGGTTTTCCTCTGCCTTTATAGTGATGTCTGACGATTTCTAAAGCTCTCCGTGCATTGTCTTTCGCCTCCCGAATCACAAGAGACAAACTTCTGTCTTCCAGACAATGGACCAACTCTTCAAAAGCGTGAGTCCGTTAGAGAACTTTGTGTGTCAGTTAGACAAATTGTTAAACACCTTCCTAAATGATAATATAACTCAGTACCTCTATTTTCATTCCAACATGCAGTGGCGTGGCTAAAGTGGGGCCTGGAAAGGGGGCACGTCCCCCCTAAAAATTGGCTGTGCCCCCCAAGTGCCTCCATTTCAATTTTAGATCAGAGTCTTCATATGCATCGTTCGAAATTGAAAAAGAAGCACATGGCATTAATGTAATTCTTACGAATTCACACAATTTTACTGTAAAAAAAAGTATTCTATTAGCTCTGCAGACGAGTTTGCGTTGTATTTACCCTTTCTGGGTTGTTAGCCGAGTGGAAAAGACTTTAATTTCTAAAAGACAAAAAACAATAATTCTATAAGATTCAAGTCTTTAGTGGGCAAGGAAGAACAAGTAATATTGTGATGCATGTCATGAACCACATTACATCATATGTTAGAACTTGTATGAGATCGTGGACACAAAAAAACAAATATAGCAATGACTAAGAGTAAGGCTCAGGAAAATACTGCAATTCTGGGAGTATTATGATATGAAAATATTTCATTGAAATCAATAATCATTCTACGTAACGTTATAACACGAAGAATGTACAAATCCGCCAAGGTTTAACTGAGAAGTTAAAAATTTGAAACTATTCATGTTGTGATAAATATTTCAAAAATTTCCCAGTGCAGAAGCAATTTTAAGGTAATTTCGCTAGCGACTGACGTGGTACAAATGTTGTGCCTTTCCACTCGCAAAATCCTGGCGACGCCACTACCAAAATGCAGCCAAATGCCTAAATGCAGAAAAACTAAAATGTCCAATTGCGTTGTTTTCAGCTGCCATCCTTGATATTCATTTACACGTACAAGTAAAACTGTAACATTACGTAGCTATGTTTGATCTTCAACAATTTTAGTTGTCTAGAAACTCTAACTAAAGGACAAATTTATGTTGACATTAATAATTTTATGACTTTTAGATGCAGTCAAGAGAAGAAATCAATAACTTCTACATGCAAGAAACACTTAAAGATGTTACAAAGAAACTTGTTGATCTTTTTATCCAAGAATGGAACACTCATTACAAAAAATCTCTCGGAGAATGGGAAAATACAAACGTCAGTGGTCAGAAGTTGCTCAAAATTGAAAAAACAAAAAGAAGACCTCATGACAAACACATTCTGTCAAAATTTCAAGATGGTGACACCAGTAAGTGGGATTGTACGACATTATTTGCAGCAATTTTATTTTCCAACTCAGTTGGAACAAAACTTGACCCAAAATCTAAGGCTGCTGTGGACAAACTTCGTGATACAAGAAACAAATTTATCCATGATAATCCAGGAAGAGTATCTGATACCGAATTTGACAAAATGCTTTGTGATATTGAAAAGTTATTTAAAGATCTAGCATTTTCATTCAATGAAATTAATGAAATTAAATGTCAACGAAACAGATATAGTTCTTTTCAAGTACTTCCTTGCAAATCAAATCACGATGTGGTTAAACGTACAGAGTTACTTAATCAAATAATAGCAGATCTCAACAACTTGCGCAGTACTAATAATAATGAACTAACATATTATTACATTTCTGGTAATCCTGGCAGTGGTAAATCTCAATTAGCTAGACAAATTTGCGAAGAAATGTATAACTCGTTTGACTGGGAAAAGAACACGTCATTTGTGATGACACTCGACGGAAAAGATATCGACTCTCTTTTGAAAACTTATGCTGAACTTTATCAACGATTAAGCAATGATAAAACTGTCATTGAAAATATTCTAAAAGAACCAAAAAGCAGCGAAGACAAAATCAAGTATTTTCAATTATTGCTGACACAACAACTGAAATCATGGCAAACATGGTGGATTGTTGTAGATAATGTGGTTGAACTTCATAAAATTTATCCATTATTACCTCAAGTTGGTGATCATAGCTGGAAAAATGGTCAAATTATAGTAACTGTCCAAAATACAGATGCTATACCACCAGATGGAAATCTGAATAAACACATTTCAGTTAGTCATGGTATGAATGATGAAGAATGTCGACAACTTCTATCTGTCTTTTATGATATTCATAATAAAGATGATAAATTGTTAAAGGATGTATCAGACAAATTAAATCGTCAACCGTTGTTCCTGGCAAATGCTGCTTCCTACGTAGGTAGTGTAAAAAGTATAAGTCCGACATTCACCTGGGAGAAATATTTTGATAAGTTGAATGAAGAAAAGCGACAGAACATGCACGGCAATTTTCAAAAAATAAACCCAGCTTACTTAGGAATGAAAACTGTTATGTTAGCAGTACAAAAAAATGCCGAAGAATCCATCTTGTTGGAACATGTTTTTAAACTTTTCTCAATAATATCATTCGATCCCTTACCACAAGATGTTATAATACATTTTATTAAAAGCATTGATCCACAAATATCTGCAGAAGATATCTGTCTTCAACTAAAGCATTGTTCTTTATTCCTTCAAACGGAAAACAACGACATCCGCCTGCACAGTGTTGTACACGAAGCTATCATAAAGTATTCATCGCAGACCTTTGCCTGTAAACAAAACGAAAATAATTCTAAGATGTCTGCAGCTGATCTTGCGTGTCAAGTTGCTTGGACACTAAATCATTTTGAAGACAGAGAAGATGAAATCAAAATGATTCCACATCTAATTAAATTCATAACAAATTCATCATTTCAACATTTCCTAAATAAGTTGATCGATGTAAAATCATCAAAACAAAAACTTGATGAAAGAAATTGGAAATTTGCCATATATTTTGTAAATGTTTTGGAAAGATTTTGCAACTATAAACTTGCGACTAAAGTACTTTATGAAATAACAGAAATTCAAACTAAAGTGCTAGGTGTTGATCATATTGATGTTTCATATTCGTACGACAAGCTGGGTTCATTGCATTTGACGAATGGAGAATATGACATTGCTAAAGATTTTCTCAAGCGAGCAATGGGAATTCAAGAAAAAACATTTGGACCTGACCATGTTGATATTGCGATAATTTACAGGAATCTGGGTTTGGTTTACACTAATATGGGAGAGTACGAAAAAGCAAAAGATTTTTATGAAAAAGCGATAGAAATTCAAATAAAAGCATTTGGACCTGACCATGTTAATATTGCGATAAACTACAACAATCTGGGTTTGGTTTACTTTAACATGGGAGAGTACGAAAAAGCAAAAGATTTTTATGAACGAGCGATAGAAATTGAAACGAAAGCATTTGGACCTGACCATGTTAATATTGCGACAACATACAACAATCTGGTATTGGTTTACAGAGATATGGGAGATATCGAAAAGGCAAAAGATTTTTGTAAACGAGCGATTAAAATTCAAAAAAAAAAATTTGGACCTGACCATGTTAAAATTGCCACAACATACAACAATCTGGGTTTGGTTTACGACGATATGGGAGAGTACGAAAAAGCAAAAGATTTTTATGAACGAGCGATAGAAATTCGAAGAAAAACATTTGGACCTGACAATGTTCATATTGCGACAACGTACAGCAATCTGGGTTCAGTTTACAAAAATATGGGAGAGTACAAAAAAGCAAAAGATTTTTATGAACTAGCGATGAAAATTCAAAGAAAATTATTTGGACCTGACCATGTTAATATTGCGACAACGTACAACAATCTGGGTTCGGTTTACAACGATATGGGAGAGTACGAAAAAGCAAAACATTTTTATGAACGAGCGATAGAAATTGAAACAAAAACATTTGGACCTGACTATTTTCATATTGCGACAACGTACAGCAATCTGGCCTCAGTTTACAAAAATATCGGAGAGTACGAAAAAGCAAAAGACTTTTATGAACGAGCGATGAAAATTCGAACAAAAACATTTGGACCTGACCATGTTAATATTGCGCCAACGTACAACAATCTGGGTTTTGTTTACGATAATATGGGAGAGTACGAAAAAGCAAAAGATTTTTATGAACAAGCAATTGAAATTGCAACGAAAGCATTTGGACCTGACCATGTTAATATTGCGACAATGTACCACAATCTGGGTTCGGTTTACTTTTATATGGGAGAGTACCAAAAAGCAAAAGATTTTTTCGAACGAGCGATGAAAATTCAAAAAAAAACACTTGGACCTGACCATGTTGATATTGCGTCAACATACAGCAATCTTGGTTCGGTTTACAGAGATATGGGAGAGTACGAAAAAGCAAAAGATTTTTGTGAACGAGCGATGAAAATTCAAAGAAAAACATTTGGACCTGACCATGTTAATATTGCGACAATGTACAACAATCTGGGTTTGGTTTACTTTTATATGGGAGAGTACCAAAAAGCAACAGATTTTTATGAACGAGCGATGAAAATTCAAAGAAAAACACTTGGACCTGACCATATTGATATTGCATCAACGTACAGCAATGTGGGCTCGCTTTACAATAAGATAGGAGAGTACGAAAAAGCAAAAGATTTTTATGAACGAGCGATGAAAATTAAAACAAAAGCATTTGGACCTGACCATGTTAATATTGGGACTACGTACAACCATCTGGGTTCGGTTTACAGTGAAATGGGAGAGTACGAAAAAGCAAAAGATTTTTATGAACGAGCGATAGAAATTGAAACGAAAAGATTTGGACCTGACCATGTTAATATTGCGATAAGGTACAACAATCTGGGTTCGGTTTACGAAAATATGGGGGAGTACGAAAAAGCAAAAGATTTTTATGAACGGGCGATAGAAATTCAAACAAAAGCATTTGGACCTGACCATGTCAATATTGCGTCAATGTACAACAATCTGGGTTCGGTTTACAGTAAAATGGGAGAGTACGAAAAAGCAGAATATTTTTATGAACGAGCGATAGAAATTGAAACGAAAACATTTGGACCTGAACATGTTAATGTTGCGACAACGTACATCAATCTGGGTTCGGTTTACAAAGATATGGGAGACTACAAAAAAGCAAAAGAGTTTTTTGAAAGAGCGTGGAAAATTAAAACAAAAACATTTCGACCTGACCATGTTAATATTACGAGAAAGCAATCACGCTGTAATTTACTGCGATAGGAAAAACACGAAAAACCAACATAATAAATTTTGTAACAAGCGATAGAACTTGAAAGTGACGCTTGTGACCTTTATATTTATCTTTTATTTGCCAACAGCTAAACGTTTTCCGTATTTAAGAAACGTATCGCGAGATAAAGGAAGAAGAAAAGAACAAAAGACACTTTCAAAGTTCAAAAGACAAATTCTTAGTTTACAGCGATAGAAATTGAAACGAAAGCATTTGGACCTAAACATGTACTACAATAATATACAACAATCTTCATTTGGTTATAAACAAACTATAGATATTAATACTGAAGCATTTGGACTTCTATTTATCTTTTAATTACTACTAGCTGAAATACCCCTGTCTTTAGGAAAACGTACAAGGAGATAGAAGAAAATGAATTTGTAGCTCATTTTTAATGAAGAAGAAAATCAATTTCTGTTTTTATTTTAGATTTGTCTTCTTTATACTAAAGCTGATTACAAACTGTTGTATTGTAGATTTCTTTTAACAAAGATTCAAATAACAACAGTTGTATATTTATAAAAGATATAAATATATTATTGACAATATTCAAACATTTGTATTTTCAAGTTTTCAACTGTCATTTATTTACTGGAACAGTTTTTATTAAGAAACTTGTATGGAACTATCAAAGTATATTTATGAGTTTAGTTTGCAATATCTAGCTATTCAGAAATTGTGAATTTCCTTAAAATAAATGTTGTTGGGTCATTTTCTTGTATAATCAGAGTAAATACTGATATTACGGCAACCATGATCATGTAACATCCCTTTTTGAAATGCTGAAAAGTCAACAAGATTTGCTTTGCTATATCAGTATGAATACAGTCTTTTCTATATTTATTTCTATTCATTCATATAATTTACAAAATATTCTTTCTATTTATGAGAATTGCAGTTGTTTGAAATGGACATACAGTTATTGTTATTTGATTCAATCATACATGATTTGGGGACTAACACCTTAATTGTTGTGACAATGTTTGTTTTTTTTTTACTTTGGAGGAAATATTTATTTAATGATTGATTCAAAAAAACTTTATTATAGTTCAAACTATAAAGGCAATGTAAAGTAAAAGTTATAAATAACCTGAAGAAGAAAAAGCAGGATATCATTGCCGTAGCATTGACAGAAGTGAAAATGACACATTTAAGTGTCCGCCTACCAGATTTTAGACTACCAGATTTAGTAATATATAAAAATTCCCAGCAGTGGCGCAGGAACTTGTTAATTGGAGGCACAAATTCCTATATGCATGTCTTAATCCGTTGAAAGCAATGGATTTTAAAGGAACTTAATGTAGCAGAACATTTTTGGCTAATGTCTTTACAACTGATAAGAACAGTAAATGAGTCATTTCTAGTGGTGTCATTACTACTGATATGGACAGTAATGAGTCATTTTCATTTCTATGACATTCATGTCTTGCTTTTGCTATAGTTTATACTTTACATTGCTTTGAAACTGATTCTCCCAGCTACATAAATGATTTTACAACAAAATCACAATACAAAAAGTTGTGGTTATCTCTGATCCCAAGAAAAGCAAATATAAATTAAAAATGAGATTTACTACATTTAAATGTAAGCGAAAAAAGAATATTGTCACAACAATTAAGGTGTAAATCCCCAACTGTAAATAGAAAGAAATGTTGAATTAACCAAACTATTGACCTTCTCTCCATACACAATTCTTTTAAATACAAATTATATTTTACCATTTATCACAGTGAACAGAAATTTGTATATTTACACAGCAAAGCCAGTGTTTGGGCATTTTAGAAAACTTACTAAGTACTGTAAGCTTTACATGTAAATAATGTACATGTTAAGATTTTTCTTATTAAACAACAAAAAGAAGCAAACAAACAGAAATTGAAAATACAACTGTTGCTGTTAAGCTAAAAGAGAAAGAAAACATACCCAAAAGCCAAGGCTAACAAAGCATCTTGTTCCTTGAAATGGAGCCACAAATCCATTTCTTTCTTTAAAGACCAAACACAATAAAAATCCTTTGCTGACAAGCGTTTTGATAGATCTGGCCTTGGTGACCACCTGACAATGTAATTTATCTTCATGTATGTTTTAGATAGTGATGTAGCCAAGAAAAATGGAGCTTTTACTCTAATTATGTGTGTCTGGCTCATATTTACTGTTGTCATCTCATATGTAGTGTAGTGAGTAACAAAAAAGTAATTGAACAATAAAATATTTATTTTCATAGCACTGGTAGACTTGCTATACGCTACTAGTTGTCATGTTGTTATTTAAGGCTCAATTCTGATATCTTCCTTTGACTCTTTTTTTCATTTTCCGTAAATTATACACGTATTTAATAAAATATACATTTAAGTTGATTTATTCAAAGGGGAACCCCCACGGTCTGAGGATCTAAGTTCTTGAGTCTATTGTAATGATAACAACATCGCAATGAAGACATAATTGAATTCATCTCTTGGCATAGGAAAAGGTTAAATTCTTACCTCTAGGTTTATTAAATATTAAAAGTTCCGTACATGCATTAATTTTATGAATGGCTTCGAATATTACCTTTAACATAAATAACAAGTTGAAGTTACAAAAAGTACAACTTTTGTGCCAAAGGAATTTGATGCCACTTTTTAAGTATGTATGGTATTTTGATTCATTCATTTTTTATCATTTTCGCGCATTATTTTGAACATAAACGACGCAGCATTTATTAAAATGGAATTCATATTAAGACTGCATATTTCTGTGCCAAGGTATTTATAAACTTCCTTTATATTGTAAGTTCTCATTACCTAACTAAAGGATTGTATCACATTGGCCAAGTCGTTGAAATATATTAGGAATAACAAAGGGCCCTGAATAGAAACCTGTGGGTTTCCTGTGAGACTTTCTTCTTCCTGTGATATAACTCTTCATATTATAAAGCGAATATATAACAAAAGAGAGACGCAAAGGTATAGAAACTGAGGTAGACCCAAAGGTGGACAAAAACATAGACAAAAGGGTAACACAAATGAAGGCAAAAAGATATACAAAAAGATACACGAAAGATTGACAAAAAGGAAACACTAATGGAAACAAAATGGTAGACACAAAAGTAGACGTAAAGACTAAAGTCAGACAAAAACATTATAATGTGCAAGGATTGTCTTTTCACAAAAAGATAAATTAATATTTTTTCATTTGATTTTAGACATTTGGATTAACAAACTGAAAACAGTTAAACTTGATTCGGAAGAAAAAGAATGGACGATATGAACCATTGTATCTAGCTAATTTTCAGGCTATCAGACAAACATCCCCAGTTTCATGTCGACGACGGCAAGCACAGAAGCAAGATTGGCCATTTCTTACAGCTGTGTATGTCGCACACGGCATGAAATTGAAAATATTGACTGCAGTATGAAAATTAGGATTTTTATAATTTGTTTTTTTGATAAAGATAAATTCCATGTTTTTATCCCACAAGATTTTCACATTAAAAAATGTCGAAATTTGGGCGTTTGACAATGGCGTAATTTTATTCATCTGTAAAGAAAATGAAATTGTGTAAAGTTACAACACCTAATTTAAACACATCAGATAAACATAACTTTCTCATGAGTTTATTTTGCTGCTGTAAAAATCTTACCATCATAAATCGTTGGTTAAAAGTGACTTGTTTTACGATCAATTGTCGAGACAAGAATCGTGATCTAAGAAAGAAAAATGTTCCGGAAAAAGTTTTAAAACAGCCAAAGGCCAATAAACTGCATTTGACTTGGAGACACTGGAGATTGAAACGTCGCTAAAGAACAAAATCTTTTGATTTCCCATTCATAGCTTGCCATGTAAACGGCCTGGTGGACTCACAATATATATACGTCTTGTAAAATTACTGACAAAAACGATGAAAAATATTTTCCTTTTTTGTAAATATTTTATATTTAGTAACTGAATCATAATCCTATTCATTGTAATTAATGTATTTATATCATATTACGTATCATATTACCTAACACTAACCATTCTGCACTGAAGATGGCATTCTGATAATGTCGAAACATGTTTGCTCTCAAAAAAATCGTCGTTTTTCTCAAGTGTTTTTTAAAATTGCTGCTAATTAGAAATTATGGTAATACCTGTATTAGATGGCAATCCTTGACAGAATAGCGAAATGGTGAACCATTATGATCCATAATAAATTAATGGAACTCCAAAACCCTTTATATTGTAAACCACTTTTTAGTGATGTTGGCATCCTCAATAAAGATTAGCTATAAATAAATAAATATTTGTGCTATAAAAATATGAATGTTGAAATAACAAAGTTTAACCATAGGCGGCCCAAAAAATCACTTAAATTGTATAAACCAACGATAACTCGCCCCATTCCATCGTAACAAATCGTGCTCCGCAAATTTTGTATTGATTCATTGTATCTATATTATATATTTACCTAAAAAAATATTAATATATAATAAAAACAAATACATAATTAAATGTATAATATAGATACAATTAATCAATACAAAGTTTGCGGGGCACTGACAGTTACATTTGAATGGGGCGAGTTATCGTTTGTTTATACAATTTAAGTGATTTTTTGGGTCGCCTTTGGCTTAACCTCACAAAGTTAAATCTATAACAATTGTGCTGCGCCAAGAAAATGCTCTAGTGAAAAATGTGAAATCTCACGTCTCACGTCTCACGTCTCTTTCTTTAAATAAAATCCTTAAAGACTTCTTTGAAATCTGTTAGAAAAATAAAATCACAGACTGCTTTAAACTCAAAAATACCCCCACCTGCAGAATCTTGTGTGATTGGATGACATGGTAAATATTATCGATTGTTCAATACCTAAGCGACCGCTGGACATGTATCTCGCCGTACAGTCTCTATTCCTTTCGCATCAAACACTGGACCTATCTGTTCTAATGTTTCGTACATATAACCAACGTAACGTTTCTCTGTTTGAAGAACACAAGGCATATATACCTAAAAATTATCCCTAGTTATACATAAATGTATCTTAAAGTCTAAATCTCTCAAATAGATACAATTTTACAATAGATAAAAACCTTTTCATACTTTAGTTTCACAAGTTTAGGATTCTCTGCAGTAACAGCATCAACAATTTCTTTTCCAATCTTAAACGCTTCCTCTTTACTGGCACCTTTTACTAATACGAAAAGACTATCGGTGTTCTCATATACCACACGAGAACCCCACTCATCCCTTGCGTTCACGAGATTGATTGCTCGTTCCAGGGTCTCGTGTGCTTTACGAACAATGGCGTCAGCAATCTGATGAAAAACAGAAAAGAATATTCAGATGGTTTTAAGAGTAAAATGAATCCAGTATCACAACAAGCACTTGATAGATTTTCAATCTGAGTATGTGACTAAGTCTAGGCTCACGACAATCATAATAATCAACATGTATATATATTGTATATTTACCAATTAGCTGTAGTAAATATATTATATATTTATTGTATCTAAAATATATATGTGTATTGGTAAATATACAATATACATAATATAGATACAACAATTAATAGAAAGTTTGCAGCGCACGGTCAGTTTAGATGGAATGGGGAGAGCTATCGTTTGTTTAAATTTCTAACATGAATATAAAGTTTACGGCGCAAGGTCTGTTTAGATGGAATGAGGAGAGCTATCGTTTATTTAAATTTCTATCATGAATACAAAGTTTACGGCGCAAGGTCTGTTTAGATGGAATGGGGAGAGCTATCGTTTGTTTAAATTTCTATCATGACAAGATCAAAGTTACCTCAACACAAGGCATTCGCCCTGAGAAGTTTGCGGATGTGTAACCATAAGTGACATTTGCAATCAACTTTAAAGCAAGTTGTCGAGCATCAAGAAGTTGAAGAAGAGTCTAAAATGTAAATTATTTATGATATTGAATGATTAAAGAAAACAAACGAAGAGTGGAAAGGCATCATTTTTGAACATGAGGAAAACTCCATGACGTTTTAGCTACTGGATCTTATAAAAACATCAAAAATCGCTTCGAAAACAAAGGTTTAATAAAACCAACTTACTTTATCATCTTTACAATCTTTCATAGCTTTCTTTACCATAATACGCGTGTCTAATATCTCCTCCAACATTCTAAAATAAATTAAACTTATTGAACATATAATAGCCAAAGATCTTAATACTCATTTAGGACAGTAAAGACTTAAGAAGGAACGCTATGTACATCGAATGACAAAGAAGATGCGCTATGTCCATCGAATGACAAAGAAGGAACGCTATGTACATCGAATGACAAAGAAGGAACGCTATGTACAACGAATGACAAAGAAGGAGCGCTATGTACATCGAATGACAAAAAAAATTTGCAAAATATACAACAAAATGCAAATGTTATTTTTTCAACAACCTTTTGAATCAATAAAAATGTGACCTGTAACCAAATGAATGTGAAATATCCCACATTACCTGGGTAAAATTTCTCGTCTTATGTTAGATTTCACATAACTGCTGTGATTGAACGCAAAACGGAAGGTAATTATTTATTAACTTTCTGAAGTGAATTAAGAATAAATATACTTCAACTCTTGTTTTAAACAAAAAGGTATGTTGAGTTTTTCAACGTTATTATAAGACACAAACGCTTTGACTGCAAGTAAACACAATGTTTTTAAATTGTAGACAACGGGCAACTTCCAGAAAAAAACGCTGGGATGAACACTTGTAACTGAAGCAACTTGACACAAATTACCAAAAAACGAGGTCAGACACTCAGATTTCATACACTGTCGATCAGGTTCATCAACACAATCCAACGTATAACAAATTTCACCAGAACGCGAGCCAATAATGAACGTCTTAACAATGTAATCAAGTCGACAAGCTATGGTAACAGCAATAAGTTTTCCGTCAGGAGAATAACTGATATCAATAAAAAAATCAAAGTAATTGTGACGTTTTGGGTGAACTGTCAACCCTTTTCGATGGGCTAATTTGAAATTTTCAGAATTGTCAGAAAGATTTAAAACGCGCCACACACAAAACAGCCCGTAACAATCACATATGGCAAATTCCCCACGGCCAAATGCAGGATTGTAGCAGCATTTTTCAACTTCTGAATAATAATCGTAAACACGAACGCGTTGTAGTAGTTTTAAACTGTCAGCATCAAAATAGAACAGTTCGCCATCAGTGCTTCCTGCCAAAAGACGGCTGACATCAGGCGACAGAGCCAAACAACTAAAGCCATCAGCAAGATACTCCATCCTCAAATCTAAATAATCTTCAACACCACTTTCATTCCCACTTTCACGTCTTTTTTTTAACACTTGCTCGTCACGCTCATTTGCCTCAAGTCCCGCATCAAGAATAGGGCAACCTAATTGAATGTAATCAACTCCATTAAATTCAACTTTAAGATCAATCCATTGGTCGGGTCCGCCTTTTATAGATTCTTCTAAGTTCCACAAACCGTCTGGTAGTTTATACACACGACACCAAAAACGATCCAAGTCATGGGGAAAATCAGGATTCAAAAGAATAGTGACGGCAATTCTCTTTCCATCTGGAAAGAACTTAATTTGAGAAATGCGAGAATGAAAACAGTTTATGCAATATACCGGTTTAGGTAACTTGCCGACCTCATTATCTGGGATGGCAAAAACAATCAAAGCAAAATTGATAATATCATATTTGTGACGATGATACACATCGAGTCCTGCACTTGCAGCGATTAACGAACCGTCCCAAGAGACGGCCCATTTTGTTTCAGGGTCAAAGGCCAACAAATAATTTTTCGAGTTCTTTTCAAATTTTATATCCATGAATTTCTTCACATCAGATTTAAAATCTTCACTTATAAGTCCTAGTGCATCGCTCCTGTAACTGTACAAGAAACTTTTCAAGGATGAAGAATAACACAAACAACGTATATCCATATTTGTTTCAATGTTGACGACATGCGATGGCAAAATACCGTCTAATTTCTAAATAAAAAAAGAGATATTTTAATCTCATTGGAAAAAGCTCACCAGAACTTCAATATTTCAAATATTTTATGGTTTATACCTCGCTCATACATTTCTCATATTCAGGAAAGTTCGGAGCTGGCGAACGTTCAGATTCATCACCAAAGGAATCCGAAGACATCTCACAACTCGATCTGTATAAAATATTCCTATAGACTAACATACGAAAGAGTTGTGACAGAGGAAGAATAATTGCCTAGTGTCCACTATTTTTGTTTTGAAACCAGCAAATGTCTGGCAAATATAGAGAATTGAATGGTAAAAAAACAAATTTTCTGTTTTGTTTTTTTATTCATGAATAAACGGCAATATGGTTTACTTCAAACTCGGAAATTCATGAAGCACGTTCTTAGATACCTGACGCTCGACATTTTAATCCCAACCATTTAACTGAAGCTAATTTTCTAGTGTTGTGGAGATGAAAGAAGTCAATAAGCGAAAACTTTTATTGCAAAATATTCCTCCGTTTAACGATACGCAAGTCGGTCATTACACATTAAAATAAAAGCGTTTGAAATGCAAATACTTTAAAATCCCATTGGCAAAATATTCTGTGGAAATTTCCAACGAAGAAGCGTTGTTTTTAAGTTATCCTGAAAATAAAATAAGCTATTGCGATGTATTGATTGTTTTGGCTTTGCTAATTCCCTTTAACATGATAGAAACAGCTAAAATTCACACTTACCGGAACAAAAATTGTCAGAACTCATTTCAGTGAAGACGACATTAAACCACAATAACTAACTTTAACGACCACGAGGTCGACAAGGTCTGACGTCAGAGTCTGTTCTATCCACTAACATGTATCCCAGAAGTAAGCATTAATATTTAGCAAATCAATTTCCGGTGTAATCAAGGAAAATACCTTTACATTCACTGTTATAAGTTTCAGCATTTTCTTATACTTCTTTAAAATACGCAGTAAGATTTAAAATTTATCTTATTTTTACAAAAACCACTCTATATTATCTTCTCAAAATAAATCTAAATGAAACCATATTAATGTAAACGCATGTCCATTTCTGCAGACACAAATTTTAAGAAGTTAGGGGGGTGGACGGTGTATTCAATGATAAGTTGACCCATTGTTTACATGATTCATGCAGGCTGTCACGTGTAGTTAAACAGACTTGTTGCCACTTGGTGTGAAATGAAATTCAAGTGTCTTTTTTAGTCCTGAATTACACCCATTTCCCCCTCACTTTCTACGCCTATGTGAACGTCAACACTTCAATGACCTTTTCAGCTGTAACGCTTAAAATTTTTGAAAGACGAAAGACGAGAGTTGAATCCGCCATATTTGTTTTAGATTATAGATTAGCCAATCAAAGATTTTATAAGCAAACCCTTATATCAAGTCATCGTAATCACGTTTTTGAGATTAGATGGGATAAAAGCCTTCCTCTAATCTCTAAGTTAACACTGTCTTCAAACTAACACAATTAAATGTCGGGGAGCTTACCAAGCTAAAGCATGCAGTCCCACAATCTGAACGGCCCACTTTTCGTAGTTATTGTAAGGAAAAATCCGACATTATAAGTGATAAAATTATGCTTTTGGTTAAAACCCAGTTGAACATTTTATTTATTGACATGTCACCAAGGAGAATAAATTTATCATGACAATATCACGACATCCTCACAATTTTGATAGAAGCACTGCTATTTAAGACACTAAATTTACCTCAGTAATGCTGTAATTACTTTGAAAGTTGTCCTTACTAAACTAGGTGAAATTTTCTGACAAAGAAATTTTAAAATTAAATCCAAGGATTTTGGCAGTAGCTATGTTTAAGTAAACAATGAAAATAATGTTTTTCCTGTAGCAAATAACTTTAAGAATTATGGAAAAACACACTCCAGAAACACTGGTAAGCGTTATTGACGATCTGGAGATTTAGAAATTTTCCAAGGGTGAGCAAGACTTTATAGATCTCGCTAGAAAGACTCACGCGTTTGGCGTTATAAAATATGCTCCCCAGAAATTTATGTCTTTCTTTATGTCTAACTACGACACTGCATGTAAAGGATTTCCGCTTTTGTCGAGCAAAATAATGTCCGCATCCTGATGTTTTTGGTCCCGTACACCCATGTCAATATTGAAAATTAATAATAATTAAATGTGCACAGCATTTATGAGTTGATTGAGTTGAACTGAAATTGGATTTGTAATAAAATTTCTAAATCAAACCCTGTCGTGTATATTTCAATTATAGCTAAAATATAAAATTTGCTCAACTCATTTTATCGTCTCGCTGTTATGAACAGAATTCAATATTTTACAATAAAAACAGCAGGTGATTAAAATAAAGCATTCATTGAACATTCCAATTTCTTTATTATGAAGAATAAGCAAAGACATCATGTACATGGTTGCGTCTTCTTTAATCTTTCTAAATTTGTTAAGGTATGTTGAATATAAAGTTTACATATTAAAGTATCATTGTTTGTTTTTATGTCTAGAATTTTGTTGTATTTGTCATAAAAAACCTGAATGCCATTTTTGTGGAGGAATTCGCACTTCATATGTTTTATATTGATACATCTGTTGATTTTGGTGAGATTTTCCCAACAACACATTGGATAATTTATCATTTAAAATACTGACCTTTCTTGCATTGTCACCAACAATTACTTTCACTATTCTTTTCAAATATCATTAGTACGGCAAGGCTAAAAAATCAACAAGATGAATCAAAATCATGACACGTCACAGAGTTTCAGTTATGCATATCATTATGTGCAATAATTTCAATTTTATCTAACATGGCTTTTATCAAGAAGAATTTTTTTCCTAATTCATAAAGTCATCTATGTATTTATCTTATTCCTAAGACAGATGATGACATAAAAACGTTTTGCTAGGTATGTCTTTAGAAATTGCGCCTACTTGGAGTGAAAAGCTCAGTTCTTCACGTGATAGTACACGTGATATTTTTGTGGTCTTTAATTGTTCAACTTGTTGTAAGATAGGCTATTTAAAATATTTGTTTGCCACAAAAGTTCACAAAATGACAAAACTTTGTATGATGAACTGTTAACTCCAAACGTTATCAATTTTGAAGTATCTCTGAGTACTGAGATGTGAAAAATTATTCAAATTTAGAGACTTCGAGATTAATTACTCTGAAATTCCCATTTTAAACAAGGATTGCCCCTAAAATCTTGAGCTCTCCAACTTTACTTGCTTCTCACGCCCTGATGAAATTATTTGTATATCTGGATCAAAAGTTTACAAAATGAAAAAACTTCATTTACCACGTTTCAAAGTTGGAACGCTGTCAATTTCAGAGAAGCTAAGTTTATCCATTTTCCAAACTTCCTCAATTATAAATCTTTCATTTTTAAGCTATCTTACCCGTCTTCCTTTATGTTTACTTCAGTTAGTTTGCCTGTAAGTCAGGATGTTCAATAATTGAAATATATCAAAGTAAATTGTGAAAAGTTTATTGGCATAAATCTTCCAAGTCAAAACTTCTTTGTTTTTACTTCAGTCATTGCTAAAATAAAAAATTTGCATTTCATATTCTTTTGGGTATGAACAGAATTCAATATTTTACAATAAAAACAGCAGGAGATTAAAATCAAGCATTTATATAACATTCCAATTTCTTTATTATGAAGCAAAAGTAAACACATCATGTAGTTGGTTGCGTCGTTTTTAATCTTTCTGAATTTGTGAAGGTATGTTGATTTTAAAGTTTACTTGTCATAGTTTCATTGTTTGTTCTTATGTCTAGAATTTTGTTATATTTGTTATAAAAAACCCGAATGTCATTTTCGTGGTGAAATTCGCCCTTCATATGTTTTATATTGATACATCTGTTGATTTTAGTTGGATTTTCCCAATAACACATTGGATAATTTATCATTTCAAAATACTGACCTTTCTTGCATTATCACTAACAATTAATTTTACTAGTATTTTCAAATACCATTGGTATGGCGGGGTTAAAAAATCAACAAGATGAAACGAAATTACGATACGCCAGAGAATTTCAGTTTTGCATATTATTATATGCAATAAGTTTAACATGTTTCTGTGGTTTATGAGCATGACTCAACACCCCCCTTGCTCATAAACTAAATTAACAAATTAATATTTATTTACCAGTTATAAATGTTTTGAATCCACTTTGTTTAATTTTACTTACAGCTTTCGTAATGATATCAGCCACATTTTCATGTGTTGCTACATACATAATTTCTATTTTACCAGCCCTTATTTCACTTCTGATAAAGTTATATCTAATATCTATGTGTTTAGACCTTTTGAGGTACATAGGGTTGTTTGCTAAGTTAATTGCACTCTGATTGCCAACATTCGACAAAACACACTCGCCTTCCTTACAAATACGCAAATCAACACACAACTGTTTCAAAAATTTTGCTTCCTAAATAGCTTCAGTCAATGCCATATACTCAGCTTCACAAGTTGACAAAGAAACTGTAGATTGCTTCTTACTCCTCCAAGAAACCAAACCACCGTTCTCACTAAACTTGAAACCGTAACCTAAAATACTACGCCTGTCATCCGCATCGCCATCCCAATCAGAATTAGAAAAACTGACCAATTTAAAACACTTTCACGTTTTCTAAATGTAATTATCTGACTTATTGTATCTTTTAAGTATCTAAGAACACGCTGTGCCTCGATTAGGTTTGCTTGTGTCGGTTTTGCCATCTTTTGAGACAGCTTTGTTACAATAAAGCACAGATCAGGTCTAGTTCCTGTCATAACATATATAAGACTACCGACAATTTGTCTGTAAAGACTCGAATCTTCTAACTGAGGCGATTGATCATGCGACATTTTATTGGTATCGGAAGATGATGGAGTAGGTTTGGGTTTACACTCCGACATGCCAAATTTTGTTAGTAACTTAATATTATATTGCCTTTGACTCATTGTTATTTCTTTTTCTGTGCATTTGAATTCAGTCCCTAAAAACCAGGAAAATATTCCTAAATCTTTCATCTTAAAATGGTCGCTTAAGATTTTCTTGACACTCTGCATTAATGTGTCAATGTAAGCAACAATGATAATATCATCTACCCATACTATAAGAATAGTAACATCTTTTCCTTCAAATCGCGTGTAAACGCATGGGTCGACTAATGATTGTTTGAAAGTTTTCCCGATTAAGTGTTCATGCAATACGTTATTCTAATTCCTACCACTTTGTTTTAATCCATAGAAAAACTTTTTCAACCTGTACACTAATTTTTCACTATTTTTATCTACTTCCTCATATCCTTCGGGTTGATGCATATAAATTTCGCAGTCTTTTGGGACGTTAAGATAAGCTGTTTTTACATCCATCTGATGCAATAACATGTTGTTTTGAACAGCGTGTTGAAGCAATACACGGATAGAACTCATGCATGCAGTTGGCGAAAAGGTTTCTTTGTAGTCAATACCAGAAGTCTGTGAGTATCCCTTTGGCTACATAACGGGCTTTATTGGTCTCTTCTTCATGTTGCCCTGCTTTTACGGTGTATACCCATTTCCCTCCCACTATGTCTCTGTTTGTTAGCGGTGGAACAAGTTCAAACGTATCATTGTCAATTAACGCTTTCATTTCATCATTTATGGCTTTTTGCCATTTTACTTTCTCATTGGAGCTTATTGCTTGGGAATATATCGTTAGGATGTTGGATACTCTATAGCAATAATCTACGGTATATGAGACAGTAGCCTCCCCTGAAACTTCTTCTGTCACATACTCGTCAAAATATTTACTCTTACTTCTTATCATAGTGGGATACCTTGGTTCTCTAGATTTCTCTGGGGCACTAATGTCTTCGTTAGTTGTTTTGGGGTTTCTCTCATGCAATTTTGCTATCTGAGGTGCAAGTTCTTCATCATCTAGTTCTGGCAGTTCCCTGCTACCTTCCCTGAAGAACTTAACGCATATTACACGCTCTACCTTGTTAATGTCAGGGTAGTATAGTAGATATGCTGGACTATTTTTATCATACCCTAAGAAAATACCTTCTTTATTTGTAGGGTCTAACTTTTTGGAATTTTGTGAATAACCATAACAAACACAACCAAAAATGTGCATTTTGCTCAAGTCTGGTTTTGAGCCTGTAAACGCTTCAAACAGAGTTTTGTTCAATCTTGAATTAAAACAACGATTCCTAATATAAGCAGATGCCATGATGGCATATGTCCACATGGATTGTGGTAGTTTTGCTTCTAGCAATAGACACCTAGCCATGTTGAATAAAGTTAACTCGATCTCTCGACTGTACCGTTCTGGTGTGGCGAATATGGTTCACTAGTTTCATGCCTAATTTTGTTTTCTCTAAGAATCGATTTGAATTTTTCGCTTGTAAATTCAGTGCCGTTATCACTTCTTATGTGCTTCACATTTCCGTAAGGTGCAACATCTGCTAAAAACTGTTTTAATGCTTGTGGTGTATCGCTTTTATGCTTAAGAAATAGACCATATTCAATCCTGAATACTAATTCACAAACGACAATGCATATCTAAACCCTTCTCTTCCTTCCGGATCAATAGGACCTGCAAGATCCGTGGAAATAAACTCAAGAGGACCCCTCGCCTTTTTATCTTCCACCTTACTTTTCGTCTGACATATTTTACCTTGTGTACAAACCTCGCATTCAACTTTCCTCAAGTCTGTGATTTTCATCCCCTTAACCACCTTCTCTAGTTTCCTAACATCCTTGTAGTTGCAGTGACCTAGAACCTTGTGCCACTCGTAAAGAGAACATGCATTTTTATTCGAAGATGATATGCTATTTATACAGTAAAGTTTGCCTTTTTGTCTTATTTCAACCTTTGTGCCATCAGGGCACTGTACATGCTTATCGTGTTTATCTAATTTGACTTTTGCCCCCTTTTCTACTGCAGCATTTACTGAGAATATACTTTGATCGTAAGATGGAACATATAAGGCATTACTTAATAAGATATTTTGCGCATTTCCATGCAAGTCAACTAATTTGACTTTAGCAGTACCTTTACTGACTACTGTGTTGGCTTTACTGCCATCTGCTAATTCAATAACATGCGCTCTACTATCAAATTTACTATCAAAATTTATAAATTTTGACTTATTGTTAATAATGTGACTTGTAGCTTTTGTGTCCACCACCAGCGAGTTAAATTTGCTTGATCCTTATCCTTCACGTCCGCTTCAGCGTTCTCTTCTTCATCCTTTGACACGAATAAAAAGAAGTGTTGCCGTTCAGTGTCACAGCGCTGCCCGTCTTTAGCTGTCTTGGACGTTTCTTTCGTCTTTCGGCAATCTTTCGTGTCGTGGGTATTGATCTTGCATATGGAGCACCATTTGTTCCCCTTCACTCGGCATTGTGAGCTTTTGTGTCCATTTCTTCCATGCACATTTGAAACAATTTTCGTCAAATTTGGTTTCACATACATAACGTTGTCACCTACCTCAGCTTTTAGTGACAATGGTTTGATATTTTCTTCATGACTTCATAACGAGTTTTTGAATTCCGTAAATGTTATTTGTCTTTCCCTGAACTGTTACGGTAGCAAAGACAGCGTACGTGCTTGGCACACCCTTCAAACCATTGTAATGAGTAGTGCATCACTTATTATTTCCTCGGCTTCTCTTAAGTCTGTTTTTGATCGTTCCGCTTGCAATAAATAATCTGTGACAGTCTCGTCGTCATTTTTCTTCAGCGAAGTGAGTTCCGTGTAAAGAGCGATGATGCGAGGTATTCCTCTGCCTTGATAGTGATGTCTGAGGATTTTTAAAGCTCTACGTCCATTGTCTTTCTACTCCCGAACCACAAGAGACAAACTTCTTAAATTAAATGAAGATATGATCTTCGCACTTTGCTGGACAATTTAAGCATTCGTCTCGGGACCTGAAAAAATCAGGTGACTCAACGGGATTGAGTCACCTGATTTTTTCAGGTCCTGAGACAATTGCTTAAATTGTCCAGAAAAGTGCGAAGATCGTATCTTCATTTAATTTCAATTACCATACTGCATAAAAACATACATAAGACAAACTTCTGTCGTCCAGACATTGGACCAACTCTGCAAAAGCGTGAGTCAGTTAGAGAACTTTGTGTGTCAGTTCGCAAACTGTTGAACACCTTCCTAAGTTATAATATAACTCAGTACCTCTATTTTCATTCCAACATGCAATGACGTTGCTAAAGTGAGGCCTGGAAAGGGGGCACGTGCCCTCTAAAAATTGACTAAGCCCCCAAGTGCTTCATATGCATCATTCCAAATTGCATCATTCCAAATTGAAAAAGAAGCACATAGCATTAATGTAGCTCTTACGAATTCACAAAACTTTAATTTGCGAGGCCACTTCGCCAGCGACAAACGTGGTACAAATTTTCTGCCCCCCCCCCCACTCCAAAATCCCAACGACGCCCCTACCAAAATGTAGCCAAATGCCTAAATGCAAGAAAAATAAAATGTCCAATTGCATTGTTTTCAGCTGCCATCCTCGATATTCATTTACACGTACAAGTAAAACTGTAACATTACGTAGCTATCTTTGATCTTCAACAATTTTAGTTGTATATAAACTCTAATTAAAGAACCAATTTACGATAAAATTAATAATTTTATGTCCTTTAGATGCAGTCAAGAGAAGAAATTAATAACTCCTCTCTGCAGAAAGTACTTACAGACGTTGAAAAGAAACTTGTTGATCTTTTTATCCAAGAATGGAACACTCATTACAAACAATCTCTTGGAGAATGGGAAAATACAAACGTCAGTGGTCAGAAATTGTTCAACATTGAAAGATGAAAAAAAATATTTCGCGATGAAAAAATATTGTCAAAACTTAAAGATGGTGACACAAGTAAGTGGGATTGCACGACACTATGTAAAGCAATATTGTTTACCCACTCCATTGGAACAAACATTAATAATAAAGTTAAAACTGCTGTGGACAAACTTCGTGATGTAAGAAACAAATTCATCCATGAAAATAAAGGAAAAGTTTCTGATTCGAAATTTCATACAATGGTTTGTGATATTCAAAACTCATTTCAAGATCTAGGATTTTGATTCACTGAAATTATCAAAATAAAAAGTGAACGAAACATATTTTATTCTTCTCAAGTACTTCCTTGCAAATCAAATCACGATGTGGTTAAACGTAAAGAATTACTTAATCAAATCACAGCAGATCTCAATAACTTGCGCAGTACTAACAATAATGAACTAACATATTATTATATTTCTGGTAATCCTGGCAGTGGTAAATCTCAATTAGCCAGACAAATTTGTGAAGAAATGTATAACTCATTTGACTGGGAAAAGAATACGACATTTGTGATGACACTCGAAGGAAAAGATTTCGACTCTCTTTTGAAAACTTATGCTGAACTTTATCAACGATTAAGCAATGATAAAACTGTCCTTGAAAATATTTTAAAAGAAGCCAAAAGCAGCGAAGACAAAATCAAAGATTTTCAATTATTGCTGACACAGCAACTGAAATCTTGGCAAACATGGTGGATTGTTGTAGATAACGTGGTTGAGCTTCATAAAATTTATCCATTATTACCTCAAGTTGGTGATCATACCTGGATCATATCGTCAACCATTGTTCCTGGCAAATGCTGCTTCCTACGTAGGTAGTGTTAAAAGTGTAAATCCGACATTCACCTGGGAACAATATTTTGATAAGCTGAATAAAGGAGAGCGACAGAACATGGATGGTGATTTAAAAAAAAAACACATCTTACTTAGGAATGAAAACTGTTATGTTAGCAGTTCAAAAAAATGCTGAAGAATCCATCTTGTTAGAACATGTTTTTAAACTTTTCTCAATAATATCTTTCGATCCCTTACCACAAGATGTTATAAGAACATTTATTAAAAGCATTGATCCACAAAAATCTGCAGAAGATATCTGTCTTCAATTAAAGCATTGTTCTTTATTCCTTCAAACGGAAAACAACGACATCCGCCTGCACAGCGTTGTACACGAAGCCATCATAAATTATTCATCGCAGACCTTTGGCTGTAAACAAAACGAAAATAATTCTAAAAAGTCTGCAGCTGATCTTCCCTGTCAAGTTGCTTGGGCCTTAAATCATTTTAAAGAGAGAGAAGATGAAATCAAAATGATTCCACATCTAATTAAATTCATAACAAATTCATCATTTCAACATTTCCTAAATAAGTTGATCGATGTAAAATCATCAAAACAAAAACTTGATGAAAGAAAGTGGAAAGTTGCCAAAAATTTTGTAGATGTTTTGGAAAGATTTTGCAACTATAAACTTGCAACTAAGGTACTTTATGAAATAACAGAAATTCAAACTAAAGTGTTAGGTGTTGATCATACTGATGTTTCATATTCTTACAACGAGCTGGGTGTATTGCTTTGGAAGAATGTAGAATATGAAAATGCTAAAGATTTTTATGAACAAGCGATAGAAATTCAAACGAAAACATTTGGACCTGACCATGTTAATAGTACGACAACGTACAACAATCTGGGCTCTGTTTACAGTGAAATGGGAAAGTACGAAAAAGCAAAAGAATTTTATGAACGAGCGATAGAAATTCAAACGAAAACATTTGGACCTGACCATGTTGATATTGCGATAAGGTACAACAATCTGGGTTCGGTTTACTATAATATGGGAGAGTACGAAAAAGCAAAAGATTTTTATGAACGAGCTATGGAAATTCAATTAAAAACATTTGGACCTGAACACGTTAATGTTGCGACAATGTACAACAATCTGGGTTTGGTTTACAGAGATATGGGAGAGTACGAAAAAGCAAAAGATTTTTATGAACAAGCGATGAAAATTACAACAAAAGCATTTGGACCTGACCATGTTAATATTGCGTCAACGTACGTCAATCTAGGTTGGGTTTACAAAAATATGGGAGAGTACAAAAAAGCAAAAGATTTTTATGAACAAGCGATGAAAATTAAAACAAAAGCATTTGGACCTGACCATGTTAATATTGCGTCAACGTACTTCAATCTAGGTTCGGTTTACAGTAATATGGGAGAGTACGAAAAAGCAAAAGATTTTTATGAACGAGCGAAAGAAATTAAAACGAAAGCATTTGGACCTGACCATGTTAATATTGCGTCAACGTACAACGATCTGGGTTAGTTTACAAAGATATGGGAGAGTACGAAAAAGCAAAAGATTTTTATGAACGAGCGATAGAAATTTACACGAAAACATTTGGACCTGACCATGTTAATATTGCGACAACGTACGTCAATCTAGGTTCGGTTTACAATAATATGGGAGAGTACGAAAAAGCAAAAGATTTTTATGAACGAGCGATAGAAATTAAAACGAAAGCATTTGGACCTGACCATGTTAATATTGCGTCAACGTACAACAATCTGGGTTTAGTTTACAAAGATATGGGAGAGTACGAAAAGCAAAAATTTTTATGAACGAGCGATAGAAATTTACACGAAAACATTTGGACCTGACCATGTTAATATTGCGACAACGTACAACAATCTAGGTTCGGTTTACAGAGATATGGGAGAGTACGAAAAAGCAAAAGATTTTTATGAACGAGCGATAGAAATTGAAACGAAAGCATTTGGACCTGACCATGTTAATATTGCGACAACGTACAACAATCTGGGTTCAGTTTACAAAGATATGGGAGAGTACGAAAAAGCAAAAGCTTTTTGTGAACGAGCAATGAAAATTCAAACGAAAACATTTGGACCTGACAATGTTAATATTGCGAAAACGTACAGCAATCTGGGTTCGGTTTACGATAAAGTGGGAGAGTACGAAAAAGCAAAAACTTTTTGTGAACGAGCAATGAAAATTCAAACGAAAACATTTGGACCTGACCATGTTAATATTGCGAAAACGTACAACAATCTGGGTTCGGTTTTCAGTAATATGGGAGAGTACGAAAAAGCAAAAACTTTTTGTGAACGAGCAATGAAAATTCAAACGAAAACATTTGGACCTGACCATGTTAATATTGCGACAACGTACAACAATCTGGGTTTGGTTTACAGTCAAATGGGAGAGTGCGAAAAATCAAAAGATTTTTATGAACGAGCGATAGAAATTGAAACGAAAGCATTTGGACCTAAACATGTACTGCAATAATATACAACAATCTTCTTTTTGTTATAAACAAACTATAGATATTGAAACTGAAGGATTTGGACATCTACTTATCTTTTATTTTCTGGAAGCTAAAATACTCCTGTCTTTGTGAAAATGTACAAGAAGATAGAAGAAGAGGAAATGTATTTGTAGCTCATTTTTAATGAAGGAGAAAATCAATTTCTCTTTTCATTTTAGGTATTTCTTCTTTATACTAAAGTTGATTAGAAACAGTTGTATTGTAGATTTCTTTTAACAAAGGTTCAAATAACAACAGTTGTATATTTATAAAAGGTATAAATATATTATTGACAATATTGAAACATTTGTATTTTCAAGTTTTCAACTGTCATTTATTTACTGGAACAGTTTTTATTAAGAAACTTGTATGAAACTATCAAAGTATATTTATGAGTTTAGTTTGCAATATCTAGCTATTCAGAAGTTGTGAAGTTCCTTAAAATGAATGTTGTTGGGTGATTTTCTTGTCTAATGAGAGTAAATATTGATCTTACAGCAACCATGATCATGTAACATCCCTTTTTGAAATGCTGAAACGCCCACAAGATTTGCTTTGCTATATAAGTATGAATACAGTCTTTTCTATATTGATTTCTATTCATTCATACAATTTACAAAATATACTTTCTATTTATGACAATTGTAGTTGTTTGAAATGGACATTCAGTTATTGTTATTTGATTTAATCATACTTGATTTGGGGACTAACATCTTAATTGTTGTGACAATGTTTGTTTTTTTACTTTGGAGGAAATATTTATATAATTATTGATTCAATAATACTTTATTATAGTTCAAACTATAAAGGCAATGTAAAGTAAAAGTTATGAATAACCTGAAGAAGAAAAAGCAGGATATCATTGCCATAGCATTGACAGAAGTGAAAATGACACATTTAACTGTCCGACTACCAGATTTTAGACTACCAGATATACTAATATATAAAAAATCCCAGCAGTGGCGCAGGATACTTGTTAATTGGGGGGGGGGGCACAAATTCATATATGCATGTCTGAATCCGTTGAAAACAATGGATTTCAAAGGAAGTTAATGTGGCAGAACATGAATATATGAATATGTGCCTCCTAACCAAAATAAAGAGTCTGCTATGTCATTTATTCCAAGGTCATTTATTCCAGTTAATATTTCATTTTGCAAGGAACTTCTTATTTTTTCCAAAACAGTATTTGAACATTAGAGAAATTCTGTACAAACTATAAAAAGTTTATATTAGGAATATATTTCTAGGGCAACACCCTCCTTTAAAGTATGTATCCATGTTCAGGAGTGAATGACATGACCAGACATTTTTGGCTCATGTCTTTGCAACTGATAAGAACAGTAAATGAGTCATTTCTACTGGTGTCTTTACTACTGATATGGACAGTAATGAGTCATTTTTATTGCTATGACATTCATGTCTTGCTTTTGCTTTAGTTTATACTTTACATTGCTTTAAAACTGATTCTCCCAGCTTCATAAATGATTTTACCACAAAATCACGAAACAAAATGTTGTGGTTATATCTGAGCCCAAGAAAATCAAATATAAATGAAAAATGAGATTTACTACATTTAAATGTAAGCAAAAAAAGAACATTGTCACAACAATTAAGGTGTAAATCCCCAACTGTAAGTAGAAACAAATGTTGAATCAAGTAACCAAACTATTGACCTTCTCTCCACATACAATTCTTTTAAATAAAAATTGTATTTTACCATTTATCACAGTGAACAGAAATTTGTATATTTACACAGCAAAGCCAGCTTTTTAGGAAACTTACTAAGCACTATAAATTTTTCATGTAAATAACGTACTTGTTAAGATTTTTCTTATTAAACAACAAAAAAATCAAACAAACACTCCATTTAAACCTTTGCCTACAGAAATTCAAAATACAACTGTTGCTGGTTAGCTAAAGGAGAAAGAAAACATACCCAAAAGCCAGGGCTAACAAAGCATCTTGTTCCTTGAAATGGAGCCACAAATTCATTCCTTTCTGTAAAGACTAAACACAATAAAAATCCTTTGCTGACATACGTTTTGATAGATCTGGCATTGGTGACCACCTGACAATGTAATTTATCTTTATGCATGTTTCAGGTAGTGATGTAGCCAAGAAAAATGGAGCTTTTACTCTAATTATGTGTGTCTGGCCCATATTTACTGTTGTCATCTCATATGTAGTGTAGTGAGTAACGAAAAAGTAATTGAACAACAAAATATTTTTTTTCATAGCACTGGTAGACTTGCTATACGCTACTAGTTGTCATGGTGTTATTAAAGGGCTGAATTCTGATATCTTCCTTTGATTCTTATTTTTTTATTTTCCGTAAATTATACACGTATTTAACAAAATATACATTTAAGTTGATTTATCCAAAGGGGAACCTCCACGGACTGGGAATCTAAGTTCTTGATACAGGGTGTTTCAAAAAAAGGTAATTCACTTTTACTTGCTGATGTGGGTAAATTACTGAATAAATGACTGTAGTTTTAAATATTTAAACAAAGATTTCTATGTTCTAGCTATGGAATGCTATGTTGTTTGTTGCGATTTGGAAGGAAAATGAGTGAGATGCAAGCGCGTTGAAAAATTTTGGTCAAAGTCGCATTCTTTCACCTTTGAACATTTTTCCATCAACATGAAAGGTGCTTCACTTTGACTTTGCTGGTTTGTTTACTGACTATCACATATTTCATGTTGATGTTTCATTTTTCAATCTTGACAATATTTGAAATTATCCGACGTTTACAATTTCCATAATTCAGCAAAAGTTGATCCTCAAGGAGCCTTAATTAAACGTAAATACATAATAAATTAATAACTACATATGTATAGTATAGAAGCTACAGTGCATTAAAAAATCCCAGTCAAGAAACTTATTTTAATTACATTTATACCTCCTAGCGTGGAGATCAATCATTGCCGCTTAATCATGCAAATTTTCAACACAGGACATGGAACTAAAAAAAGACTCAATGGAACAATTCCGATCACTTTACGATAAAAATAAAAACTTATGGATACAATACGAAACTATCGGGCTATTTATGATAAATCGTGTCTAGAGTACAAAAATCAACAAGTAATTTGTGGTCTCTCGGCGATTTGAATTATGTCATTGAAGAGCATCGCAGACATGCCTCGGTCTGCCTCAGCCACAAGATCAGAAAGCATCTCAGGCTTGCCCTTAATAATGCCTCAGTCATATGTGAACCAGGCTTAAGAAGAAAATTATTTGTCGTTGTAAGGGTAAGGTTCTTTTCAAACGTCGCATTTTACATGAACCAAATGCATTAAAAACAAAAGAAAATGAGAAAAAAATCCTGGATATCTTTTGTTTTAAATGCATTCGGCTCATGTAAAATTCGACGTTTCAAACAGGCCTAAGATAAATAGTAAACTTAATTACATAAAAAGCACCTAAAAAATGGCGGTATTTTACGAGAACTCGAATATTCGTTAACAGCCTGAACGTACATTTCGACATTAATGTTTGTCATTATTTAAAATTTTCTGATGAGGAAAAAGGCTAATTTTGAAAATATATAAGCAAATAACATAATGGTAATGAAACATTATTTGCTTTTTAATTCCTAGGTTAAAACGTTTTCAAAGGCAGTATTGAGAAATGTCTTCGACGAGGATCGGGGCATCTCATTACTAAGATATAGCGTAATTTATATTTCCACTTCTTTATATACCATTCCCAAATTTTTATTAATTTAAACGTTTGTTTGTTCAGAGATTAGATAGTAGACACCAATGTTCGATAGACTAGTGAAACGCAGACAATAGCGAGATGTTTTTGACATTATGCAGATACATAACATAGAAAATGTAAACAACAAAGTTGTAGTGGTTGTGTTGGCAAAACCTTGTTATGGTGTTGTGTTTTGATACCCAACATTTTGAGTTCCTACCCATTTTTGTCAAATTATATCAATCATACTGGTATTTTGTAATTGTCAATCATAAAAAAGCAAATCCTTACGTACTCATGGAGTGCCTATTTCTTACAAATTATCATTCTATAAAGAATGTTTCAATGATACATCCTGTATAATTATTAAAAGCAAACTATAAAATGTTATAAGCACATTAAACAAACAATTGTCGAATGCGTCAGCAACCAACCTGGTGAAACGGTAAATGAATTGAAGAAATAAAAATTTTATTAACATGAAAGTTGTTTAAAAGTCACTATTTGTTATTCGGCTAAATTTGATATCTATGTTGCATGCTTCGTTGTTTGTCCGTCTATGCTTAATTAATCTTTTGCTTGCATTTATGTGTCTGTTGATATCGAAAATAATGAGTTACAATGAAACAATGTTAGTGGTACAAAAACAAAAGAATATTTTATGAATAATAGAAATGACATTGTTTAGTACATCCAAAGACGTTAAGTCAATTGAGCAAAAAAATATTTCTTGTGATCATTTATGTACATTTATACCTGTATTAGATGGCAATCCTTGACAGAATAGCGAAATGGTGATCCATTATAAATTACTGGAACTCCAAAACCCTTTAGATTTGTGCTATAAAAATATGAATGTTTGAATAACAAAGTTTAACCATATATTTACGTAAAAAAATATATTAATAAATAATAAAAACAAATACATAAATAAATATATAATATAGATATAATTAATCAATACAAAGTTCGCGGGGCACGGTCTGTTACAATGGAATGGGGCGAGTTATTGTTTGTTTATACAATTTAAGAGATTTTTTGGGCCGCCTTTGGTTTAACCTCACAAAGTTAAATCTATAACAAATGTGCTTCGCCAAGAAAATGCTCCAGTGAAAAATGTGAAATCTCTATTTCATCAAGATTTCAACGATGATAACATACCATCAACGTTTGGTGGTTATATTGTTTACCTCTGACTGACCATAACTTTCTTCAATTGTTTTTTGAAAGTCTCTTAATGTCATTCCACATTTCATATTTGTTTTTAACTTCTCTAGTTTAAACAGAACAGGACAATCCAGTGATATACAGCTCAGTTGTTCATCTCTAGCTCCACAACACTGAAAACATATCTACATAATGAAAAAAAATTAAATGTCAGGAAAAAGACAAACCATAATTATTAGGTTGTTTATTATGCATACCTCTTTAAGATGACTGTATTTTCTTTCCCAGTTCCCCACTCTACTTGCCAGAATAAAGACAGACTTTTGAGTGTTGCTACGACAACTTTGACACAAACCGTGCTGTGTTAATTGTTCACATACAGAACAGTGTAGAGTTGTAAAAAACCGAGAAATCGAACGCTAAAATTTGTTCATATAAATTAATTTAGCTTTTACATCAATTTATGAATGTACTAATGACAACTAACTTTTTACTAAATTTACTCATGAAAATCTAAACAACAATTTTGGAATGATTGACCCCCTGAATAATTGACAATTTTGGTTGACTTGTCACAGCAAGAGCTGAATAATCATTTCAAGTCTATGTTTAAGCCTTTATAAACTGTGATGGCAGACCTTAGAGAATTGTCCTCAAACTAACATTACCCATAAGAGCTTGGTCATGATAGAGGTCTGAGAAGCTACGAGAAGAACAGTTAAATAGACAGACAATTGACTATAAAACACAATAATATATTAAATATAGTTTCTTAAAATACAATTTCATCTCAATTCTAAAATACATTGTCTTCATGGTAAGTAGTGTTTGTCTTAATACTAGGTACAATCTCCAAAAGCACATCACTTTGTCCGAGTGCTATAAATATTCATGAAAATTTATATGAGTTTTGAAATGCACGACAACCTTATTAATTTACTATCTTTGTAGACAAGTCACGCAGGAAGAGCTGAATGATCGAGTCACACTCCATGCTTGATAAAGTATAAACTGTGATTTCAGTAAGGGCAATGGAGGATTGATAACTGGGATGCCAAAATTCATATATTTTTGTTATGTAATCTCTAATGGCAATTGATTTCAATAGAAACTAACACAGTAAAACAGGCATTTATAAATATTTGTTCCATCTTACTAGTTATTATCAATCTTCGGCCACCCTTGTATTCAAGACCTGTGAGATACTTGGTCTCAAACTAGCTTCACTGAAAATTATAACCTGATCATTATAAAGATCAGTGAAGTTAGTAGAACAGTTAACTACAAACATTGAAATTTAGGAAAACAACCTTCTGAATTAAACATACTTTCAACTCATATAATAAAGAATTTCCATGATTATAAATGATTATAACATGGTCAATTATTATCTTTAAACACTTTGTACTGACAAAAAGCAGCTTAGCTTATTCAAAGAATGCCATTTAGTCCACGAAATTCAGTTTATGAGAAAATTATTGTCCGACTGTCGCTACAAATGAAAATATGACATTGTTTACATCATCGATTATCACAAACCATTTTACAGTATTATGTACTTGAATATAACTATAATACCAAAATCTTCTCTGGAAGAATATGAAAATCCAGAAGCTTCGAATTACAAGCAGATAAATACAAAGTCACACATAGTAGTACACGAACGACAATAATCAACCGAACGATAATTGACGATAATGCTCAATGAACAGTCACATGACACGAGCGAGCACCCTACGGTATTTTACGATAAGTAACGATTGTCAAATTGCGACTTGCTGTTTTCCCGCCTTTTTTTCTCTATCTCTTGTAAACTTTACCTACAAGTACAACTACGAAGTTTCAGCCTCATCAAAAAAAGATTATGGACAATTGGGTTGAAGAAAAACTTGAAGAATGGAATCTTTTCTGTTTGAAAGATGTTTTTGAAGGTAAATAAATGAAGTGTCTATATGATTTAGTTCTTAGCTTTAGCTGTATTCTTTTGTTTTTGAGCTTTTTGTTCTTGAAACACATCTTTTTTCGAATTGCAATTTTTTTAGAAAATGAAGTATTGTCTTCGAGAAACATGTAAATCCTTATACTTTTTAGAAAAAGGTAAAGTTTTTAGAGGAAATAAGCAAAATGTTTCTATGAAATTATTATAATGTGAGATTGAAAATCCGAAAATTGACATTGTTTACATTTTCAATGGCATCATAAGTACACATGCACGCTACCGTAAAAGTTCTGAATTGTTCAACATCTATATTAAAATTTAAACAACACAAAAATACAGTCCTCATGCAGACATCAAAATCCAAATGGCAAAGGCAGTGGTAGAGCAGTTTCCTTTCCTTAAAGACGAAGAGGGTCAAGGATATGTACGCGTTCTTCATTACGTTTAACTTTTGATTTGGAATCAAATGATGTATTTTACAAATGTTTGTTTCTTTCTTGTACGTGATCGCTTTTTCAATTTTTTGGAAGCTTTGTACACGCCAGGAAAGGAAATTCATTCTGCTACAGAGTGGTTGGAAGAATGGCTTAGAAATGTTAGGAGAAAGAGCTTAAAACACCGTCAGACTGAACAAGAATTTGGCTCAACTTCAACTTCTCTAAAACACTTGACAAGATCTCTACCAGGTTAAATTCGTCAATTAAAAGATATTAAAAGTTTTTGATGGTGCTTGTGGAAAATTTCCTCTTTTTTTCTTAAAAAGAGCCAGTCATTAACGAATCAGACCATGCTGGAATGAAGCAGTGGATTAAAGACAACTGGGAGCCTATCTCAACCCTAAAAAGTTATATGCAGAAGACCGTCTTAAATCGATTAGAATGGATTCGAAAAACGCCCCAACTTACAATACGAGAGGTTATGAAAGAATACCCACGTCTTTTTAATGTCCATGGCATGGTAAAGAAAAATTCTTAAATGTTCTTTAGTTATACATCATCTTTTACGGGCTAACCAAATGTTTTTCAAAAATTTATTCAGGTTGAAACAAACCATTATTGATTTTTAGTACTTTATAGCATTGTCTCTTGCTGTTGGCAGTAAAATGTTTGAAAACATGAGCATTTTTTTTCTCTGAGAAAGTTTTCCTTAAGTCCTGTTAAACAGTGACAAAAATTTTTTCTGATCATCTCTTCCAACAGTAGCTATATATTGTCACTTTTAGATACAACATATAAGTAGTCTCATAATCAAACTCGTGTATTTGATGTAAAGTCTCAGGTCTACTGTTTAATTGTTTTCAGGTCGTTACAAACATACCTAAATATTTAGAAACAGCCTCAAGATGACCGTTTGTTTTAGCAATTGGTAGTCCATGCAGCCCAACGCAACTGTTCGTTATAATCGAAAGCCAGGGCTTGGAGCAGCCTAATCTTGTGAGAGCAATTGATGTTTGCTTTAAACTAATTTACGTACTTAACGTTAATTACCCATGGCAGAGCTGTTCGTCGTGGGAGTTTATAAAAAAGGTTTTGTATGGCATCGAGGACCATAGAAAACAGAAGACTACGCCTGCTGTTGTTGCAATGAGAGTAACATTAAAGTAATCAGACCATTGACGTTAAAAATATATTGATATAAATCTAAACTTCTCCAGCTATTACATACACCTGTTGTTAATATACATGATACTTGTCTATCTTCTGTTTGTAGTTTTTACTAAATGTAAGTTGTGTCTATGCAATGTTTTTTTCTTAAATAAATACTTTTTGAGCATATATATACTGTCTCAATGAATCACTAAGAATCGCCCAGGAATTTAACAAGGCCACTAGTTAATTTTAACTGGGACAAGAGTCAAAATTTTAACATTAGGTCATGGTTGAATTTAACCGGAATAAAGGTTAATTAATTCAACCCCGATTCCTTGTTAAAATAACCAGGATTGCGTTGGTTCCATTTTAGTGCAGCTGTTAATGACAAAAAGACACCTAACCCTTCACTTTGATGATACAAGTATGAAATTTTCTCACATTCTTACTATGCCTAGTAACACAAAATTTTGATATAGGGCCAGCCCATATTTTATATTTAAAACGAGTTCTGCGAATGTCGTGTTTAATGACGTCGTCGGTAGTAAAAAAAAGTAAAGTTCAGAGAAATCTGCAATTTCCCTGTATATTCTTAAACAACCGCTAAAGATGATAGAAAAACTATATTACAACTTTTTCTTTTGGGCATTTCTTTCCCAAATATTGTGCATGGAATATTCTTAAAAGTGCCAACTCAGCACTTTTTTTTATATTATATATAAAGTGTAAAACAATGTGCCCTCCTGGCTTTCACCATAGTGCAATGATAAATCGTATTGAAACAATGAAGAACATTCAATTAAGTTTCTTTAAGATTTGTTACCTTACTTGTGTTAGCATTCAAAATACTTACTCATTCTATCCTTTAACATTTCAGGTTTTTAGCACATTTTGTCACTTCAATGTTTTGAAACGCTTCAAAACAATCACCTAATTGATTTTCAACTCGTGCATAAAAATCGTACGCACTGACCAACCATGAAGTAATTTATTATTATATCTTTACTTGTTCTTGTTTTAAAACTTTGCTTTAAGATTGTAATGACATGCGCATATTTTGCGTGTTCAATTTAATGTAGAAGATTCTTTTTTTGATCAAGATGTAAACACAACAAAGCATGCACATGTAGTGTCAATAGCTGCTTCCCTCGTAGAATAGTATATAACTCATGGACTGGAAACTATGCATAATTTGTCAAAGACACTGCAGAACGTCTACAATGTCCATGAAACTCAGAAAGAAAGGATGCAGGAGTTGGGTACTCCTCATTTGCGAAAAATCTGCAAGAATTTATTAAAATTGATATGTTACCGGTGAATCTAGACGTAAAGGGTCTCGATGGAGGTAATGGAATAGAAGAAACGCTGAAAGAACGCCAAGCATTATGGCATAAATCATGTAGAGATATTTTCAACAATACAAAGTGACAACGTGCCCTGAAAAGAAGCTTAAGTGCGGAGAAGACAGACGAAGAACAAACATCTGAAATCGAAAAAGGAAGTCCAGTTAAAGCCAGAAGAGCAAGCTTCCCTGCAGTTTCCAAGAACGAGTGCATTTTCTATGATAAAGCAGACAACTCTTCAAACCTTCGTGCAGCTTCAACGCTTGAGATAGACGGAAGGGTTAGGGAATGTGCTGTTTTGCTAAACGACAGACAATTTATAGCAAAAGAATCGAATCGCGATATGGTAGCAAGGGAGGCCAACTATCATCCTAAATTTCTTATTTCTCTCTATAATCGAGCAAGGGCAATGAAGGCTGAGACGTCAACAATTTCTGAACGTTCAGGACCAAACCTTGAAGGGGCTAGCGTTTGCTGAACTTATTGCTTATATTGAAGAACGACTAGAATCAGACTATTTAGTTTTGCTTAAGATGACGGAGCTGACAACATATTTTAAAATGAAGTTGAAGTTAAATACTACCAGACTTAAGAAAGAATCTTGACTGTTTTTCCCAATCTTACTGATCAAAGTTAAGGAAGAGACACTATACTTGTATTGAAACATGAAATTGGAAACGCTTTTAAAAGAGCAAAGAAGAAGATTCGGAAGCATGGCATTTAACAAGAGCGGCTATGATTATAAGAAGAGATATATTTCAAACAAAGAACTCATTCAACGGAAAATTCTTCGAAGATTGTCTAAAGGATTCCGTTCCAGCATTATTAAAAGTTGTTATAGATATGATACTTAAAGGAGCCATTGTAAACAAACAACTGGCAAAAAGAGATCCAAATCAAGCTGGCTTAACTATCTCTTAACATATTGTCTTCAATTGCACATCACGCGAGCGTGAAGCGTCAAGACCTCATCACACTAGAGAAAAAGAATGTCTGGTACCAATATACACGTCCCTCAAAATTCATGGAACTACGAGAGATAAATCACTTATCGATGCTTTTTTAAAGTTGGGATTGTGCATCTCGTACGATCGGCTTTTATCTGTTTCTTCCGACATTGCTAATAAAATAATAGCAAGGTACGAGAGTGATGACGTTGTTTGTCTGTCGAAGTTATGGAAAGGATTGTTTACAACTGCAGCAGTTGACAACATAGATCATCATCCCAGCTCCACAAGTGCACAAAACTCTTTCCACGGTACAGCAATTTTGTTCGTGCAGCATCCAACAGTTCATGAAAATGGTGAGAGTAGAGAAGTAGATTTATTTGATTCGTTGTAAATGCGTCAAAGCACACTTAGTTTGTACTCGTTTGTGTAATTGTAGGGGTGATTGTCAATAACATGATGCCATTAAAATCATTTTAACATTATTGTTCTTGGTTAAGCGCTTTTCCAATGTATTTAAGAAAGAGCAATAACACTAAACAAAAGTGCTGAGTCAGCACTTTTGAAACACTTTTAATGTAGAATATTTCAGAATGTATTGCTCAAAAGCGAAAGTTGTAATATAGTTTTTCTATCGTCTTTAGCTGTTGTATAAGAATATACAGAGAAATTGCGATGACTCCGAACTTTTGTTTTTTTTTACTACTGAAAACGTCATCAAGCACGACATGCGCAGAACGCGTTGTAAATGTAAAATATGGGCTGGCCCTATATCAAAATTTTGTCTTTTCAGGCATGGTAGACTATAAGAAAGTTTTAACCTTGTATTTTTCAAGTGAAGAATTTTGTCATTAACAGCTGTACTATATATATATGTAAATAAATAAGTTATATAGTAGATATCAACTAGCAGTGGAAGCTGGGTGCGATTAAGTATGCAGTGGCTTAGGGGCCCACACTTTGGTGGCGACCGCACTCTCCCTGCGTACTCCGAGCAAAGCCTATCGCAGGTGATCTCGGGTCTGATGGGCGGAAGCTTGCTATTGGCATCTCCCAAGTAGGATAGCGTGGAGGGGCCGAAATCTCCTACCGAAACGTTAACATGCGGCGTTCTAGTGCCTTACGCTTAAGAAGGTATCGGAAAGCATGGACCGAAAACGGGGTTTTTTGCTTTCGAATTTTATCTTTTTTGTGTCATTAAAGGACCTAGAACATCCAAGTATACTGCAAACGTTCAAAAAACTTTTGCCTTTTTAACTCATAATCTACTTTTTTTCTTACAACAGTTTCATGATTCAATCTAAAAAGCAACTACTCTTGTCGAGTAATTTTGCTATTTAAATGATACACTTATCAGATACAAACAAATTCTTTTGATCGCCTAGAGACAGCTGTCCAATTTATTACGTACTTAATAAAGCATTTCCAAATCAAGTACAAAAAAAACATACTGAATGCTAAACAAAAGCAGGTATTTATACTTTCTACATAACACAATTAATGAATCAATCAGCTGGTGAATAAATGGTTTCCAAAGTATATTATGGATTTCACCACAAGCAACAAATACAATATTGCAATGTCATATAATGATTAGATGCGAAGATGACTTTAACGTCCCCACTATACAATATCAAACGTCTATTAACTTTTCTCGTAAAGAATGGATGAAACTCTTCAACTAATTCATTGTAGCGCTGATAGGTGCTTAGAACATCAAGTAAAGGACCACAAGTATGCGCAACAGGCCGAAGGCCTAAGTGTTTTATGCCGGTGAATGTGATCTTCATCTTCATTCCCGGTAGAACCACTCTGGCTCCAAAATTGACCTGAAGAAATGCACTAATGTTACTCAGAAGAAATTTAATAAATTTGGTCAAGTGGTTCTCACGTCACGTGCTCGTTGTCATTTTTTGGAGATGCATCAAGCATTTTAACGACTTTCTTCGGTGTGGGCTTACTTTCATCGTAAGACAAAAAAATGTATGCGATATTCTGGAATTCTGCACTTTCAATCTTCAAACATCACAGTATCAGATTCCATCCATTGCAATCCACAGGGTAAAATATTGGATTCCAGAGTTAGAAAATTACTTGATCATATAACTAATTGGCATGTTCAAATCTTGAAGAGTTTGACGTAAAATATTATTAAATATATAATTTTATTTTGACTATGTTGATTAAATCTACTTCATTCAGTAGCTAAATAATTGCAGGCTACCAACATGTATGAATTGCGTGCCAATTTTTTTAAATGTATGACATTGTATTTAATAAACGCAGTGTTTTGGGAGATGTACCCAAAAGCCAAGAAATGAAAAGAAACCTGAATATTCATGATAACTACGATAAATAATGTTATGACAAATGCCTTCACTTGGCCCCAAATGTGGACACTGTTTTTTTTCCAAACCAAAACGAAATGGAAGGGGAAACCGGCGGATCCGGTAAAAAACCCTCCAATAAAAGAAAGAAGAAAAAATTTAGAAGAATTACCTCAAATTTTTGTAGTGTTTTATGATGTTTTATATTTTTGTTGTTTTCAATGATCCCGATGATCTACTTTAACATGCAGCGTAGTCAGATCGTGCGTCTTATACAGTCGTAGAAAAAATTTAAATTTACGGAGCAATAAAAATGTGGGCTGACTACCCTATTGACACAGAAATATTTTTTGTTCGCACATAAGAGGCGCAAACTTCTGTAGAGCACAAAAAATGAAATAGTGCAGAGTGTTAACAAAAATTGTAATCAATAGACGAAAAACGAAAACTAATAGCAGCCATATATAAATCATGTATAAAAATTATTTAGTACGTAGGGACCTGACCATTCACCTGCCCATAAAAATTAAAAATAAATTGACTAAAGAAACGTTATGACTTGCATAAAAATAATTTTTGATATCTGCTAGACTTTATTCCATTGAAATTTTTTATGTTGCCTCATTAATTAATAACTGGCTTTCACTCGTGTGTTTTGTCAGAAAATTAAACAATTGTGAACATTTAGTTATACGGAAATTTTTAACGGTCGAATTTGAAAATGCGTTATACTGATAAACATTATGGATAAATAAAATAGAAAGTGTGCATTTTATAATAACGACGCTTGTTTCCTGGTGTTTCTGCCCGACTTCGTCGTTCATTCATTGTCCAGTTAGAAGGCCTACAGACATAGCTACTCTATAACAAACACGTTATAAATGTCAGCATAATGAAGGAACAAAAACTGAAATTAATTATATTGAAAAGAACAAAACTTTAATACCTGATTTCCAAGGGATGTCCTGGTCAGTCTGATCCAGGCGACTTGATCGGTCTCTTCCTTTTTTTTCACCGCGTAGTTTTTACGTTGTATCGTTGAAATTAATTGTAAAATTTTTATCTTAGTAATTCAATGAACCCTACTTGCATTATTGCAATTTTCTTAATAAACGTTAAATAAAATTACTAAAAAGTAGCGAGTGAAAGCCAGCTATTTTCTCACCGCAAGTGACATCTTTTATTGACACTTTTTTAAGTTGGGTGTTTTTCATGATTAAGTTTCAAATTATAAAGATAGACCATCAGGATCCTATTTAAGTATTTCATGCATTTACTCATACAAGTTGATTTTAACACTTATATCTACTCAACTTACAAACCACAAGATATAGATCGTGTTTTTCCATTCGCTTGTTTTCCATCTTCGTAGAATGTAGTCCATTTTTATAGTGCAATCACTTCAATGTAATGTTCATACGTACATATGCCGTTATGAGATGTCCATTCAACATGTCGATATCATTCCATACACGAAGTAAGGAGCATCATCAACCAATAAAGAAGCTACTAATGTGATCAATTGCCATTTCGATATACTACAATTCACAATGCACTGTTATGGTAACTTCAAGCGAAGGAAAAAGGGACCGCACTTCAATACCCTAGTTTTATCATTACTCAAAGAATGCTTACTGCAGAGTTGATCTTCTGTGAGTATCAGTTGACCACCTTTACGTAGGTTCATATAACAATGGGGCCCATCATCATTATATGAACAAACAACTGACATCAACAAAGAATCCAAACTACAAATGAACATTCTTGGCCATGAATCACCATGACACATGAGTAATGAGAAACTAGTAAAAGTAATTGAGGTTAATGACACAGGTGGTAAAGGGACTTTCACAACTCCATTCTTGTGGGATCTGCAATATAAGAAAATATGAAACACATGTATGAGATTTCATGATGAATAACTCTGCATATGACGTTAGTTTGCGTTTTAAATTCTTAATCATATATATTGAGAATGAGCAAACTGTTATATGTTTCTGTTTAAACTATTCAAACGGTAGAACATTCACCTTCATTGCACGAATAGCTTTAGTGAGTTGAGTTTGAACGATGTAACAAGTTTCGCACCTTTAAAGGCTTATAATCGTGATGAAAGCATTTTACAGTAAAAGCTTTGACATTACGAGGCCTTTACTAAGACCAGTTCATTATTCCATGTAACTCATACTTTGGTATTCGTAAGTAAAAAGACAGAATTTAACTTTCTTCCTACAACGTTAAAGTGAGTAATTTTCTGTTGAAGTAAAACACACGAATTTAAACATGTTAACGTTTCTTTAATTGACGTCATAACTAAAATTATTATTGTCATTAGCTCCTTAGGAGCATGCCACCTTTCACAAAGACAATAAATAATCCTTCAATGCGTTTTTAAGGCCTGTTTCAAACATCGCATTTTACATGTGCTGAATGTATTTAAGACAAAAGATAATAAGGAATTTATCTCATTATATTCCTCACAAACGTCTTCGAGCCTGTGTAAACACGAAAAATATCTTTTACTTCTTTTATTAAACAATGATAATACAAAACAGACAAATTAAAAACAAATGTTTTAATTTTTTATGTAACAGGTATTCATGATTGATTTGGAAATTCTCTTTGATTGATTCTAATTGATTGAGCTCAGATAGGTTTGCTAATGCCAAGTTTGCTAATGTTAACTCAACTATAGACAAATCAACGCACGCATTTTTCTGTCTTTATTTTATAAACAAAAATGGATACTTTTACCTTTGGGAATCATGTTCCTCTTCATCATCTTTCCAAAATGTCTGTGACATTAATATTGATTCTTTATCTTCATCAATATCTTCATCACTACCTTCTGAATAAACAATAAAATAAAAAAGATTGATTGAAAAACTTCATATAAGACAAATTTTACAAAACACAAATGAAACTGTACACAATCAACATTGATATCCATGTCTAATTATGGTATTTTTAATCTCAATACAATATTCATATAATGGAGTGTTCATTCTTACTTTGTGAGCCAGCAATATGAGAACATTCATGCAGCAGTGTTTCATTGTCATCCTTATCCTAACTCATTAAAATCTCCACCAATTCTTTATCCAACTCTCCAGCTAAATAAATGTCTTATATTAATAAAAATTTGAGCCCTTGAGAGAGAAAGAATTATTTTTGGTGAATAATACATGAACTGCTGGTCTGGCTGGCTTGTAGTACATCTATAACTGACTGATCAACAACTGGACTATACACATCCACATCTAAAACAGAAGAAAATAGAAATATTTTATTGTATAAATCTAAATTAAAATAAGTTAAACAAAATTCATCAAAACCTTGATTTATTGTTGCTTCACACTGCAGTTGCTTGCCTTGTGACAAAACACGTTGAGAAAATTCTTTAAAGTCTTTGGGTGAAAGAGATTTTTCCAACGTCTCCAACTCCCTTTGACTGCAAGATTATTTGAAATTCATAAAAACATAAAGTTAAATCATTAAACATCACAAGGTCAAGTCTTACATCAAAAAAGTTGAATTTTTATGTGTAGTGTTAAGTACATGACAATTAATAAAGGGAAAGTTGAACACATCTTTAACAAAACATGAAATTTTATGGACTATAAAACAGCATCATTCTGAGATGAACACGTCACAGCCGCTGAATGCCATGAATACAATATAAAATGCATGAAATGCATTGTGAGCTATACAATGATGTGACATGCATTTTTTTGTATATTACCTTGTGAAACAGGAAGTGCAACTTGTGAAGATAGTCCAATATCTCGTCTTCACTGTCTTTCATCTTCCCACATAGCAGTTATACCAGGATTACGACCAATACAACCTTCATAAACATAATAAACTTATTAAAGATGTATAAACAGTAAAATGAAGACATAAAGATAAGTAAATTTTACTTTCAAAATTTATTTGATTCAAGATATCTTCAGCAATTACATCAACTTCAAGTTCACAACGACTGACTTTTTTCACAGTAGGATCCAGGCATAAAGTTCTAAATAATGACAAATAACAAACATTAAAAGGATGAATATCAACTGTAAAGATAGTTATCATAAAGAATCATTCTAAACTTAAACTAATTTTTCTGGATTGAACATTGACTCTAAATCTTGGGATAAATCATACGCACGTGTGTCAAATTTAGGATTAAGGATTTACACAAATCCTTTGGGTTTCAATTAATCTTCAAGTTTAAAATATATGAATCAGACAAACCTAGGAATAGTGTCTTCATTCCAGTGTTGAGATGAAGGAAAATTGAGAAATGAATTTGGAGATGAACCATGAAGTGGAATTGATTTATTATTATATGAAAGATTTTTTTCTATAAAATTTAATTTGATGGTAAATAATCACTTGTGATGTTAGATTTTCATAGAATGCTGAAAAAATCAATAATGAAACTTTCCTGTTTTTCAAGAAATTCCTTTTAAATGAACTTTTCTTACATGAAGTAAGTTCATACCATAAAGATTGTAATCAATGAGAAACTAAAATAAACAATATTTTAATATAATTCTTATAATGTAACTTAGTGGAAATCTGTAGAAGTTGACCATCCAGGTAGGAAAAGACTAAAAAGGTCAGTGGTATTATTGCTGAATGACATTTTAACATTATTACCAGCAATCATCTCATCTAGATGTGAAAACATCAATCAAGACTACCCCCAACAGTCCTTCTCAATACTGTAGTATCCTTTATGATCAACATCAACAAACATGCAGCTATACTTCCACAATGTGTTCAAACCATTCACTTTATTGACAAAATGTTTTGCACATGAAATTTACAGCTATAATCCATAATGAAATGTTTTTATTGGGCACCTGAGATCTGATGTATAATTATAGCAAAGTGGCCATCTATACATGCAAATGTTGCATCTCCGATGTCAGTAGAAAAGTCAGCCCATTTTTTACTCCTACGTACAATACAAATATTGCTTTAATCAATTACTTTGAAAAACAATGAATGGGATTAATTTCTAAAGAAATAAACAACAAATTTTGCATGCCTTGCCCCCTGTCTGGTGCACAGTTTACAAACTAACCACTCCAGTCTGGGTTATAACAATCAAAGATGTGTTTTTTCTCATTAATCAGAAAAAACAATAATTACCTGTAGAATATAAGGAACATGAGCTTCGTGTGGTTGAAATGAATTGTTCAATATAGCTCCATTCTGAAGAAGATCACAAGTCTGAAAAAACTAAAAAATTTTGACGTCGTTTTATGTTAGAACAACATGAAAAATATATCTTACTTGGGAATTATTCTTGGATTGTACAACTCCATCTTAATAAACTCTTCTTCGTTCTCATGATAACCATAAAATGGTCTAAAAAATAAAATCATTTTGGGTGAATAATATTGAAACGTTTTTGAGTCGAAAATGGGAGATTTTGTGTTGTGAGGTAAAGAAGAGAGTAAAAAAGATTTAATAATAGTAAGCTTTGTCAACATGAGGAGAAAACAAGGAAAATAACTTACATTTTTTTAACAATTTCAGTTTTATGAACATATTTCATAGAAGATGATGTTCTACCAAACGCAACTTGAACAGCAAAATCTACACTTGTCGTAAATTGTTTCAGATATTTATCTGTGGGCTTAGTTCCATCGTAAGGTATGTATAAGTAAGGAAATACTTGATGAATATGAACACAAGTTTTCTGTCCACCAGGAGTTGAGCCAAATATCCTCAAAACTGGAACACGGTCAACATTCGCCTCGCGAAATTTAGAAAACAAAATATCTAAGCCATCTATAGGTTTTCCCACGTAAAAATCAGCATCTACAATCCTAACAGAAAACATTCTGTTGCTCCAAGTAAGAAAATATATCGTCAACTAAAATTTTTGAAAGACGAAAGACGAGAGTTGAATCCGCCATATCTGTTTTACATTATAGATTAGCCAATCAAAGATTTCATAAGCAAACCCTTATACCAAGTCATCGTAATCACCTTTTTGGGATTAGATGGGATAAAGGCCTCCCTCTAATCTCTAATATATAAATCCTAACATGGTTTTTAATATGCACATGAAAAACATGTGACTTGGACGAGATCAAGTTAACACTGATCTCTAAGTTAATCACTAATCTCTAAGTAAACACTGTCCTCAAATAAAAGGTCCAATTAAAAGTCGGGGGGGGAGCTTATTAAGCTAAAGCATGTAGGCCCACAATCTGAACTTCCCACTTTTCGTAGTTATTGTAAGGAAAAATCGGACATTATAAGTGATAAAATTATGCTTTTGGTTAAAACCCAGTTGAACAATTCATTTATTGACATGTCACCAAGGAAAAGGAATTTATCACGACAATATCACGACATCCTCACAATTTTGATAGAAGCACTGCTATTTAAGATACTAAATTTGCCTCAGTAATGCTGTAATTACTTTGAACGTCGTTCTTACTAAACTAGGTGAAATTTTCTGACAAAGAAATTTTAAAATTAAATCCAAGGATTTTGGCAGTAGCTTTGTTTAAGTAAATAATAAAAATAATGTTTTTCCTGTAGCAAATAACTTTTAGAATTATGGAAAATCACACTCCAGAAACACTGGTAAACGTTGTTGACGAACTCCAGATTTAGAAATTTTCCACGGGTGAGCATGACTTTATAGACCTCGCTAGAAAGGCTTACGCGTTTCGCGTTAGAAAATATGCTCCCCAGAAGTTCACGTCTTTCTTCATGTCTAACTACGACACTGCATGTAAAGGATTTCCGCTTTCGTCGAGCAAAATATTGTCTGCATCCTGATGTTTTTGGTCCCGTACACTCATGTCAATTCTGAAAATTAATATTAGTTAAATGTGTACAACATTTATGAGTTGATTGAGTTGAACTGAAATTGAATTTGCAATAAAATTTCTAAATCAATCCCTGTCGTGTATATTTCAATTATAGCTAAAATATATAATTTCCTCAACTCATTTTATCGTCTGGCTGTTATGAACAGAATTCAATATTTCACAATAAAAACAGCAGGTGACTAAAATCAAGCACTTATTGAACATTCCAATTTCTTTATTATCAAGCAGAAGCAAAGGCATCATGTAGATGGTTGCGTCGTCTTTAATATTTCGAAATTTGTTAAGGTATGTTGATTGAAAAGTTTACCTATCAGAGTGTCATTGTTTGTTCTTATGTCTTTAGTTTTGATATATTTGTCATAAAAAAAATGAAATGTCATTTTCGTGATGGAATTCACACTTCATATGTTTTATATTGATACATCTGTTGATTTTGGTGGGATTTTCCCAACAACACATTGGATAATTTATCATTTCAAAATACTGACCTTTCTTGCATTATACCAAACAATTAATTTTATTAGTATTTTGGAATATCATTGGTACGGCAGGGCTAAAAATCAACAAGATGAATCAAAATTATGACACGTCACAGAATTTCAGTTATGCATATCATTATGTGCAATAATTTTAATGTTATCTAACATGGCTTTTATCAAGAACAATTTTTTTCCTCTTTCATATAGTCATCTATCTATTTATCTTATTCCTAACATAGATGATTACATAAAACCGTTTTACTAGGTATGTCTTTAGAAATTGCGCATACTTTGAGTAAAAAGCTCACTTCATCATGTACACGTGATTTTTTTCTGTTCTATATTTGTTCAACTTGTTGTAAGATAGACTATTTAAAATATTTGTTTGCGTCAAAAGTTCACAAAATGACAAAACTTTACATGATGAACTGTCAAGTCCAAACGCTATCAATTTTTAAGTATCTCTGATTACTGAGATATGACAAATTATTCAAAATTAGAGACTTCGAGATTAATTATTTTGAAATTCCCTTTTTAAATAAAGACTGCCCCTAAAATCTTGAGCCCCTTAACTTTTACTTGTTTCTCACGCCCCTGATCAAATTATTTGTTTATCCGGATCAAAAGTTTACAAAATGACAAAACTTCATTGACCACGTTTCAAAGTTGGAACGATGATAATTTCAGAGTAGCTCTGTTTATCGATTTTCTAAACTTCCTAAATTATAAATCTTTAATTTTTGAGCCATCTTATTATCTTATGTTTACTTCAGTTAGTTTGCATGTAAGTCAGGATGTTCAATAATTGAAATATATTATAGTAAACTGTGAAAGGTTTATTGGCATAAAGCTTCCAAGTCAAAACTTCTTTGTGTTTACTTCAGTCATAGCTAAAATAAAAAATTTGCATTTCATATTCTATTGGGTATGAACAGAATTCAATATTTTACAATAAAAACAGCAGGTGATTAAAATCAAGCATTTATTGAACATTCCAATTTCTTTATTATCAAGCAAAAGCAAACACATCATGTAGTTGGTTGCGTCGTTTTTTATCTTTCTGAATTTGTGAAGGTATGTTGATTTTATAGTTTACTCTCTTTGTGTAATAGTGTATTTTAACCTTCTGATTTAATGTTTTGTGTCCATGTATCAATTTTTTTGTTTTAGTGTCACGAATATTGTAGTTAAGTATAACTTATAAATTAGTGCCACGTATTTTTTATAAGGATAAATTTTCTTCATTTTGGCGGGATTTTCAAACACAGATAAATTTTGGATACATTACACGTGGAAAATACGACTTTTCCCACATCAATTACTCTAACCGTTTATTTCAAATGATATTAATACAGCAAAGTTAATAAATAAACGTGTTTAGTCAAAATAATGACACTTAAAAGAATGTTAGACATGCATGTCATTATGTGCAATAATTTTACTTTTTCTAACACGGCTTTATCAAGACGTGTACAACATTTTATACAATATAGGACCAGAATATTTACATCGAAAGAGAGTATGAAGTTTATTATCTAGATCTTTATATTTCGCAAATTTTGCGTTAGATATCTATGGAACAATTAGTTGCTACAGATTTGCATGATCACTATTTTTGAGTCCTTTCTGTGTCTTTGTTGAAAGGTATTTTTGATATGACTAACAATTGTTGACTTTTATGGGTTTTAAACAATCAACTAAATTTTAGATAAGTTAACGTTGGAAAACACTAAACTTTCCAGCATCATCGCTAGCAATACATTCCAATAGTTCATTTCAAATATTATTCTAAAAAATCAACAAAATGTGTCAAAATAATCACACGTCACAGAGTTATGTATATCATTATACGGAATGATTTTAATTTTTGTGACATGACTATCTTCAAGAAGCACAACATTTTTTTTATTTCTTATTGGATTCTCTTGCTGAAAATCTAATTCATGATCAACTGAAAACAATTATCTTTGATGCATTTTAATTGATGTCAACATAAAATTCATTAATATTGACACAAAATTAGGAAATCGAACGAGACATACCTGAAGTTGAAGTTCGATTGGTATTCTATTAGCATCTACAAAGCAGAGATTACACGACATACTACGCATGCGCACATTGGTCATATTTCAAAGATAGTGGCCACATGAACCGCCTAAATGTGCATATGAACGATATGCAGGGAGGCAGTAACATGATAGGTGGGCGTGTAATCTCTGCTCTGTAGATGCTAATAGAATCCCAATCGATTTTCAACTTCAGGTAATGCTCGTTCAATTTCCTAATTCTATTAGCATCTACCGCAGAGATCCCACGAGATTTGAAAGTCATGTGGGAACAATTCATACCTACACGCAAATATGACATTAAGTTATAAACATATTTTAATTGGAGATGTATCAAACATACCCAGAAATAGTAACAAATATGAATTCAAATATTTCCTCCTCTTGCACTATACATGCAAGTATATGTGTCGTGAACTCCCTGCCAAGTTCAACTAAAGAGAATTCTCATCCAATATCTGTCTTATTGGGATGCTGAAGAATGGCATTCCCAAACTCCGCATCCCCACGTTGAGACACAACGTTCTTATTGTAAAACCGATGAAAATCGCAATCAGTCTTCCAACTTTCAGCTTTCAGTATAGAGTTTATTGAAACATCACATTGCTTCGCTTTACTGGTGGCTGTGGCTCGTGTACTATGTGGTTTGAACGTTTCTATATCAATTCCTGCAGCTTGCATGACAGTTCTAACGAGATATAGATGACTTTGATACTTTATGAAAGGGTCGAATTGTGCTAAGAAATAGTTGATTCTCCAGACCCCGAATGGGAGCAGTGCGTAAATCTATTCTACCATGACTGAGGCAACACATAGTTGGTGAATGTAAAGTAGGTTGAATGCGTGTTGGTCCAGACTGTTTGACAAGTTGGTCGATATAGAAGGTGTATGAGTCCTCTTCCTTATTTACAGTTAAGAGGTTCATGAGGTGAGGTGATTGGGCACGCTGCCCTGTGACTAATGCACAGAGCATTACCAACTTATCAGTAAGCTGTTGTAGATTTAAGTCTCCTACTGCGGGATGTATCTTTATATACTCTAAAACAATGGAAGTGTCCCAGTTCACTTGATATCTTGGTAGTGCTGGTCTAGATTAGAACATTCCATTTATAAATCTCTGAACCATATAATGTGTACCAATCATAGAATTCTCTTCAGTAATAACGAATGAACATAACATACTTCGAACAGTGTTTATGCAACTGTAACTCATCTCTTGATCAAATAGGTGCTGTAGAAAGTCTAGAACTACCTGTAAAGTTGGATGAAGGGGATCTGCATTGCGTTTATTAACATAGAGTTGCCTTTTGTTAAGGTAACTTGATATTGTTTTTGTGTTCTTGGCAGCCAGGAATTAGTTGTTGTTGCTTGAGCTTGTGGTGAAATGTCCTTACTTGATAATGATCTCCAGATAAGAGACAAGCTATCAGACTCAGTCTCCCTTTGAGTGGATGTTCTTTTGCTTTATTGGATGGTAAGCTCACGTTGCTTTTGTTTTTGGGTAGGAGAATGGGTCGGTGAATTATTAATCTTGCCAGCATCGGATACCAGGATTGAGTTGGACATTTGCGCACGATGAGAATTGTCCGTTCCTGGGCCATTTCTATTTTTTGTAAAACTTCTGATATAACACTAAAAGGTGGAAAAGCATAAAGAAACAATTTACTCCAATCAATGCAAAAAGCGTTAATAGCCCACGTCTGGGGATCTGGGTGCCACGAGACATAGGGCTTAAATTGATAGTTTATTCTAGAAGCAAACATGTCATCTTCTCTGGTCCCAAAAATATGCTGTTATTTCATGAAATAATTCAGCATCAAGCTTTCATTCTTTGGAATTATCAAATGTTCTGGAGTTTGTCAGCCACCACATTACGTTTCTTAGGGATATAGCTCACAGTTAGCCATATGTCCCTGATTCTGCACCACGCCCATATTTCTCTTGCAATTTTATTGCAATGGTGAGAGTGGTAGCCCCCCCTCCCCCATGTGGTAATATATGCAAGGGCAGTGGTATTGTCAGTCATTACTTTAATGTGAGTGTGGACTAGACAATTAATAAGCAAATAATTCCAGACAATTAATGTGCGAGTCTTTTTCGGCGATTGACCATTCGCCTCCCGTGGACTGTTTGTTAATACTTGCGCCACATCCCTTGGTAAAGGCGTCCGTATACAATACGTGGTCAATCTTGCCATGATTCAGATGTTTTTTGGACTCATATGCATTATTAATCCACCAAGATACGTCCTCCAGCGCCGAAAGAGAGAGTTTCAATTTCACATCAAAGTTACCCCTGTTAGACTTAAGAGATGTTGTTTTGTCTGTGTCAAAATCACGATAAAACAGTGGGCAATATTCAACGCCAAGAAACAAGCTACCATCATACCAATTAACTTAGCCATTTCCCGTATGCTAGGAGGGTGAGATTTTAGCACCCCCCCTGGCAACCTAGCATAATTTGCTGTGTTTCTCTATGGATATAATGATAGTCATATCTGTTGAATTTAACACAAACCCTAAATGTCGTAAAATCTGCGTGGGTTCTGTTACAGATTTATCTTTATGGGGTAGAAATCCTAACTTCTGAAACAATTGTACAGTGTCATGTACGTTTTCCTCGCATTCTGTATAGGAGTAGCTCATTAAAAAAGAGTCATCAATGTAACCGCTAGAAACGTGCTTAACCTCCCTCTGCTTAGAATATACTGGCTTGAGTATTTTTGTAAATAAACGTAGAGCGGAAGAAAATCTTGATCAGTTGCTGTGCAGCCTTTTTGCTTTCTTTTACTGTTTTCAGGCGTTCCTTTAAATATAGCAATGACTAAGAGTAAGGCTCATGAAAATACTGCAACTCTGGGAGTATTATAATATGAAAACATTTCATTAAAATCAATAATCAATCTACCTAACGTTATAACACGAAGAATGTACAAATCCGCCAAGGTAAAATTGGAAAGTTAAAAAATTGAAACTATTCATGTTGTGATAAATATTTCAAAAATTTCCCTGTGCAAAAGCGATTTTCATCGCCATTTCGCTAGCGACGGACGTAGTACCAATTTTGTGCCCCCCTCCCCCTCCCCCACTCGCAAAACTCTGGCGACGCCACTACCAAAATGTATCCAAATGCCTAAATGCAGGAAAACTAAAATGTCCAATTGCGTTGTGTTCAGCTGCCATTATCGATATTCACTTACACGTACAAGTAAAACTGTAACATTACGTAGCTATGTTTGATCTTCAACAATTTTAGTTGTCTATAAATTCAAATATACAAACTATTTATGTTGATATTAATAATTTTATGACCCTTAGATGGAGTCAAGAGAAGAAAAGAATTACAACTACTTGCAGAAAATACTTAAAAATGTCGTTAAGAAGAAACTTGTTGATTTATTTATCCAAGAGTGGAACATTAATTACGGAGTATGGGATAATACAAACGTTAGTGGTCAGAAGTTGTTCCATATTGAAATCACAGAGAAAAAATTTTGTGATAGACAAACTTTGTCAAAATTTAAAGATGGTGACACCAGTAAGTGGGATTGTACGGTATTATGCAAATCAATATTATTTACCCATTCGATTGGAACAAAAATTGATCCAAACACTGAAGCTGCTGTGAATGAACTTCGTAAAGTAAGAAACAAAATCGCTCATAATGTAGATGGTAAATTATCTGATGCTGATTATCACACAATGGTTTGTGATATTGAAAACTCATTTCAAGATCTAGGATTTATATTTACTGAAATTATCAAAATAAAAAGTGAACGAAACATATTTTATTCTTTTCAAGTACTTCCTTGCAAACCAAATCACGATGTGGTTAAACGTACAGAATTACTTAATCAAATCACAACAGATCTCAATAACTTGCGCAGTACTAACAATAATGAACTAACATATTACTATATTTCTGGTAATCCTGGCAGTGGTAAATCTCAATTAGCTAGACAAATTTGCGAAGAAATGTATAACTCATTTGACTGGGAAAAGAATACGACATTTGTGATGACACTCGAAGGAAAAGAAATCGATTCTCTTTTGAAAACTTATGCTGAACTTTATCAACGATTAAACAATGATAAAACTGTCATTGAAAATATTTTAAAAGAAGCAAAAAGCAGAGAAGACAAAATCAAAGATTTTCAATTATTGCTGACACAGCAACTGAAATCATGGCAAACATGGTGGATTGTAGTAGATAACGTGTATGAACTTGATAAAATTTATCCATTATTACCTCAAGTTGGTGATCATAGCTGGAAAAATGGTCAAATTATAATAACTGTCCAAAATACAGATGCTATACCGCCAGATGGAAATCTAAGTAAACACATTTCAGTTAGTCATGGTATGAACAATGAAGAATGTCGACAACTTCTATATGTCTTTTCTGATATTCATAATAAAGATGAAAACTTTTTAAAAGATTTATCAGACAAATTAGATCGTCAACCGTTGTTCCTGGCAAATGCTGCTTCCTACGTAGGTAGAGTAAAAAGTGTAAATCCGACATTCACGTGGGAGCAATATTTTGATAAGTTGAATAAAGGAGAGCGACAGAACATGGATGCCAAATTTCAAAAAATAAATACATCTTATTTAGGAATGAAAACTGTTATGTTAGCAGTACAAAAAAATGCCGAAGAATCCATCTTGTTGGAACATATTTTTAAACTTTTCTCAATAATATCTTTTGATCCCTTACCACAAGATGTTATCATACCATTTATTAAAAGCATTGATCCACAAAAATCTGCAGAAGATGTCTGTCTTGAATTAAAGCATTGTTCTTTATTCCTTCAAACGGAAAACAACGACATTCGCCTGCACAGCGTTGTACACGAAGCCATCATAAAATATTCATCGCAAACTTTCGGCTGTAAACAAAACGAAAAGAATTCAAAAAATTCTGCAGCTGATCTTGTCTGTCAAGTTGCTTGGGCACTAAATTATTTTGAAGACAGAGAAGATGAAATCAAAATAATTCCACATCTAATTAAATTCATATCAAATTCATCATTTCAACATTTCCTAAATAAGTTGATCGATGTAAAATCATCAAAAGAAAAACTTGATGAAAGAAATTGGAAACTTGCCAAATATTTTATAGATGTTTTGGAAAGATTTTGCAACTATAAACTTGCAACTAAAGTACTTTATGAAATAACAGAAATTCAAACTGAAGTGTTAGGTGTTGATCATATTGATGTTTCATATTCGTACAACGAGCTGGGTGTATTGCTTAGGAAGAATGGAGAATATGAAAATGCTAAAGATTTTTTCGAGCGAGCAAAATTGAAACGAAATTGAAACGAAATTGAAACGAAAGCATTTGGACCTGACCATGTCAATATTTCGACATCGTACAACAATCTTGGTTTGGTTTACGATTATATGGGAGAGTACAAAAAAGCAAAAGCCTTTTATGAACGAGCGATGAAAATTAAAACGAAAGTATTTGGACCTGACCATGTTAATATTGCGGCAACGTACAACAATCTGGGTTTGGTTTACAGAAAAATGGGAGAGTACGAAAAAGCAAAAGACTTTTTTGAACGAGCGATAGAAATTAAAACAAAAGCATTTGGAACTGACCATGTTAATATTGCTACAACGTACAGCAATCTGGGTTTGGTTTACAGAAAAATGGGAGAGTACGAAAAAGCAAAAGATTTTTGAACGAGCAATGAAAATTCAAACGAAAGCATTTCGACCTGACCATGTTAATATTGCAAAAACGTACAACAATCTGGGTTCGGTTTACAGTAAAATGGGAGAGTACGAAAAAGCAAAATATTTTTATGAAAGAGCAATAAAATTCAAACAAAAACATTTCAACCTGACCATGTTAATATTGCGAAAACGTACAAAAATCTGGGTTTGGTTTACAGTAAAATGGGAGAGTACGAAAAAGCAAAGGACTTTTTTGAACGAGCGATGAAAATTAAAACGAAAGCATTTGGACCTGACCATGTTAATATTGCGACAACGTACAACAATCTGGGTTTGGTTTACAGAGATATGGGAGAGTACAAAAAAGCAAAAGATTTTTATGAACGAGCGAAGGAAATTCAAACAAAAGCATTTGGACCTGACCATGTTAATATTGCAACAACGTACGACAATCTGGGTTCGGTTTACAGTAAAATGGGAGAGTACGAAAAAGCAAAAGATTTTTATGAACGAGCGATAGAAATTGAAACAAAAGCATTTGGACCTGACCATGTTAATATTGCGAAAACGTACAACAATCTGGGTTCGGTTTACAGTAAAATGGGAGAGTACGAAAAAGCAAAAGATTTTTATGATCGAGCGATAGAAATTCAAACAAAAACATTTGGACCTGACCATGTTAATTTTGCGAAAACGTACAACAATCTGGGCTCGGTTTACAGTAAAATGGGAGAGTACGAAAAAGCAAAAGATTTTTATGAACGAGCGATAGAAACTAAAACAAAAACATTTGGACCTGACCATGTTAATATTACGAAAACGTACAACAATCTGGGTTTGGTTTACAGAGATATGGGAGAGTACGAAAAAGCAAAAGATTTTTATGAACGAGCGATTAAAATTAAAACTAAATCATTTGGACCTGACCATGTTAATATTGCGAAAACGTACAACAATCTGGGTTTGGTTTACATAGATATGGGAGAGTACAAAATAGCAAAAGATTTTTATGAACGAGCGATAGAATTCAAACAAAAGCATTTGGACCTGACCATGTTAATATTATGAAAACGTACAAAAATCTGAGTTTGGTTTACAGTAAAATGGGAGAGTACGAAAAAGCAAAAGATTTTTATGAACGAGCGACAAAAATTCAAACAAAAACATTTGGACCTAACCATGTTAATATTTCAAAAAACGTACAACCATCCGGGTTCGTTTTACAGTAAAATGGGAGAGTACGAAAAAGCAAAAGATTTTTTTAAACGAGCGATGAAAAATAAATTATGATAAAACATAAAACAACGACAGCAATTATAATAAATAATAAAACAAATACATAAATGAATATATAATATAGATACAATTAATCAATACAAAATTTGCGGGGCACGGTCTGTTACAATGGAATGGGGCGAGTTATCGTTTGTTTATACAATTTATGTGATTTTTGGGTCGCCTTTGGTTTAACCTCACAAAGTTAAATCTATAACAAATGTGCTTCGCCAAGAATATGCTCTAGTGAAAAATGTGAAATCTCTATTTCATCAAGATTTCAACGATGATAATATACCATCAACGTTTGGTGGTTATATTGTTTACCTCTGACTGACCATAACTTTTTCAATTGTTTTTTGAAAGTTTCTTAATGTCATTCCATATTCCATATTTGTTTTTAACTTCTCTAGTTTAAACATAACAGGACAATCCAGTGATATACAGCTCAGTTGTTCATCTCTAGCTCCACAACACTGAAAACATATCTACAATATGAAAAAAAATTAAACGTCATGAAAAATACAAACCATAATTATTAGGTTATTTCTTATGCATACCTCTTTAAGATGACTGTATTTTCTTTCCCAGTTCCCCACTCTACTTGCCAGAATAAAGACAGACTTTTGAGGGTTGCTACGACAACTTTGACACAAACCGTGCTGTGTTAATTGTTCACATACAGGACTGTAGAGTTGTAAAAACCGAGAAATCGAACGCTAAAATTTGTTCAAATAAATTAATTTAGCTTTTACATCAATTCATGAATGTACTTATGACAACTAACTTTTTGTTTCCTTGCAATAAAACGATGTCGAGGGATATAGCGGGGTAGTTGTGTATACCATGAAAACACATCAACACCAATCAAGGAAAAAACTCGATCCAATGGAGGAAGTATTTGTTTCTGAACATAGTAGATGGTATTGAGGCGTAGATATTTATCATTTAACACATCAATAGGACTGAAGAAAATTAAAACAAGAAGATTGTTTAATGAAGATAATCATATTTATACTAAAATATTTATTAATAACATTCCAACAGCTTTTGTCATGATACATAACGTAAAATAATGAAAGACAGCAACATTTGAACTTACTCTTTAACCAATTGAATCAATGGTAGTTCAGGACTGCCGTTAACAATGACGTAAGATACACGTTTTCCCATGCGAGGTTCCGTGCGACGATCACGTGACAAATGACGTCTAGACAAAAATAGACATAATAAAACTATAATCATGACAACAATATAAAGAGGATTTTTCATTTCAACAATAAAATTAGCCTTGCAATTTCCAAAGCTGGAACACATGCTTTTGTTTTATATCTTTTCATACCACGATATTCCTTAGCAAAGATGAAATCCTGAATCGATATTCTATCTTTCATCACTTTAACGAACTGCCGCTGGACAAACTTCTTCAAAGACTCACGTCTCTTTCTTCCAATAAAATCTTTAAAGACTTCTCTAAAATCTGTCACAAAATAAAATCACAGACTGCTTTGAACTCAAAATCCCCTACAGAATCTTGTGTGATTGGATGACACAGTACCACACGAGAACCCACTCATCCCATGTCTTCACGAGATTGAAAGTTCGTTCCAGGGTCTCGCATGCTTTACGAAGAATTGCGTCAGTAATCTGATGAAAAACAGAAAAGAATATTCAGATGGTTTTAAGAGTAAAATGAATCCAGTATGACAATAAGCACTTGATAGATTTTCAATCTGAGGACGTGACTAAGTCCAGGCTTACGATAATCATAATAATCAACATGTACCTATATTATATATATTATATATTTACCAATTATCTGCAGTAAATATATTATATATTTATTGTATCTAAAATATATATGTGTATTGGTAAATATATTATATGTATAATATAGAAACAATCAATACAAAGTTTACGGCACAAGGTCTGTTTAGATGGAATGGGGAGAGCTATCGTTTGTTTAAATTTCTATCATGAATACAAAGTTTACGGCGCACGGTCTGTTTAGATGGAATGGGGAGAGCTATCGTTTGTTTAAATTTCTATCATGAATACAAAGTTTACGGCGCACGGTCTGTTTAGATGGAATGGGGAGAGCTATCGTTTGTTTAAATTTCTATCATGAATACAAAGTTTACGGCACGGTCTGTTTAGATGGAATGGGAGAGCTATCGTTTGTTTAAATTTCTATCATGAATACAAAGTTTACGGCACAAGGTCTGTTTAGATGGAATGGGGAGAGTTATCGTTTGTTTAAATTTCTATCATGAATACAAAGTTTACGGCACACGGTCTGTTTAGATGGAATGAGGAGAGTTATCGTTTGTTTAAATTTCTATCATGAATACAAAGTTTACAGCACAAGGTCTGTTTAGATGGAATGAGGAGAGCTATCGTTTGTTTAAATTTCTATCATGAATACAAAGTTTACGGCACAAGGTCTGTTTAGATGGAATGGGAGAGTTATCGTTTGTTTAAATTTCTATCATGAATACAAAGTTTACGGCGCACGGTCTGTTTAGATGGAATGGGAGAGCTATCGTTTGTTTAAATTTCTATCATGAATACAAAGTTTACGGCGCACGGTCTGTTTAGATGGAATGGGAGAGCTATCGTTTGTTTAAATTTCTATCATGAATACAAAGTTTACGGCACACGGTCTGTTTAGATGGAATGGGGAGAGCTATCGTTTGTTTAAATTTCTATCATGAATACAAAGTTTACGGCACGGTCTGTTTAGATGGAATGGGAGAGCTATCGTTTGTTTAAATTTCTATCATGAATACAAAGTTTACAGCGCACGGTCTGTTTAAATTGAATGGGGAGAGCTATCGTTTGTTTAAATTTCTATCATGAATACAAAGTTTACGGCACAAGGTCTGTTTAGATGGAATGGGGAGAGCTATCGTTTGTTTAAATTTCTATCATGAATACAAAGTTTACGGCGCAAGGTCTGTTTAGATGGAATGAGGAGAGCTATCGTTTGTTTAAATTTCTATCATGAATACAAAGTTTACGGCACAAGGTCTGTTTAGATGGAATGGGGAGAGCTATCGTTTGTTTAAATTTCTATCATGAATACAAAGTTTACGGCGCACGGTCTGTTTAGATGGAATGGGGAGAGCTATCGTTTGTTTAAATTTCTATCATGACAAGATCAAAGTTACCTCAACACAAGACATTCGTCCTGAGAAGTTTGCGGATGTGTAACCATAAGTGACATTTGTAATCAACTTTAAAGCAAGTTGTCGAGCATCAAGAAGTTGAAGAAGAGTCTAAAATGTAAATTATCTATGATATTGAATGATTAAAGAAAACAAACGAAGAGTGGAAAGGCATCTTTTTTGAACATGATGAAAACTCTATGACGTTTTAGCTACTGGATCTTATAAAAACATCAAAGATCGCTTCAATAACAAAGGTTTAATAAAACCACCTTACTTTATCATCTTTACAATCTTTCATAGCTTTCTTTACCATAATACGTGTGTATAATATCTCCTCTAACATTCTAAAATAAATCAAATTTATTGAACATATAATAGCCAAAGATATAAAGACCCATTTAAGACAGTAAACACTAAAGAAGGAACGCTATGTACATTGCAAAATATACAACAAAATGCAAATGTTATTTTTTCAACAATCTTTTAAATCAACAAAAATGTGACCTGTAACCAAATGAATGTGAAATATCCCACATTACCTGGGTAAAATTCTTCGTCTTATGTTAGATTTTACAAAAACAGAGCCGTTGGCGCTTACATGAATATCATCTTGCAGTTTCTGAAAGGAAATGTATTCTTTCAAATGTATTGCTTGTCGTGATGGTAATTTATTAAAAATTCTCACCTCCAGTAATGTTGGAGGAACATTCAACGATGTACAACCATACTCAAAATGAACAACGACATGTAAGACAGAGAAAAATGACTTTTTACCTTAATTTTACAATCCATGCTACACGACAGAAGAAGATGAACAGATTTCGGAAAAAAACTTATTGCATAAAATCCTTTAGTGTAACCAGACCTAAGAGAAAGATAAAATAATACAATAATACATAAGTAAGAATATCTCCATTGCCTTCTTTTATCACGACGGTAGAAGGATGAACTACAGGAAAACAAAAACTTAAATGTTATTAAAAAGTGCTGTATAAAGTGAATATTTGCATCAGGAAGTATCGTTACGTTTTTGTTGAGGTTAGTAGAGTCCTGTGAAGGACTGTTGATGTTGATGTTGATGTTGACTGACGTTTCGACAATCTTAGCAGTAGTCATCTTCAGAGTCAAATGATTAGTAAATGTCTGGTTAGCCGTGTTTCTTAAAACAAGTGCTAAGGAAGTCCAATACAATATCTACAAACATACGTACGTAGTACTAGAACAAATCATTACTTTATAATAAATAATACACTGATAAATATGATTTTATAAACATATCAAGTGATCACATAAACGTCTTGAATTAAACATTGAGTCAATGAGAAGCATTGTATTAAAAAACGCTCAAATTTTAAGTTTATATTTGGATGAGACACTTTCTCAAATGAATACTGTAATGTATAATTGAACTTCCTCAATACCATCAAGAATTATATCATAAACTGTCTTTAAACTTAATTCAATTATTGCGTGTTTTCCTTAAAATCTACAAAATTTAAAGGGGTAGTCAGGCCTTAACACAACTTTCGCTCATATGAAAGTGTATATTGTTCTTACCTCTCTCACGAAATCCTAGGTTTCCAATTCAAATTTAACTCGAGAAATAATGCCTTAAATGTGTGTATTTTTGCCTCTTGTTCGATCGCAATTGTATACATGCAAGCGAAGCCGCAGTCCAGCAGCGGTTTTTCGTCGTGACGTCACTGCGCGGTGATCGTTGTCAACATCAGACAAAATCATAGAATAGAGACTATGTAGAAGGGCAACTCGCAGGTGAAACGCGTGGCATATTTTCTGTGCGCATGCGTTAGGTCCGCCATTACTCTGGCCAGTAACTTGACGCTGGCGTACTATAAAATAATATTGGAAAAGTGCCATTTTGTGATAATAATCGCCTAAAACGCAAACTGTTTTGGAAGATCATGGAATTTTGTGACAAAACGTGAAAGAAATAAGATGAGAGACCATTATTTAATTGCTGGCAAGTCCGTAAAGGTTTTTTATGGGTAAAAATTACATGTTTCAATGTCGGGTGTTAGTACGACATTGAAAATTACATGTTTCAATGTCGTACTGCTATAGAGTTGTCAGTATGTTAGGTGAATAGAAGTCCAGAAATTTACCACCACATAAATTGAAGAATATTTCCAAGCTTAATCTTTACTGATCTTTACTTTCTAAACGAGTGCGCTGCACGACATTAAAATCCATGTTGACACAATGTCATAAAATTCAAAGACGTTGTCACTGAGACTGGGAAGTCTGTCAACAGTCTACATAAATGGTACTTATATGCTTATGACAATAGGGGTGTAATACATTATTAATGTCAATTTTTGCATTTGCGTTGTTTTGTAAACCGTTACGTACTGTTTTTGGCATCACAGATATTTTGAGTATTTTCGATAAAATCAGGAAACATTTTGATTTTGATTCTTAAAAGAAGACAAAAAAACTTAAATAAGCCAAAGTTGAAAAATAAACCAAAGGGAATTTCGATTTTAAATAAGCCTAACGTGAGAAAAAGAAGCGAAATTTGGCTCAAATTATTAAGCCAAACTGGCAACCTTGAGCAGCCATCTTTTTTGCTTTTACATATTGTTTGTAATATGACATAAATATGATGTTTTTTATCGTAAGCAAACATCAAGGATGTTACTGTTAATAATCAGAAAGCAAAAGTATATTCGGTTATTGTCTTTTCATTTTAGCACAAAAAGAGGAGAGAATAACATGCGCAAAAGTTTCTCTCATACATATGAATTTGTTCACGTTTAAAAATATTAATTTAGCAATTAGCGCTATATAATAATTAACGTAATATCGATTTGATTATACCAACAAAAGAAACACTTTATTAAAAAAAAATTGCACATCGTTTTTTCTCAACTAATTCGCACACTGAATACGATCTAACGACAAAAAAGTTAAATTTTTACCTACGTATTGTTAACTGTTAAGTAAAAGAAAATTAATAAAGGAGCAGTTGTACACATCTTCATGTAACGATGACAATGTTTAAACTTAAGAAAACATGAAATTTTATGCACTAGAAAACAACTGTATTTTGGGATATATAAGTCAGAGCCTCATAAATCATAAATACCATGACAATATAAAATACATGAAATGTATTGTGAGCTATACGACGATGAAGTATTGAAGGCAATAGCTTTATTGGAAATCTTGTGGGAAAATTCATACCTACGGTCACTAAACTCATACCAAAAGTGTTACCTTCTCTAGGTCAGCTATATCAGGTGCTATCACCGGCAGCACGCAAAAAGCAGTTGCTGGTAGTGGAAACATTTTGATTTTGATTCTTAAAAGCAGACAAAAAAAAACTTAATAAGCCAAATTTGAAAAATAAACCAAAGGGAATTTCGATTTTAAATAAGCCTAACGTGAGAAAAAGAAGCGAAATTTGGCTCAAATTATTAAGCCAAACTGGCAACCTTGAACAAATATGATGTTTTTTAGCGTAAGTAAGCATCAAGGATGTTACTGTTAATAATCAGAAAGCAAAAGTATATTCGGTTATTCTCTTTTCACTTTTGCACAAAAAAAGAGGAGAGAATAACATGCGCAAAAAATTTCTCTCATACATTTGTAACTGGATCAGCGGTTATAACGAAAATCACTATCGTAAATCATATGAATTTATTCACGTTTAAAAATATTAATTTAGCAATTAGCGCTATGAAATAATTAACGTAATATCGATTTCATTATGCCTCTAAAGAAACACTTTTGCACATCGTTTTTTCTCAACTAATTCGCACACTGAATACGATCTAACGACAAAAAAGTTGAATTTTTACCTACGTATTGTTAACTGTTAAACAAAAGAAAATTAATAAAGGAGCAGTTGTGCACATCTTCATGTAATGATGAAAATGTTTAAACTTAAGAAAACATGAAATTTTATGCACTAGAAAACAGCTGTATTTTGGGATATATAAGTCAGAGCCTCATAAATCATAAATAACATGATAATATAAAATGCATGGAATGTATTGTGAACTATACAATGATGTGACATGTATTTTTTGTACCTTACCTTGTGAAACAGGAAGAGCAACTTGTGAAGATAGTCCAATATCTCGTCTTCGTTGTCTTTCATCTTCCCACATAGCAGTTATACCAGGATTATGACCAATACAACCTTCATAAACATAATAAACTCATTAAAGATGTATAAACAGTAAAATGAAGACATAAAGATAACTAAATTTTACTTTCAACATTATTTGATTCAAGATGTCTTCAGCAATTACATCAACTTCAAGTTCACAACGACTGACTTTTTTCACAGTTGGATCCAGGCATAAATTTCTAAATAATGACAAATAACAAACATTAAAATGATGAATATTAACTGTAAAGATAGTTATCACAAAGAATCATTCCAAAGTTAAACTAATTTTTTAAATGCAAATTCTGTAATCTGGATTGAGCATTGACTCTAAATCTTGGGATAAATAAAACAAACATGTATCAAATTTAGGATTAAGGATTTACACAAATCCTTTTGGTTTCAATTAATCTTCAAGTATAAAATATATGAATCAGACAAACCTAGGAATAGTGTCTTCAATCCAGTGTTGAGATGAAGGAAAATTGAGAAATGAATTTGGAGATGAACCATGAAGTGGAATTGATTTATTATTATATGAAAGATTTTTATCTATAAAATTCAATTTGATGGTAAATAATCATTTGTGGTGTTAGATTTTTATAGAATGCTTAAGAAATCAATAATGAAACTTTCCTGTTTTTGAAGAAATTCCTCAAGAATGAACTTTTCTTACATGAAGTAAGTTCATACCATAAAGATTGTAAACAATTAGAAACTAAAATAAACGATATTTCAATATAATTCTTATAATGAAACTTAGTGAAAATCTATAGAAGTTGACCATCCAGGTAGGAAAAGACTAAAAAAGGTCAGTGGCATTAGTGTTGAATGACATTTTAACATTGTTACCAGTAGTCATCTCATCTAGATGTGAAAACATCAATCAAGACTACCCCCAACAGTCCTTCTTAATACTTTAGTATCCTTTATGATCAACATCAACAAACATGCAGCTATACTTCCACAATGTGTTCAAAACATTCACTTTATTGACAAAATGTTTTGCACATGAAATTTACAGCTATAATCCATAATGAAATGTTTTTATTGGGCACCTGAGATCTGATGTATAATTATAGCAAAGTGGGCACCTATACATGCAAATTTTGCATCTCTGATGTCGGTAGAAAAGTCAGACCATTTTTTACTCCTTTGTACAATACAAATATTGCTTTAATCAATTACCTTGAAAAACAATGAATGAGATTAATTTCTAAAGAAATAAAAAACAAACTTTGCAGGCCTTGCCCCCTGTCTGGTGCACAGTTTACAAACTAACCACTGCACTCTGGGTTATAACAATCAAAGATGTGTTTTTTCTCATTAATCAGAAAAAAAAATAATTACCTGTAGAATATAAGGAACATGAGCTTCGTGTGGTTGAAATGACTTGTTCAATATAGCTCCATTCTGAAGATCAACAAGTCTGAAACAAATAAAAAAATTTTGATATCGTTTTATGTTAGAACAACATGAAAAATATATCTTACTTGGGAATTATTCTTGGATTGCACAACTCCATCTTAATATACTATTCTTCGTTCTCATGATAACCATAAAATGGTCTAAAAAATAAAATCATTTTGAGTGAATAATATTGAAACGATATTGGGTCGAAAATGGAAGATTTTCCATTGTGATGTAAAGAAGAGAGTAAAAAAGATTTAATAATAGTAAGCTTTGTCAGCATGAGGAGAAAACAAGGAAAATAACTTACATTTTTTTAACAATTTCAGTTTTATGAACATATTTCATAGAATATGATGTTCTACCAAACGCAACTTGAACAGCAAAGTCTACACTTGTCGTAAATTGTTTCAGATATTTATCTGTGGGTTTAGTTCCATCGTAAGGTATGTATAAGTAAGGAAATACTTGATGAATATGAACACAAGTTTTCTGTCCACCAGGAGTTGAGCCAAATATCCTCAAAACTGGAACACGGTTAACATTCGCCTCATGAAATTTAGAAAACAAAATATCTAAGCCATCTATAGGTTTTCCCACGTAAAATCTGCATCTACAATCCTAACAGAAAACATTCTGTTGTTCCAAGTAAGAAAATATATCGTCAATTAAAATTTTTGAAAGACGAAAGACGAGAGTTGAATCCGCCATATTTGTTTTAGATTATAGATTAGCCAATCAAAGATTTTATAAGCAAACCCTTATACCAAGTCAACGTAATCACCTTTTTGGGATTAGATGGGATTTAGAAATTTTCCAAGGTTGAGCATGACTTTATAGACCTCGCTAGAAAGGCTCACGCGTTTGGCGTTAGAAAATATGCTCCCCAGAAGTTCATGTATTTCTTCATGTCTAACTACGACACTGCATGTAAAGGATTTCCGCTTTCGTCGAGCAAAATAGTGTCCGCATCCTGATGTTTTTGGTCCCGTACACCCATGTCAATACTGAAAATTAATAATGGTTAACTGTGTACAACATTTATGAGTTCATTTGAGTTGAACTGAAATTGAATTTGCAATAAAATTTCTAAATCAATCCCTGTCGTATATATTTCAATTATAGCTAAAATATAAAATTTGCACATCTCATTTTATCGTCTCGCTGTTATGAACAGAATTCAATATTTTACAATAAAAACAGCATGTGATTAAAATCAAGCAATTATTGAACATTCCAATTTCTTTATTATCAAGAAAAAGCAAAGACATCATGTACATGGTTGGGTCTTCTTTAATCTTTCTAAATTTGTTAAGGTATGTTGAATATAAAGTTCACCTATCAGAGTGTAATTGTTTGTTTTTATGTCTAGAATTTTGTTTTATTTGTCATAAAAGACCTGAATGTCATTTTCGTGGTGGAATTCGCACTTCATATGTTTTATTTTGATACATCTGTTGATTTTGGTGGGATTTTCCCAATAACACATTGGATAATTTATCACTTCAAAATACTGACCTTTCTTACATTATCACCAACAATTAATTTCACTAGTCTTTTCAAATATCATTGGTACGGCAGGGCTAAAAATCAACAAATGAATCAAAATCATGACACGTCACAGAATTTCAGTTATGCATATCATAAATGCGGAATGATTTTAATTTTATCTAACATGGCTTTTATCAAGAAGAATTTTTCCTCTTTTATACAGTCATCTATCTCTTTATCTTATTCGTACCACAGATGATGACATAAAACGTTTTGCTAGGTATGTCTTTAGAAATTGCGCCTAATTGAAAAGCTCACTTCTTCACGTGATAGTACACGTGATTTTTCTGGTCTATAATTATTCAACTTGTTGTAAGATAGACTATTTAAAATATTTGTTTGCGTCAAAAGTTCACAAAATGACAAAACTTTGCATGATGAAGTGTCAAGTCCAAACGGTATCAGTTTTTGTAGAATCTATGATTACTGAGATTTGACAAAATTATTCTAAATTAGAGACTTCGATATAAATTACTCTCATATCCCCTTCTTAATTAAAGACTGCCCCTAAAATCTTGAGTTCCCCAACATATACTTGCTTCTCATGCCGCTGATCAAACTATTTGTTTATCCGGATCAAAAGTTTACAAAATGGCAAAACTTCATTGACTACGTTTCAAAGTTGGAACGCTGACAATTTTAGAAAAGCTCTGTTTATCCATTTTCTTAACTTCCTATATTATAAATGTTTAATTTTTGAGCAATCTTGCCTATAAAAGGCTGGCTACCGCGTTTTCCTTTAGAATTAATTCTGTTAGTTTGCATGTAAGTCAGGATGTTCAATAATTGAAATAAATAATAGTAAATTGTGAAAGGTTTTTTGGCATAAAGCTTGTAAGTCAAAACGTCTTTGTGTTAACTTCAGTCATAGCTAAAATAAAAATTTGCATTTCATATTTTATTGGGTATGACCAGAATTCAATATTTTACAATAAAAACAGCAGGTGATTAAAGTCAAGCATTTATTTAACATTCCGATTTCTTTATTATCAAGCAGAAGCAAGGGCATCACGTAGCTGGTTGCGTCTTCTTTAATCTTTCGAAATTTGTTAAGGTATGTTGATTGAAAAGTTTACCTATCATAGTGTCATTGTTTGTTCTTATGTCTTTAATTTTGATATATTAGTCATAAATAATGGAATGTCATTTTCGTGGTGGGATTCGCACTTCATATATTTTATATTGATATATCTGTTGACTTTGGTGGGATTTTCTCAATAACACATTGGATAATTTATCATTTCAAAATACTGACCTTTCTTGAATTATCACCAAAAACTAATTTCACTAGCCTTTTCAAATATCATTGGTACGGCAGGGCTAAAAAATCAACAAAATGAATCAAAATCATGACACGTCACAGAATTTCAGTTATGCATATCATAAATGCGGAATGATTTTAATTTTATCTAACAAAGCTTTTATCAAGAAGAATTTTTTTCTCATTCATATAGTCTTCTATCTATTTATCTTTTTCGTACCACAGATGAGGACATAAAAACGTTTTGCTAGGTATGTCCATAGAAATTGGGCCTACTTAGAGTGAAAAGCTCACTTCTTCACGTGATAGTACACGTGATTTTTTATGGTCTATATTTGTTCAACTTGTTGTAAGATAGTTTATTTAAAATATTTGTTTGCGTCAAAAGTTCACAAAATGACAAAACTTTGCATGATGAACTGTCAAGTTCAACGCTATCAGTTTTGTGGTATCTCTGATTACTGAGATGTGAGAAAATTAACCATCTTACCTAGTATCAGTCGTCAAAAATAATTATTAGATGAGTTGTTGTTTATAATCTTATTTTTTTTGAGCTATCTTATTGCTGAAAATTGTATTATGTATTTTGCCTGGCTGCCTCAACTTTGCGTTTGTTAATAGTTTAGTTTCCAGAACATTTCAATTATTCAAATAAATATATGTAAACTGTGTATAAGGTTTATCAAATTTAACTGAAACATAATTTGTTGTAAAATTTATAAATCATCCCTTCTTCGTGTATTCTCATCAGTCATAGCTAAAATATGAAATTTGCTCATCTCATTTTATCGTTTCGCTCTTATGAACAGAACTCAATATTTTAAAATAGAAACATCAGGTGATTAAAATCAAGCATTTATTGAACATTCCAATTTCTTTATTATCAAACAGAAGCAAAGACATCATGTAGATGGTTGCGTCGTCTTTAATCTTTCTGAATTTGTTAAGGTATGTTGATTATAAAGTTCACCTATCATAGTGTCATTGTTTGTTTTTATGTCTAGAATTTTGTTATATTTGTCATAAAAAACCTAAATGTCATTTTCGTGGTGGAATTCGCACGTCCAATATTTTATATTGATACGTCTGTTGATTTTGATTGGATTTTCCCAATAACACATTGTATAATTTATCATTTCAAAATACTGACCTTTCTGTCATTATCACAAACAATTAATTTCAATAGACTTTTCAAATAACATTGGTACGGCGAGGCTAAAAATCAACAAAATGAATCAAAATCATGACACGTCACAAAATTTCAGTTATGCATATCATTATGTGCAAGAATTTTAATTTTATTTAACATTGCTTTTATCAAGAAGAATTTTTTCCTCATTCAAATAGTCATCTATCTATTTATCATATTCGTAACGCAGATGATGACATAAAAACGTTTTGGTAGGTATGTCTTTAGAAATTGGGCCTAATTGGAGTAAAAAGCTCAATTCTTCACGTGATAGTTAACGTGATTTTTTCTGGTCTATAATTGTTCAACTTGTTGTAAGATAGACTATTTAAAATATTTGTTTGCGTCAAAAGTTTACAAAATGACGAAACTTTGCGTGATGAACTGTCAAGTCCAAGCGCTATAAGTTTTGAAGTATCTCTGATTACTGAGATGTGAGAAAATTAACCGTCTTACCTAGTATCAATCGTCAAAAATAATTATTGGATGAGTTGTTGTTTATAATCTTAACTTTTTTGAGCTTCTTATTGGTAAAAATGGTATTATATATTTTGCCATGCTGCCTCAACTTTGCGTTTATTAATAGTTTAGTTTCCAGAACATTTCAATAATTCAAATAAATATATTTAAACTGTGTATAAGGTTTATCAAATTTAACTGAAACAGAATTTGTTGTAAAATTTATAAATCATCCCTTCTTCATGTATTCTCATATGTCATAGCTAAAATATAAAATTTGCCCATCTCATTTTATCGCCTCGCTGTTATGAACAGAACTCAATATTTTAGAATAAAAACAGCAGGTGATTGAAATCAAGCATTTATTGAATATTCAAATTTCTTTATTATCAAGAAAAAGCAAAGACATCTTGTAGCTGGTCGCGTCTTCTTTAATCTTTCTAAGTTTGTTAAGGTATGTTGATTTTTAATTTCACCTAGCATAGATATTTGGATAATTTATCATTTCAAAATACTGACCTTTCTTCCATTATCACCAGCAATTAATTTCGATAGTCGTTTCAAATATCATTGGTACGGCAAGGCTAAAAAATGAACAACATGATTCAAAATTATGACACGTCACAGAATTTCAGTTATGCATATTATTATGTGCCATAATTTTAATTTTATATGACATGGCTTTTTTCAAGAAGAATTTTCTCCTCATTCATAAAGTACGTAGATTGCAGGTGATCTAAGGCCCTTTACTTAAGGATTTTCTTTCATGCTCCATCTCTTCCATTTAACATAATTCAGTAAACGTCTTTTTAGCTTTTCATTAATTGCCTATACAAACGACTCCATGGTGTTAAGCTCAAATGCCGACGGTCACTCAAACTTCTAGGGGGACTTTGCCTCCTCTCCAATAAGCCTATGCCACACCCAATATATGTGTAAGAAACAGACAACTGGTACTGTTTTGTTGGTGTAAATGGGTTGAGTTCGAGTTACTTGCCATATCTCTTTCCGTAATATACTTTATACCTTCAGTAATAACCACAAGTGAACTTAATGATCAAACTGATTTTTATTATTTTACAGTGCAGTATTTATAGTCTTTATTACAAATAACAAATATTATTATTGGTCGGAATAGTTCCTTTATTTAAGCTATATATGGTACATAAGGAAATTTAAATAACGTCAATAAATGTTCCTTCGCTGTTAGCCAGGTGGAAAAGGATACATTGATAAAGCAAACTACACACATACTATTTCTTTAACATGTTTCTGTGGTTTATGAGCATGATTTAAAACCTCCCACTTGCTCATTAACTAAATTAACAAATTATTATCTATTTACCAGTTATAAATGTTTTGAATCTACTTAGCTTAATGTTACTTACAGCTTTCGTAAATATATAAGCCACATTTTCATGCGTTGCTACATACATAATTTCTATTTTACCAGCCCTTATTTCACTTCTGATAAAGTGATATCTAATATCTATGTGCTTAGACCTTTTGTGGTACATAGGGTTCTTTTCTAAGTTAATTGCGCCTTGATTGTCAACATTCAACAAAACACACTCGCCTTCCTTACAAATACGCAAATCAACACACAACTGTTTTGAAAATTTTGCTTCCTGAATGGCTTCAGTCAATGCCATATACGTAGCTTCACAAGTTGACAAAGCAACTGTAGATTGCTTCTTAAGGCTCTTTTCCACTCATCGAAAAACGTACTCGCAAGCTCACTGCGAGCGCCTGCGAGTTACTTGCAGCGAGCTTACCATGACTTGCAGCATAGTTAAATCAATTGAAGAAAATTTTTTGACCGCGCGAACAGACTCGCAAGCTCACAGCGAGAGCATTTTGCGATGAGTGGAAAAGAGCCCTTACTCCTCCAAGAAACCAAATCACCGTTCTTACTCAACCTGAAACCGTAAACTGAAATACTACGCCTGTCATCCGCATCCCCAGCCCAATCGTAATCAAAACAACTAACAAATTTTAAAACACTTTCACATTTTCTAAATGTAATTGTCTTATCTATTGTATCTTTCAAGTATCTAAGAACACGATTTGCCTCTATTAGGTTTGCTTGTGTTGGTTTTGCCATCTTTTGAGACAGCTTTGTTACAATAAAGCACAGATCAGGTCTAGTTTTTGTCACAACATATATAAGACTACCGACAATTTGTCTGTAAAGACTCGGATCTTCCAACTGAGGCGATTGATCATGCGACATTTTTTTTGTATCGGAAGATGATGGAGTGGGTTTGGGTTTAAACTCCGACATGCCAAATTGCGTTAGTAACTTAATAATATATTGCCTTTGACTCATTGTAATTTCACCTTCTGAGCCTTTGAATTTAGTCCCTAAGAACCAGGACAACATTCCTAAATCCTTCATCTTAAAATGGTCGCTTAAGATTTTCTTAACACTCTGCATTAATATGTCATTGTTAGCAACAATGATAATATCATCTACCCATACTATTAGAATAGCAGCATATTTTCCTTCAAATCGCGTGTAAATGCATGGGTCGACTAATGATTGTTTGAAAGTTTTCCCGATTAAGTGTTCATTCAATACGTTATTCCAATTCCTACCAATCTCTACAAAGACTTATTCAACCTGTACACTATTTTTTCACCATTTTTATGTACTTTCTCATATCCTTCGGGTTGATGCATATAAATTTCGCCGTCTATTGGGGCGTTAAGATAAGTTGTTTTTACATCCATCTGATGCAATAACATGTTGTTTTGAACAGCGTGTTGAAGCAATACACGGATAGAACTCATGCGTGCAGTTGGCGGAAAGGTTTCGTTGTAGTCAATACCGGGGTCTGCGAGTATCGTTTTGCTACATAACGGGCTTCATGGGTCTATTCTTCATGTTGCCCTACTTTTACGGTGTATACCAATTTTCCCCCCACTATGTCTCTGTTTGTTGGGGGTGGAACAAGTTTAAACGTATCATTGTCAATTAACGCTTTCATTTCATCATTCATAGCTTTTTGCTATTTTACTTTTTCATTGGAGCTTATTGCTTGGGAATAGGTCGATGGGATGTTGGATACTCTATAGCAAAAATCTACGGTATATGAGACAGTATCCTCCCCTGAAATTTTTTCTGTCACGTACTCGTCAAGATATTTAGGCTTACTTCATATATATCCTAGTGGAATATCTTGTTTCTCTAAATGTCTCTGGAGTACTAATGTCTTCGTTAGATGTTTTGGGGTTTCTTTCTTGAAATTTTGCTATCTGAGGTGCAAGTTCTTCATCATCTAGTTCTGGCAGTTCCCTGCTACCCTCCCTGAAGAACTTAACGCATCTTACACGCTCTACCTTGTTAATGTCAGGGTAGTATAGTAGATATGCTGTACTATTTTTATCATATCCTACAAAAATACCTTGTTTACTTTAAGGGTCCAACTTTTTGGAATTTTTTGAATAACCATAAGAAACACAACCAAAAACGTGCATTTTGCTCAAGTCTGGTTTTGAGCCTGTAAACGCTTCGATCAAAGTTTTGTTCAACCTCGAATTAAAACAACAATTCCTAATACAAGCAGATGCCATGACGGCATATGTCCACATGGATTTTGGTAGTTCCGCTTCTAGCAATAGACACCTAGCCATGTTAAATAGAGTTAACCACGATCTCTCAACTATGCCGTTCTGGTGTGGCGAATATGGTGCACTAGTTTCATGCCTAATTTTAATTTCCTTAAGAATGGATTTAAATTTCTCTCTTGTAAATTCAGTGCCGTTATCACTTTTTATGCGCTTCACATTTCCTTAAGGTGTAACATCTGCTAAAAACTGTTTTAATGCTTGTGAGGTATCGCTTTTATGCTTAAGAAAATAGACCATATTCAATGCGGAATAATCATCCACAAACGAAAATGCATATCTAAAGCCTTCTCTTCCTTCCGGATCAATAGCACCTGCAAGATTTGGGTGAATAAACTCAAGAGGACCCCTCGCCTTTTTATTTTCAAGCTTACTTTTCGTAGGACAAATTTTGCCTTGCGTACAAACCTCACACTCAACATCCCTCAAGTCTGTGGTTTTTATCCCCTTAACCACCTTCTCTAGTTTCCTAACATCCTTGTTGTTGCAGTGACCTAGAACCTTGTGCCACTCGTAAAGAGAACATGCAGTTTTATTCGAAGATGATATGCTATTTATATAGTAAAGTTTGCCTTTTTGTTCTTATTCCAAACGTTGTGTCATCAGGCACTGTACATGCTTATCGTGTTTGGCAGACCCTTTAAAACCATTGAAATGAGTAGTGCATCACTTATTATCTCCTCGGCTTCTCTTAAGGCTGTTGCCGATCGTTCCGCTCGCAATATATAATCTGTGACAATCTCGTCGTCACTTTTCTACACCGAAGTGAGTTCCGTGTAAAGAGCGATAATGCAAGGTTTTTCTCTGCCTTGATAGTAATGTCCGAGGATTTCTAAAGCTCTCCGTCCATTGTCTTTCGCCTCCCGAATCACAAGAGACAAATTTCGGTCGTCCAGACATTGGACCAGCTCTGAAAAAGTGTCATCCAGTTTTGAAGCTGCTGGTTCTTCTCTCTCACTTGCTGATTCGATAAATACGTCGTACAGTTTTTGAAGACGCATATAGCCCAAGAATTTTACTTCCCATAACTCATATTCGTTTTCGCTTCCATCGAAAAGCAAACCTCTCCTGGGCCCATAACCTGCTGTGTTCAAGTTACTCGCCATATCTCTTTCTTAGTATACTCATACCTTCAGTAACAACCACGAGTGAACTTAATGATCGAACTGATTTTTATAATTTTACAAAGCAGTATTATAGTCTTTATTACAAATAACAAATATTATTATTGGTCGGAATAATTCCTCTATTTAAGCTATATATTGTACATAAGAAAATTTAACTAACGTCAATAACTGTTACTTGGCTGCTAGCCGTGTGGGAACGGATACATTGGTAAACCAAACTACGCATATACTATTTCCTTAACATGTTTCTGTGGTTTATGAGAATGACTCAACAAAATTTAAGACAAATTTTTTAAGCTTTTTTGTCTTTTTCTAGATTTTCCAAAACATTTCAAGTGTTAGCCATGTTTTAAGAAACTTTAAATGCATGCAAAGAATCACAATAAGTCAATTGTACATTTTATGGCATTCACATGAAATTTGCATTTCGATTACATACGGAATACTTTAAAATGATATCAGAATTTACCACAGTATTTTACAGTGTGTAATGAATTTGTTTTTTAAATGTTCGCTGGGACACAGTCTAAATCTGCATTCTACACAACTAGAATGAATTTTTTGGGTTTTTTTTTCTAAAAAACATGACTTGACATGACATGTCCTATATTTTACAACATTTATTTATTGAAAAGGAAGAATACATGAAATATTTCTCAAGGTTGTCTTAACACTCCGATTCATATATATTTCTATTGTACAGCTGGCTAAGTAGTCGTTGTATTCAAGTACCCTACCTGCACAAACTTTGTGTGTCAGTTACACAAATTGTTAAACACCTTCCTAAGTGATAATATAACCCAGTACCTCCATTTTCATTCCAACATGCAGTGGTGTCGCTAAAGTGCGGCCTGGGAAGGGGGTACGTGCCCCCAAAGGCTCCCCATTAGAATTTTAGTTGAAAGTCTTCATATGCATCATTCGAAATTGAAAAAGAAGCACATGGCATTAATGTAGCTCTTACGAAAATCGCACAACTTTACTGTAAAGGGGAGCATTCTATTAGTTGTACAGACTAGTTTGCGTTGCATTTACCATTTCTAGGTTGTTAGCCGGGTGGTGAAGATTTTAATTTCCTAAAAATAAAAAAACAAATCAATAATTCTGGAATAATTCAAGTCTCTAGTGTGCAAGGAAGAACAAGTACTATCGTAATGTTTATCACGAACCACATTACACCATATTATAGAAATTGTATGAGATCGTGGACAAGTATACTCGTAGACTCGAACTTGTAGACACAAAAATACAAATATAGCAATGACTAAGAGTAAGGCTCATGAAAAGACTGCAATTCTGGGAGTATTATAATATGAAAACATTTCATTAAAATCAATAATCAATCTACGTAACGTTATAACACGAAGAATGTACAAATCTGCCAAGGTGAGAAGTTAAAAAATTGAAACTATTCTTGTTGTGATAAATATTTCAAAAATTTCCCAGTGCAGAAGCAATTGTTAGGGCCATTTCGATAGCGACTGACGTGGTACAAGCCCGACTCATAAAATCCTGGCGACGCCACTACCAAAATGTAGCCAAATGCCTAAATGCAGGAAAACTAAAATGTCCAATTGCGTTGTTTTTAGCTGCCATCCTCGATATTCATTTACACGTGCAAGTAAAACTGTAACATTACGTAGCTATGTTTGATTTTCCACAATTTTAGTTGTCTATAAACTCTAATTAAAGAACCAATTTATGTTGATATTAATAATTTTATGACCTTTAGATGCAGTCAAGAGAGGAAATTAATAACTCCTCTCTGCAGAAAGTACTTACAGATGTTGAAAAGAAACTTGTTGATCTTTTTATCCAAGAATGGAACACTCATTACAAAAAATCCCACGGAGAATGGGAAAATACAAACGTCAGTGGTATGAAGTTGTTCAATTTTGAAAAAACAAAGAGGAAACCTAAACCTCATGACAAACATATTCTGTCAAAATTTCAAGATGGTGATACCAGTAAGTGGGATTGTACAACACTGTTTGCAGCAATATTGTTTTCCAACTCAGTTGGAACAAAACTTGACCCCAAATCTAAGGCTGCTGTGGATAAACTTCGTATTGTTAGAAACAAATTTATCCATGAAAATAAAGGAAAAGTTTCTGATGACAAATTTCATACAATGGTTTCTGATATTGAAAATTCGTTTCAAGATCTAGGATTTTCATTCACTGAAATTAATGAAATAAAAAGTCAGAGAAACAAGTTTAGTTCTTTTCAAGTACTTCCTTGCAAATCAAATCACGATGTGGTTAAACGTACAGAATTACTTAATCAAATCACAGCAGATCTCAACAACTTGCGCAGTACTAACGATAATGAACTAACATATTACTATATTTCTGGTAATCCTGGCAGTGGTAAATCTCAATTAGCTAGACAAGTTTGTGAAAAAATGTTTAAGTCAGTAGACTGGGAAAATAAAACAACATTTGTGATGACACTCGAAGGAAATGATGCAGAATCCCTTTTAAAAACTTATGCTGAACTTTGTCAACGCTTTAACAATGATAAAACTGTCATTGAAAATATTCTAAAAGAAGGAAAAAGCAGCGAAGAAAAAATTAAATATTTTCAATTATTGCTGACACAACAACTGAAATCTTGGCAAACATGGTGGATTGTTGTAGATAACGTGGTTGAACTTCATAAAATTTATCCATTATTACCTCAAGTTGGTGATCGTAATTGGAAAAATGGACAAATTATAGTAACTGTTCAAAATACAGATGCTATACCACCAGATGGAAATCTAAATAAACACATTTTAGTTAGTCATGGTATGAACAATGATGAATGTCGACAACTTCTATCTGTCTTTTCTGATATTCATGATAAAGATGAAAAATATTTAAAGGATTTATCAGACAAATTAGATCGTCAACCGTTGTTCCTGGCAAATGCTGCTTCCTACGTAGGTAGTGTAAAAAGTGTAAATCCGACATTCACGTGGGAGCAATATTTTGATAAGGTGATTGAAGGAGAGCGAGAGAACATGGATGCTAATTTTCAAAAAATAAACACATCTTACTTAGGAATGAAAACTGTTATGTTAGCAGTACAAAAAAATGCTGAAGAATCCATCTTGTTGGAACATGTTTTTAAACTTTTCTCAATAATATCTTTTGATCCCTTACCACAAGATGTTATAATACAATTTATTAAAAGCATTGATCCACAAAAATCTGAAGAAGATGTCTATCTTCAATTAAAGCATTGTTCTTTATTCCTTCAAACGGAAAATAACGACATCCGCCTGCACAGCGTTGTACACGATGCCATCATAAATTATTCATCGCAGACCTTTGGATGTAAACTAAACGAAAATAATTCTAAAAAGTTTGCAGCTGATCTTGCCTGTCAAGTTGCTTGGGCACTAAATCATTTTCAAGACAGAGAAGATGAAATCAAAATAATTCCACATTTAATTAAATTCATAACAACTTCATCATTTCAACATTTCCTAAATAAGTTGATCGATGTAACATCATCAAAACAAAAACTTGATAAAAGAAATTGGAAACTTGCCAAATATTTTGTTGATGTTTTGGAAAGATTTTGCAACTATGAACTTGCAACTAAAGTACTTTATGAAATAACAGAAATTCTTACGAAAGTGTTAGGTGTTGATCATATTAATGTTTCTTATTCGTACAACGATCTGAGTGAGTTGCATTGGAAGAATGGAGACTATGAAAATGCTAAAGATTTTCTCGAGCGAGCGATAAAAATTCAAGTAAAAACATTAGAACCTGACCATGTTAATATTGCGAAAACGTACAACAATCTGGGTTCGGTTTACCTTAGTTTGAGAGAGTACGAAAAAGCAAAAGAATTTTGTGAACAAGCGATAGAAATTGAAACGAAAGCATTTGGCCCTAACAATGTTAATATTGCGACAAAATACAACAATCTGGGTTCGGTTTACCATAGTATGGGAGATTACGAAAAAGCAGAAGATTTTTATGAACTAGCGATGGAAATTCAAATGAAAGCATTAGGACCTGACCATGTTAATATTGCGACAACGTACAACAATCTGGGTTTGGTTTACAGTAAAATTGAAGAGTACGAAAAAGCTAAAGATTTTTATGAACGAGCGATAGAAATTCGAACGAAAGCATTTGGAACTAACCATGTCCATCTTGCGACAACATACAACAATCTGGGTTTTGTTTACTATAATATGGGACAGTACGAAAAAGCAAAAGATTTTTATGAACGAGCGATGCAAATTCAAACAAAGGCATTCGGACCTGACCATGTTAAAATTGTGACAACGTACTACAATCTGGGCTCGGTTTGCAGTAAAATGGAAGAGTACGAAAAAGCAAAAGATTTTTATGAACGAGCGATGAAAATTCAAACAAAGGCATTCGGACCTGACCATGTTGATATTGCGACAACGTACAACGATCTGGGTTTGGTTTACAGTAAAATTGAAGAGTACGAAAAAGCTAAAGATTTTTATGAACGAGCGATAGAAATTCGAACGAAAGCATTTGGAACTAACCATGTCAATCTTGCGACAACATACAACAATCTGGGTTTTGTTTACTATAATATGGGACAGTACGAAAAAGCAAAAGATTTTTATGAACGAGCGATGCAAATTCAAACAAAGGCATTCGGACCTGACCATGTTAAAATTGTGACAACGTACTACAATCTGGGCTCGGTTTACAGTAAAATGGAAGAGTACGAAAAAGCAAAAGATTTTTATGAACGAGCGATGAAAATTCAAACAAAGGCATTCGGACCTGACCATGTTAATATTGCGACAACGTACAGCAATCTGGATTCGGTTTACGATAATATGTGAGAGTACGAAACAGCAAGAGATTTTTATGAACGAACGATGGAAATTGAAACGAAAGCATTTGGACCTGACCATGTTAATATTGCGATGACGTACAATCTGGGTTTGCTTTATTATAAAATGGGAGAGCACGAAGGAGGAAAAGATTTTTATCAACGAGCGATGAAAATTGAAAAGAAAGCATTAGGACCTGACAATGTTAATATTACGAGAAAGCAATCACGTTGTAATATACTGTGTCAGGAAAAACACGATGCAACAAAATAAAGTTTATAACGATAAAAATTGAAAGTTAAGCATTGACCTCTTTATTTGCCAACAGCTAAACGTCTTCCGTATTTGAGAAACGTTTCACGAGATAAAGGAAGAAAAAAAGGACAAAAGCAGTTGTGTTTTCAGTTTCTGTACACAAAGGTACAAAAAAGAACAGTTGCACCTAAAATGGTCATATTAAATAATTATTGACAATACATTTAACATAAGATTACTACATTTAAATGGATATCCAACTGTTATGTAAAATTAAGAGTGTTTCAAGAATTGATTACATCCACAACTATAAACAGCAATAAAGACAGAATCAAGTAACACTAACTGACCAACTGAACCAACTTCAATTCTTATAAAAAGAAAATATATTTTATGAGTTTTAAAATAAAACACTTTACACAGCAAAGTCAGAGTTCTTTATGGATGAATCTACAATAAATATGTCCTCAATTAAACACAACTTCCCAAAAAAAAAGAAATACTCTAGATTGAAAACTAAACTCCTAAATATACTGTGAAAATTACTGCCAGAAGAACCACTGCCTCATTATTTAAATGATAGTTGAAAACTGGAAAATACAATTGTTTGTATGGAAATGGATAACATATTTTACATTTATTACGTGCAACAGTTTTTATTGGAACCTTTGAGGCTATCATTGATATATGGAAATCTATACTACTATTTATCATTATCCTTTGATTGGAAAGATAAGAAAAAAGATCATGGTGAAATTGCTTGAAGTGTAATTTAAAGTAACAAATAGAAAGATGATGATCAATAAGATAAAGGCTTTCAATTATAAATGTACATTGAAATGATCATCAAAACATTTGTTATAGTCCGGAGGATAAGCTCCGAAAATTGGTCAGATTGTTCAAACATGTGAAGAAAGCATGAAACTTACCACAAATTGCTAATTTTATTTATAGATCAAAATAAAAGTGAGACCCCAGCAGGATCAGCTTGTTTAGGGTACTTTTGAGCCGATTAAAAGTTTGGTCAGCGGCTTAAATCGCGGGCTTAATGAGGCTTTTATAAAACCGTTTTAAATATAAAAATGTTAAATAAAAATGTTGTATTTTATATAAAAACAACAAAACACCATGAAAATTCCGGTAAAAATTAATTAATTGTCGAAAGTTACCCTTTTTAAAGGTTATTTCGAAAACTGCATAAATTTTGGGCTCCCTGTGGCAAAAGCCTGGTCGCCTAGTTAATTTGGCATTTCCAGACGATATAGTGCTATTTCTCGATAATTTTTTTGATTATTTTTCGCTTTTAAAATGTCTTTAAACTGGAACCTTTGTGCCTTATGTCAAAAAGACACAAAAGAAAAGATTTTATGTCCGGAAAAAGCTTCAAATACTTTACTTGCTGGCTCAAGTTACAAGACAATTGCAGAAAACTTGAAAGAATTCGAGAAACTTGATTCGCTACCTATTAACATTCCACTTTCTTCTCTTGATGATGGCAGAGGTAAGGAATTCCTAATCAATTAAAAGTGAAATAAACTCACAGATCAACTATGAGCCATAAATTGTACTTATTTAGCCTTATAATAATACTTTAACAGGCATTGAAAATACTTTAAGAAATCACAGAGCATCATGGCACAAATCGTGCTATAATAAATGCAATACGCTAAAGCTTCAGCGGGCACAAAAGCGCAAAAGTGAAGAGGAATTTTCAACTGAGGATCCAGCAATATTAGGAGCTACTAGTCCAGCTAAAACAAGAAGAAAGACATTTGAATTGTCAAGTAAGAGTAGCAATGCTTTATCATGTTTTTCTGTGATTGCACAGAGGGTGATTTGCATAAAGCAGAAACCATGTCAATTACCAATAATGTTCAATCAGCGGCCGAGACGCTTCAAGATTACAAACTGTTAGCAAAATTAGCACAAGGTGATATGCATGCAAGAGATGCATATTACCATAAATCATGCTTGACATCTCTCTATAACCGTCAGAGAAGCAAATTAAACCAACCACAAGATAGTGCTGTTGATGATAAAATGAAATAACACCTGAGGCAATAGCCCTTGCAGAATTAAGCCTATATATTAGTGAAAGCCTGGCAGCTGGTGAAGCAGTTTTCAAGATGTCTCAATTGTCAGAGCTCTATTGTTCAAGACTTGAACAATTAGGAGTAGAAGTGAAAGGACGTATCAACTCCACAAGACTGAAAGAACGACTTCTCACTCAAATACCAGAGCTGCATGCATTTAAAGATGGTAAAGATGTGAAGCTGGCAATGCCAAATGATATTGGAACAGCTATGGCTTTTGTACACAATAGGAACCTAGACACCGCTGCATTGTACCTTGCAAAAGCTGCTAGTATAGTACGAAAAAAAATGTTCTTGAAAAGGGAACCCTTTGAAGGCACGTTTACACCAGAATGCCAACAACAAGCAGTCCCCGATAGTTTACTTGCCCTGATAAATATGATTTTAGAGGGTCCAAATATAAATAATCAAAAGAAACAAGAGGTGTCAGGAGCCAGTGCCGCTTTAACGATTTCCCAACTGCTAATATTTAATTCAGTAAAGCATGTACGATCAGGTGCTAGCAATGCCATTCGACATGACAAGTCAAGAGAGACACCATTAACCACTTCCACGGCGCTCGTTGTCCATGCAGAAACAAGAAAAAACATTGGTCGACAAGTTTTATAAGCTAGGTCTTTGCATTTCTTATGACAGACTAATGCAGATATCTGCAGATCTGGGAAACAAGTGTTGCAAACTGTATGAGAAGGAGGGTGTTGTATGTCCTCCAAAATTAAGAAAGAATATCTTTACTACAGGCCAAGTTGACAATATCGATCACAATCCGTCCTCAAGAACCGCTAAAAATTCATTTCATGGAACAGCAATTTCCTTACACAACATCCTTCTCTTGACTCACAAGGAGAAGAACGAGAACAAGTGCCACAGGATAACACTCCCACAAAGTCAAAGGTCGTCAACAGTTTACCTGAATTCTATACAACTGTAACTCCTGTCACAGATGAAGGTAAAAGGATCTCTTTGTCCCAAAGTCACTGGCTCTTTTAAACCTAAACAAGACCTGATAAATAAAAGCATCAAGGAAGAGGAGAAATGGCTAAAAAGGGTCGACGAACTTTTACTCAAAGAAAAGCTTGAAGAAAAGGATTACTTATCATGGTCAGCTTACTTTGCATCTGAGCAAAACGTAGTTTTGAGGCCCAATGCAATCACCTCTTTATTGCCACTTTTGAAGACAATGCTCATACTATGGCTATGATAAAGCATGCAATGAAAACCGTCAAAGAATCTACTAAGTTCTTAAACCCTAATCAAACTCCTGTTATAGCGATGGACCAACCACTCTATGCACTCGCTAAGCAAATACAGTGGAACAACAAAAATGAATTCGGTGAAGATAAGTACATGGTAATGATGGGTGGCCTGCATATTGAGATGGCAATATTAAAGATGATTGGACATTGGTTAACTAACAGTGGGTGGGCAAGGTATGGTGTAGATTTGTTGTTTTATAATCTCAATCTAATAACTACATATATTTTTACTTTGAAGTGCTCTAATTCATGCTGAGGTTATGACAAGTGGAAGAGCGGATTCTGTTTTGAAAGGATCGCACGTGACGAGATCTCGCTATGTCCACCAAGTAAGTGCCTGTGCAATTTACCTTATGCAGAAAATTGCTTACCAGGAGTACATCGAAAGTTGTGAAGACAAGCCCCAAAAGTTATGAAGCTTGGATAAAAGAACAAAGTGAGCTTTGCCCGCAATTCAAATACTGGGCGACAGTATTAGACCTCGAAATTCTTCTACTGCAGTTTGTTAAGGCTACCAGAGAGGGTAACTTCCAAGTCTACTTACAAGTGCTTGGAAAGGTACTTCCTTGGTTTTTTGCGATGAACTTGTCTAACTACTCTAGATGGTTGCCAGTACATGTGAGAGATCTCTTACGATTAGAGAAAACGCATCCTACTCTTTTTACAGAGTTTAGTGCACATGGAAAATTTGTGGTTCAGAAGTCCCAACATCGTTTTTCTATGATGTCCCTTGACCAAAACCACGAGCAAGAGAACGAAATGATAAAAGGTGATGGTGGAGCAGTGGGCCTCACCGAGTGCCCAACGGCCCTAAGACGTTGGATGATCGCAGGACCTGAAATTGCAAGACTGGTAAGAGAGTTTGAGTGTTCCTTTGGCGTTCAGTGTTCTACAAAGAACATTACTCACCACGAACAGACACCATCTGTCCAAAAGAACTTTGCAAAAGATGTAAAATCAATGTCTGCTGCATTAAAGGAGTTTGGAAACCCTTTATGGAAAATAGCAAGGATCTGATTGTCGTAGATACGAAAGAAATAGAGCCTGAGTGTGTTATAGAGTCGATTTATACAGCTCGAAAGATCGGAGAAGCACAATACACTAAGTACGTCGAAGAGAGACTTGAAAAGTGTAACACACCAATAACTGACACAATTGAACGCAATAAGCTTCCACTTTTTGGAACATCAGTACCAACGACAACCAACAAGACGAAACTTCAAGTCACAACATTAAAGAATGACTGCAATCTTTTTGCAAGGTTGTACATTGCTTGTCAGTCAAGAGAAGGAATCTCAAGAATTTTTAAGCATGAAAACCAGAGTACTCCTCCTTCATTATCATCAGGGGACAAGATGCGAAGTGGCCAGAAATCAGAATTGATTGATTGTCTCGAAGCTGATGTGCAGACCACCTGTCCAAATGTTGATGTCAAAATCTTGGATGCCGCAGCTATTGTAAACATGCTTAGCCCAGGGAAGTGTAAGACCTTTCAAGAATACTCCAAATCAGTGTTTGTTCCTTATATTGTTCAACAAGCAAATGGTATTAGAAGAATAGATCTTGTTTGGGACCGTTATATACCCGACAGCCTTAAGCAGGGTACTCGTTCATCGCGAGGCGCTGTAGGGGCAAGAAGAAGAGTATGTGACATGGCTGTGATCCCTGCAAACTGGAAATCATTTTAAGATCAGATGACAACAAACAAGAACTTTTCAAGTACCTCAGTCAGGCAGCAACATCGATTCAACTGCCAAATGTTACAATTGTAAGCACTTTTGAGGAAGACATAATAAGTTCGAAGCCAATCGAAAAGATGAGTTAGCTCCTGCAATCACGAGGAGGCCGATACGCGCATTTTCATTCATGCAAACCATGCAGCGAAAGGTGGAATGAGGAAAATTGTCATAAGAACTGTAGACACAGATGTTGTTGTGTTAGCAATAGCAAACGTGCACAAGTTAGATGTAGATGAACTTTGGATTGCTTTTGGTGTTGGTAAACACATGAGGTACTTACCAATTCATAACATTACACAAAGCTCGTTGAGTAGGGAGCAATGTGAAGCCCTACCCTTCTTTCATGCTGTCACTGGTTGTGATACTGTGTCGTTCTTTGCTGGAAAAGGTAAAAAGACTGCATTTCAAGCCTGGAAGTCTTTTCCTGATGTTACCAGTGTGTTTCAGCTTCTTTCATCTCCAAAAGAATCCATCTCAGAAGAAGAAATGGAAAAATTGAAAGATTTATCATTATTATGTATTCCCGCACATGCCCGCTCTCCAACATCAATGATGCTAGACAAGCTATATTTGCACAAGGTACTAAGACAATCGACCACATTCCACCAACCCAAGCCTCCTTGGTACAGCACATTCGGAGGGCAACATATCAGGCTGGTCATGTTTGGGGTCAGTCGTTAGTTTCAGTTCAACAGTTACCGCTTCCTTCGCAGTGGGGATGGCAAAATAATGGCAGATGGATTCCTACATGGAGCACTCTTCCAGAGGCTTCCAAAGCGTGCAACGAACTGGTGCACTGTGGTTGCAAGAAAGCATGTAGGGGCTTGTGCAAATGTACCAAGTCAATCTTCCATGCACAGCATTGTGCAAATGTGGTGGTAGCTGTTACCAAGATTAATAAGTAAGTAATATTCCCTAAATAATCCCGAAAATGAATCAAAAGAATACACTGCAGTGAAGACGACAGGTGATACAATATCATTATTAAACATTTTCATGCTCTTGTAAAAATTTAATAACACCAATAAATCAAGAAATCCCAAATATTCTTCTCATTTTTTTATTGAAAGTATGTGAAATTTATTGGTATAAATGACAATTTATACGAATTATATATCGCTTAATAATACTTACTTCCAAGAGGATATAAATGCGATGAGAACTAAATTGTTTTGTAGATTTTCTTTTTATTTGAAATGGGATCCCTGTGCCTTTACTATTAAAATATATGGCAAAATTTATTGATAATTTTCTCGGAAACAAAAAGGTATTTTGCTGGGGTCTCACCTCTATTTTAATTTCATTGATAAACCAATGCAAAATAGTGAATTTGAGACTTTCTTCATGAATTTGAACAATGCTAGGTCTTATACTCCGGACTATTAACTATCATTTTTGTCATACAAAGAAAATAAAAATCAGGACAAACTTACTGCCAGCAATATCATTGTGTATTTTTTCATTAAATTTTTTTTTTTCATTTTCTTTAATATGTTCAAGGATTTTTAGAGCACGATGAAGACCACTAAAATAAGCCCCGTGTACATAACCATTATACAACTCATCAGTAGCTTCTTTAGCAAAATACAAACGAGATACATTTGATTGTAGAACTTTGTAATCTTCATCACTAAATCCTATTGGATTATTTGAATAACAACCAACAAACAAAGGATCAAATCTACATCGGTAATAATAAATATCAATAGGATCTGGGATGTCCAAACCATAAACACTATGTAATACAGTCATGATTTCTTCTTGTGTTTCCTGTTTACTTTGATATTGTATTCTTGTTGCTTCTTCACCAGTAACTGTGATAATAAGAATATTGATTCGAGATCCTGCCACATTGGATAATACTCTCGTCTATCACTTGCATAAATTATATACTGTTTTTCATCTCAAAATTTACGTGGAAACTTTAGGAATATTTCTATGTAATCAGCCATTTCGATCTTGTACTGTAGTTCGCGTACGTATTTACTATTACAACTAATTAAATTTCATACTAGATTGTTATTAGAAGCGGGTTATATAAAATTAGAAAAATAAACCCATCAGACTAATAATATTTATATATTATATAGAGTTAAGATTAGTTTGATGTGATATTATGGATACTGTCAGAGAAATTTTAAAGCTATATACGCAAGGTGTTATAAGTGGAAGAGCTTTGAATTTATTTCTTGAAGCTTTTCAACAACTTGCATCTACATCAAGGAAGCGTACTAATGTAGCTCCACCTACACCTCTTCTGGAACAGTGTAAGCGCAGACTTATAAGGCCTAATGATGTAGTCGAAATAAGAGCACCTGTTATAACAAATTCTGTAGGTTTGGGAAGCTGCACATGGGGATGTATGCGACCCATCGCTAATAAACTACAACGCACATCGGTTTCTAAGTGCAGTAAATAAAATGTGTAAAGAAGCTCCAACACCTTCAGAGATTGGCTCACCCCCTTTGCCAAACGTGAAGTGTTCTTATTCGGTTCTAGGTAATGAACAAAAAAGTGAAGGAAAGCCTTCGGAATCATCTAGCGCTTCGTGTAGCAAATCTTCATCAAATAACCGTTGAAGATTCGGGTATTATACTTTCTATATTGAGTGTGATAATTACTTTAGCAGTTCCCATCTGTTGAACAACTAATGTTGCATCAGCAGGTAAGTCTACATCTATAAAATCACTATAGCTACATTCAGAGTTAATATCACCAATACCATGTGTTTTTGTTTTACTTAAAACAAGTAATTTGCTACGAGTTTGAAGTACTCAAAGCGCCCCTGCACTTGTAAAACATTTTCCACTAAATGATATTCGGTAGAATCCAGTGGTTTCAATGGTGATTGTAGAAGAATCTGCTTCACCTTTTTCACACATCGCGACATTGGTGCAATCTGAACCTCTTTTTCCAGTGACTGAAGTACCAACTTGAGTGTACACATCTACTGGAATTTCTAGTCGTTTTTTTTTGTTTTTCACGTTTTCTATGATGTTTTACACTACGGGCGTGGTGTTTTTTTTGCCGGACGTAGCAAAGCTTCGAGAGCCTCACGCGTAGGTTTATCTACGTCTGAATAGTTCCAAGAAGATATGACTATTTTTTCAGCACTAGAATTATATTCTAGTTGGAAATTTTCAAAAATTTTCTCTTTAAGTATACTTCTACAACTCGGCGAAAGAGATCGTTTGTTGATTCAAATTCATGAACCGAAGTTTCAGCTGCGTTAGACATTTTAATGTTTGTGTGACATCTAAGTTCTAATTTGTCTTTTTCATTTCTTTGAGTAGCGAAACTACATTGGCAGCCTGCTTCTTACGCATCAGAGCGTCGAATTCATCTTGAATAATGCGTTTACGCTCGTTAAAACGCCGCATTTGATCTAGAACCTGTTCAAACTCTTCATGTGAGACTCGGCTGTTACTGAGAGCACGTGACGTAATATCGCCAACAGTCATCAGAATCGTCGCAGGAGCTTGAGCTATGCGGTCGTGCTTTTTAGCCTTTTTCTCAAGCTTTTTACAAACAACATGCCCAACACCTGAGATCAACTCGCCAGCGACAGCAAGTGCTTCAAGAGCGGCCCCAGCCGGGCCGCCCACACCAGATAGAGTCAGAGCAATACCTCCAGTTCCTGTCGCGACTGTAAAGGCACTCGATGCAGCAGATAAGGTATCGAGTGTCGAATAATGCGCGTGTATTTCTTACGCAGCTTATGACGAGCGTCACGCTCTTGGCGGAGCTCTGCCTCAATTTTTGAAATGCGAACAAGGCGAAAGTTGCTCGTTTCGACTCATGAACGGGGTGAAAGAACGTCTTCTATCCCTTGGTAATCATATTCACGTTTTAAATCCGGATATATCTGTGGTACTGGCCTAGGAACGTCTACTGGCTCGACTGGAGGTGCGCTTGCAGTTGCCATTTTCTTGCAGGACTATATATAGATGTAAAAAATTAGTCCGATGATTAGTCTGATGTGATATAATATGTTATTATATGATAATGGCACTCATAAATTTCGAGCCACCCACCGCTAAAAAATCAAAGCGCCACCATTGAATGATGCCCGAAAGCCATAAAGCCTTCATCTTATCGTAGGCCCTACTAATTCCGTTAAAAAGGAACCTTTTAATTAACATGATTATGCGTTGGTATGATTATCCTAAATTGACTGCAGATTGCCCTAAATTAACTGTTTACACAACAAGTCGCGACCAGGAAACATCAGATTCTATCAGAGTTCTACGAAAGCATCGGCCTGGAAGAATGTGTTGAATTAAGAGAACCTGATGATGTAACTCCACTAGAGGAGTTAGACACTAATCCCGAGACAGTAGTCTTTGACGATATTCGGCACGATTCAAAAAGCTTAAACCCAATCAAAGAGTATTTCTCAGCAAGTCGACATAAGAATGTCACAGCTATATACTTAGCGCAAAGCTATCATGACGTGCCCAAGTACATTCGACGAAATACTGGCTGTATCGTGCTTATAAGAGGTCTTGACCAGAGCGATGTGAGAGAAATCGCAGCTGACCACGCTGATGGTATTACAAAAGAGCATCTAGTTGCGGCTTACTATGAAGACACTGAAAGAAGTACGACTACTTTGTATCGATCGTACTGCAGAGGAGGTTCCTATTCGGTATCGGAAGCGTTTTGACGAAATTCTTGTAGCCCGAAGCGGTAATCCATTCTTTGAACGGAAATTCTAGTGATGTTATTAAATCACTTACTCCAAACCGAGAACCAGGAGGTTTGTTGGAAATAAGTCGTAGTCCACCGACCTATTTACCAGTAATAAAAACTAGCCTTATCACTCGAGTGCAAATGAACATCACTGATCAGTCAGGAAATGAGATTGATTTAAATGGTGAGCAAGTAACTTACACTTTAAATATCCGTCAAAAAATGTGATTATACACGCTCATAAGCGGATTCCGATTCAAAGCTGTTGTTATGACGAACCGGAGTGACTATACGACTTACCAAAAAAGCACTTGACGGCCTTGACTTGCTTATGCTTACTAAGACGCAAATTAAGCGCATAATGGGTGCAAAACCCACAGGATCTGGGTTGGATCTAAAATTGTCTAAGAGTCAGATTACAGCCATGGTTTCATTTTATAAAGTACTAGCAATTTTTTCTCGCAATAGTCACCATCTTCTGTAATAAAAACAATCACTATGTGTACTTTACCTTGACAAAATACTAATGTCACTTAAGTTAGGTTTCTTCTCTTTGAGCAAATAATAATGTTTACTATCCTTAGCAACAATTTCTTTTGCAGAATCTAAAGAGAAACAAACAAACATCAATTTATTATCTTACTAGAGAGGTTACTAAAAATTGATCTATTTGTTTTTAGAATTAAAATCAATCTATTCAAAAAAATCCTAACAATTTTAGACTTTTTTGCAATGGGTTGATTTCTTAGATAGAAACTTCTGGTTTGATGTCGTTCAGCAAGGCTCTGTGCAACATTAGTGAAGTTTCCAAGGTATGAAGCCAATCTTTTAAAGTAACTATACTTTGCTTCATATAACATGCACCAGCTCTGAATCATTGGTCACAATCTGAAAAAATTAAGGACTCATGTTAGCTAGAGGGAAACCAATGATGTAATTTTTACATGCATTTTGAGCTACATACCATATTTTTATTTATAAACTAAGATACAAACCAGCAAAATCATACCTGTAAATACGAGCTGGGTAATAAACCAAGTAATGCATCTTGGGTATAACTGAAAGCCCAGGATAAAGCTGGGTGAATTTCCACAAAAATTCCTTCAGGTATCCTTCCAGGATAGCAAGTTCATCAGTGTTTGGGATTGGTGAAAAAACAATGTCAACAATTTTAAGGAGCAACAGAAAATGCATCCACTTTTCTTCATCCTTTGGAATGGCACTGCCGAGAGCTAAAGGAAGGAATTTTCCAAGGCACCACATTTGTCTTGCTATAAAAAGAAAAACCAATCATTTAAATCAAGGGTGATGGTATTAATGCTCGTGACAATCACTACACCCTACCTTTTTGCTTTAAACTATTGTTTTCACTCCTCAAAGTTGTCCGGGTGATTGGTGATGGCTTGTTTTTATCATTAAAATATTCATAATCAAAAGAGTTAATTCTTTCATTAAGTTGCTCCACTGTTAAAAATTTTTCTTTAAATATGAAGTCCTTCAGAAATTCTTTACATACATGCTGAAGTACTCCTTCTAGTATATCATGCATTGCATCACCTGGCATGCCATCTGCTACATGAAAATACCTAGAGTTGCGAAGAATTGATCTCCTGCAAAGCCCATATGCTTTACTCAGTTCTGGGTTTTCTTCAATCAGTTCACATTGGCGGTCATGACCAGCACGAGTTCGAAGTGTAAAATGTTTTTCTAAAAACTGAAAGACTTACTTTAAAGTGTATGTTCCTGGTCTGCTAAAAACCATAATAAAACATTTGATCTATGTTGAAACAGGTTAATAATGTATTATCATAAACATACATACCTTCTGCTTTATTTGTTAAGTGGTCCCCATGCATTGTTGGCATTTCAAATGTGCACCTGGACCTTCTTTGAATCCACCCATGAGTTGTGATCCAAGACTGTCTCCAGAAACCAACACAATAGTCCCAGAAAATGACTTAGGTTCACCTTTAACAATGAACTGGTGACAACCATCCTCAAAAAAGAAGTGTGAAAGTTAATTTTAGGTAACTTTTATCAAACTACTTACTCTGCACAATTATCAATAACAGGTAATAAGCTAAAAAACAATAAATAGGATCACATACTTGTTCAAGGTATTCAAGGTCATTTATGAAAGGCTCCAAGAGAATGTCAATGCCATATTTTTTGATAATTGGAGCTGTTGCCATAAGGAGTAGGTGAATGTTATCACACTGGGATCGATATCGAGGATCAATATTTCCAGTTGTGTAGTAAACAACTCCTGTCATATAGAAATAATGGCATATGATGTAATAAGAGCTTCTTATAGCCTTTCATTGCTCATACACTTTTTTGCCAGAAAACAGTTGATGGGTTTTGAAATACTGGCCATCGCAAACATCCTCAATCACATCATCATGTTTATGTTGCCGAAAATGACCATGGTTTATCTGAAATTGAAATAGAAGAATGAAAATATTAAATTTATTAATAAATTAAATTTATTATTAACCAGCAATGGAAATGTCTGGTGGTAGGATGGGTGCCTTCCTACCATCAGACATTTCAAATTAAAATCAGGCTATTTTCATATTTTCATGAAATAATTGGAATATATTTTTGGATATGTGCTCTAATAAACACATGTCATCATTGTTTATGCTTTCATGGAAACTAACACAGTAAAACACACATAAAGTTCCTTTTATGGTTATACATAGAACATGTATTAATATTTTGCAACCCTGTTATTGATATGGGTACTTGCAAAGATGTAGTTGTCATAGTTTGATAAACTTGCCAACATAAAAAAAACACAACCATGCTATTAACAATCTGACCTGTTCAAGTACTCCTTTTACATTGAGCATTTTTTCCTAGGATTTAAGCACTGGTATGTATATGATTTTGTCATCTTTAATAACCTCTTTGTACACAGTCCTTGAACGTCTTTTCACAATTCTGTGTCCAAGTTTAGTTCGTCTGGGTTGCTACAATTAAAATAATGATTATGCATAACAAGCACTAAAGACCAGCTGGCTCAAATATTTTAAAAATCTCAAAAAACTTTATCCAAAAACTCTAAGCATTCTAAAAAAAGTTAAAAAACATAGAAATAAAACTTACAACTAAGCCAAAATGCTCCTCAAAATAAGCATTCTGTTTGTACTTTGTGGAAATATGTTTGAATGGATTTGAGATAGCATGTCCTTCATCAAATAATTCATCAAGACCTGGCACATCATTATAATTTAATCCAGCGTTCTTTAAGAAATTTTGCAAACCGTGTTTAATTGCTTTGACTGTTCCTTCGACCAGTTCAGTGGAATCTTCTACAATGTTATCCACACATTTTTGTGTGAGCAAATTGATTTCTATTGTTTTTAGAAGAAATTGAGCATTTTTGTGTTCCATTGCTTCAACAGAGTCACCAAGTTCATTTTCCCTGTTGAATTCATCAATTAAGAGTTCAAGGCCATCCTCATCAGGACAAAAATTGTTGTGAGTGCAACTCGCTGATTCAACGCAACATAGATCACGTGAGTTTAAGTCAACATTGGCGTGCTTTCTTCTAAGATGACTTTTGTAAGAGTTAACCTAAACAACAACTCCGTGAACGCACTGAATAAGTAAATATTTTTAATAAATAACAAACAAATCAGTGTCGTATCAAGAATCAAAAGCTTACCTTAGCGAAGGTTAATTACATTCCGGCACTTCGCAGAAATATACAATCTGGCATCGTGTTCATGAACAGCGACCAAATGATGCAACATTCCAGCGACAGATGTTGAAAAAAACGTTGCACATACCTGACAACACAATCGTTGCATAATTAATTGAATTTTTACGAATATTCTTGCGTCACTAGTCAAGTGACAACTCCGTTATCGTTTGTTAGAGCAATGAATGAGTAAAATCAGATCAATATTAAGTGTCATTAAGTGCATTTCTTTGTCCAATTAGTTGCGAACTTGCGGCGATTGGTCGATTTGGTCACTTGACATCCCATTACGCAAAGCGGCACGTGCCTGACGGTTAGCACTATTTTCCACCCAGCAAACCGCCCTTTACTTTACACAATCGTTAATAAATTAAAGATGGCGGCTAATGGGAAAGAACCAAAAGCTAAAAGGAAACCATCCATGCACTGGTGCTAGGTCGTTTTGAGATGGCGAGTAATTTTATATTTTTATAATACAGTTTTTAATATCAACATATGAAAATACTTACAGATAAATGTTGCAGTATAAATTTTCATGCAACCACCTTAAGTCATAAACTTATAATCCAGGCTGGAAAATATGTCGTTTTTCGACGATTGTGTAAAATATTATATAAAATATTATATTGTGTAAAATATTGGATTGTGTAAAATATTATATTGTTTAAAATATTATATTTCAAATAAAGGGCGGTTTGCTGGGTGGAAAATAGTGCTAACCGTGCCTGACTTCCTGTTGCCGATGTATGTAGTCCATTGAGCTCTATAAGACCTGGAGGGGCAAAGGGGCCTGGGCCTCGTGGTCAAAAACATGGCGGATTTTGGTGGTCAAAGTCAGCGGAGAGACGCGGGCTCATGAAATGAAAACTTTTTCGCCCCTCCGGATTTGACCACCACAATTGCGTGTTTATAGACATTACAATAAATATCAAAACATTTGTTGCGAAGTCTTATTTGAATACTTGTATTGCAAAAAATGCCGCAATCTTGTGTTGTACATGGATGCAAAAATAGTGCAAGAAAAACAAACATTTCATGGCACCGGTATGCAATAAAATATTGTTCATTATTTCTCAAAACAAAGCACTTCGTTTTTGTAATTTTGTCGTTTGATGGCGTGATACCATTTCGTTTGTAGTTTTTTTAAATTTTTTTAAAGCATAATCTTTAATTTAAATTGTATTTATCTCAAACTTTCTGCTCATTATAGCTTTCCAGATGCAGCAAAACACCCACATCTTTTGGAGATGTGGGTGTTTAGCATTAAGCAAAACTCTCGAACTATGAATGAGTTTGCCCCAAAGAAATGGAGTCGGATTTGTTCAGAACATTTTTCTGACCATATGAAGGAAACAGTCGGGAATAGAGTTGTGTTAAAACTGAATGCGGTGCCAACTATATTCAAAAATGCTGTGGTATGTATCATACAATAGAAGTATCTAAATTTAAAATGTGTCCTTAAAGCTTCTTGTTTTTGCACAATTTGACAGAATATAGACTACAGTGATGAAGGGGCTAAAGGTTTACTAGATGCTGCTAGTTATATAGAAACACAACTCAATATTCCTGTGAATGAAGTATGTATTGGAAAATCTATTGTAAGTGAGGAGGTTGAATTTGAAAAAAGCCTTGTGCCCATGCCAGATTTAGTCATGGATGATAATCAAATAAATTTGACCCAGGATGACTGTACTATTGAAGAACATGATAATCAGGTGATCAATTTCAACTGTTTATTGCATGATCATACATACAGTTGTCAATCTCCTTATAGACTGAAGCGTCAGTTAGAGGAGGTCATTGAGAAAGCTGAGTCACTTAAGAAAAACTTAAGAACAGCAGAATGCAAAATGGTAGTCTGAGAATGAAAGTCAATGATATGTCTTCTGTTGTTTCTAGTTTAACAGAGGAAGGTTTTGTTAATGTTGATCAGGCTGAAATTCTTAACAATACCCTTTCAGGAGTGTCAAGGGATATATTTAATAGGTTAACACATGAAGATAAAACACGTGTTTCCTACCCTCCTGAGCTAAGATCATTTGCTCTTACATTGAAATTTTATTCCAGGAAAGCTTATGACTATGTACGTGAAAAGTTTAATTTAGCAATGCCTCATCCAAGAACAATCCGCACTTGGTATAATCCAATTGATGGTGATCCAGGATTCACTCAAGATGCATTTGTTGCACTGAAATTTAAGGCTGAAGAAGCTAAAAAGAAAGGAGAATACCTTCTATGTGCCTTAATGTTGGATGAAATGGCAATTCGCAAACATGTTGAGTTTGATGGAGACAAAGTCTTTGGCTTTGTTGACATGGGAACTGGCATAAATGATGACGACTCACTGCCTGAAGCGACAGAAGCCTTAGTATATATGGCTGTTGCTCTTGATTCTTCGTGGAAAGTTCCTGTTGGTTACTTTCTAACTGATGGCATTTCTGGACAGATGAAAGCAGACCTGTCTAGAGAATGTATTGCCAGACTACATGATGTTGGTGTTAGAGTCACCAGCTTAACTGCTGATGGTCCATCTTCTCATCAAACAATGATGAAGATTCTTGGAGCAAAACTCTCCAGATAATTTTCAAGCATACTTTTTGCATCCATGTGATTCACGTTTAAAAATTTATACTTTATTAGATGTATGTCACATGATCAAATTGGTGAGAGGTGCATTGACCCAATTGGGAGAATTGAAGGATGCAAACAATAACCTGATAAGGTGGGATTATTTGATTAAACTAGTTGAGCTGCAGGAGTCAGAGGTTTTGCGCTTAGCAAACAAGCTTCGCTCCTGTCATATTCATTGGCATTCACAAAAAATGAAAGTCAATCTAGCTGTGCAAGCACTCAGTTCTAGTGTAGCTGATGCATTAGAATATTGTGAAGGTATGTTAAAACTTCAACAGTTTAAAGGATGCGGTGCAACTGTGCACTTTATTCGTATATTTGATCGCTTGTTTGATGTTCTTAACTCTAGAAATCCCATAGCTAAGAACTACAAGGCACCAATTAGAATGTGCAATTATACGTACATAAAGGATTTTTTAAATCAAGCTGTAGATTACATAAGAGAATTGAAGACTGCTGATGGCAAGTCAATTCTCTTGCATAAGAAAAACTGGATTTCTCGGATTCCTCATGTGCATTGAGGCCGTTAAGGAATTAACAGAGGAACTCGTTGTTTCGGAGAAACCAGTTCTCAGGTATTTGTTGACGTACAAAATGAGTCAAGATCACTTAGAGCTTTTCTTTTCAGCTGTACGAGCGGCGGGTGGATGGAATAACAATCCAACACCACGTCAGTTTAAAGCTGCATACAAGCAACTATTGATGAGACATAACATCAAAGGAGGACATGGAAACTGTATTGCTCAAGATAGCACTGAAATCTTGACAAAGTAAATGATCGTTGCGAGACAAATGAAATATTGGCAGATATTTCTGATGTGACAACGGCAAGACGATATGATATGAAGTTGCGACAACCAATTGAAGAAGAGCATGACTATTGTGACGTGCCCAACTTCATTGCTTTGTCTGAGTATAAGGAAGCAGCTATATCTTACATTGCTGGCTATGTTGTTAAAATGGTTGCAAGAAAGATCACTTGCCAAGATTGTATTGCTGCTTTGCATACATCGACAAACAGGGCTCCAGACCTCTTTGTGTCTTGGAAGACTCATGGTGGCCTAAAATACCAACAGATGATCTTCTAAAAGTGTGTCATGAGACCGAGAAATGCGTTATGCGAATGATAAATTCTTGCAACGGAAGTTTGCCACATTGTTCGCATATCACAGGTGCAATCTCCAACACTGTTTTAACTGAATGTGTGGAGAGAAACGTTTTTAGTTCATTGAACCAGCATGTACATGATTCTGTTGTTACAGAAGATCATATCTTAAAGTTGATTAAATGTTGTAGTGACGCTTTCGTGAAGATAAGAATGCATCATCTGTGTAAGACAGAGAACCATAAAATTCAAGGAAATAAAATCAGAAAAAAACTGAACAAACTAGTATTGTTCAAACATCAGTAAAATTTACAACAATTACTCGTGTGAACGTATTAGTTATGTTCACGTGCATGTTACATGGGTGTTACTGGGCACGTTTGTGCTTTCTAGGTCCCATGGCTTTACTTACGTACGTGTTACATGGGTGTTACTGGGCACATTTGTGCTTTCTAGGTCCCATGGCTTTACTTACGTACGTGTTACATGGGTGTTACTGGGCACATTTGTGCTTTCTAGGTCCCATGGCTTTACTTACGTACGTGTTACATGGGTGTTACTGGGCACGTTTGTGCTTTCTAGGTCCCATGGCTTTACGCACGTACGTGTTACATGGGTGTTACTGGGCACGTTTGTGCTTTTTAGGTCCCATGGCTTTACTTACGTACGTGTTACATGGGTGTTACTGGGCACATTTGTGCTTTCTAGGTCCCATGGCTTTACTTACGTACGTGTTACATGGGTGTTACTGGGCACATTTGTGCTTTCTAGGTCCCATGGCTTTACGCACGTACGTGTTATATGGGTGTTACTGGGCACATTTGTGCTTTCTAGGTCCCATATGCCTGTTACAAGACATAATAATTCCATATGTCTTTCGTACACTAAGCGTCTTAGCATATAGAATGCAAAAGTAACTGCGATAATGCATCTTTAAAGTTATTTAGTGTGTGATCCTTAGGTGTCTCACTTTGTTAACAATTGGAAATTAAACGAGACTTACCTTAAATCGAAGTTTAAATAAAATTCTATTAGTCATTAGCGAGGAGTGCAGGAAATGTAGGAGAGAGAGTACTGCACATGAATTGACCAGTATTTAGAGCACGAGTATTGGTACAATGGCTAGAGTGGAGGAGAGGGGATGGGGAAAAATATGGGTGGGCCTACACGTCGACGCTTGTATGACAGCTCTAAAATTTACATGCACTAATAAGGTAACGGCATCAAAGAGTGTAGTCGTAATGGCGCGAAAGTCCGGCAAGACTTTGTCTCTCAGCATTTTAATTGGTCATCGACAGTAACTGAGAGAGAACTTGCGACACACACACTAGAATCTTGTAGAACTGCGGTGCGCAAATCTCGTTGACGATGGAAATTTTTAAGGCTTGACCATATAAGCTCATTGAGCTTGGGCACAGTAAGTTTGTCGCAATTTTGCGGTGGCTTTTCAATTATTTTTCTGCGCTCCTCAAGCCCAATATTTGAAGAAAATTTTTCATTTGTGATCTAAGCTATTTTGGAATGAATCGCTGAGCAGCATGCATCAGAAGGTCTTAACTAACATCAATTTCTTGCAAAAAATGAACAAACTTAAAAAACGAGTCGTTCAACTTTTGTAAATGTTTATTAATACTTTTACATTCAAATCTGAGCATCTTTACTGTTAATGTTGTGCATCAAACATGACGCCATCGGTACACAGTTTTCTGAATGAATGAAATAAGAACCACTATATAAAATTGCTGCTTTCGTATGACAGCTTATACCTCAAACATATATTTAAACTTTATATAATAGCACACAGTAAGGTATCCTACATTTTTATTTTTATCTTTTTTTATTATTATTATTATTATTATTCCTAAACTGATACTTACCTTTGGCCTTACTTATGCGCACTTTAGAATTTCTACCGTACGTTTCCTAATATTGTCTGCCTAAATTTTTCTAATTTGTTTTTGCTTGTTGGTTTTGTAAAAATATCTGCTACGTTGTCTTCACTAGGTACATATTTTAAGCAAACTCTTCCTTGCTGAATTTCTGATCTGATAAAGTGGTATCTAATGTCGATATGTTTTGATCTTTGATGATGAACTGGGTTTTTAGCTAGATTCATTGCTCCTTGGTTATCTATTAAAAGAAAAGACCTACCTTCCATTATACTTACCTTCATATCTAAACAAATTTGCATTAAATACTTCGCTTCTTGAATTGCATTTGCTAGGGCAATATATTCTGCTTCACACGTTGATAGTGCTACAGTTGGTTGTTTTCGGCTCTTCCATGATATGAGAGGACCTTCTTGTGAAAGCTGAAAATTATAACCTGTAATACTTCGTCTATCTTTTATAGACGCTCCCCAATCTGAGTCACAGAAACCTGTAAGTTTAAGTTGTGAATCTTATTTTTGAAAGACTAATCCAACCTCTTGTGTCCCTTTTATATATCTTAAAACATGTTTGGCAGTGGATAAATCTGCTTGTGTGGGTTCAGACATTTTCTGAGATAGTTTTGTAACAATATAACATAAATCTGGTCTAGTTCCAGTCATCACATGTATTAAGCTTCCTACGAACATAAAACGTTTTTCGATCATATCGACCATTTGATAATTTGTAGCCTGTCAAGAAAAATGGAGAAAATGATTAAAATAGATTTTTTACCATCACAATTCGTCATGTCCATGTCCATCACATGGCGCATTAGGCCGTGATCTGTGACCGATTTTCTTTTATTCCCGTTGGACACCTCAAGGAAGGTCGTGAAAAATTCAAGACAAAACGACTTTTACATGCTTAATACAATTTTACTTATTGTCATCTCCAAAAAGCTGCAGTTTTATTGCTACATCACATTGAAATTTTAAAATTTGTAGCTCATTACAATTCCGGAATCCGCAATTATTCCTCGGAAACTTCATGTAATTTATATTTTGTGTGCTCGTGCCAGACCTATAACAGAGCTATTCCACTCGGTTAAATTGACAACCTGAGTAAGATTCTTAAAAAAATAACGATTTGACACGTGCATTAGGTTAGATTTAACAAATTTTCGTGAAGATGATATTTTGAAAGTTGTAAGAGTATTGTGCAAGACAAGGCGCCCTTTTTCTACAGGTGCATTGTCACGCAGTTGCGACTGCTAGCGAGTAAGGATAGGGACGATTTTCTTCCAATTTTTAGACTTGTCGACATTTTAGCTATTTCATATGCTTTTCATTACTGGAAAATTTTATTGCATTGTTAAAAAAAAAACAGAAAAAAAAGAAATTCATTCTTCAGTTGGTGAGCTTCTGGTATTATTTCATATGCTACCCTCGATACGGTCGACAGAGTAGTCTGAAGCTGCGCACAGATTAAACGCATTACGCCACCATAACAGCACAAGGCAACGCTAGTCGTCATTCAAGGGCGGTGACAAGCGCGCGCTTTTTCTAAAGGTCTGCCTCGAATTCGTCGTACATGTCATCGTCTAAAAACTCCTCTTCCTCAACATCGTTGTCATCAATATCGACATTCGTGCATGCAGTACAAGAGCATACATCTGTGCACTTCACTCCTGCTTTATTACATGAACAACGTTGTGAATTGCAGCCAGTCTTACATCCACAATTAACATTATCAAGTAGGGAATCCGGCGCTGGGGGAATGGTCATCCATACGATTTGCAGTTTCCCGTCAATTGTTTTCCACCCATTTTCATCCGGAGGAGGAATATCCATTTGAGGTTGTAAACAGGAACGCCAAATCGCCGCTTGGTAGTTTGACCGACGAATATGTTGCAGCAAACTGTCACAAGTTGGTGGTAGTTGCTCATCTGAACATTTTCCTGCCTTGAACAATGAGAGCCGACATTTGTTGACGTCCTCAGAATCCTTGTCACCGTACAATAAACAAACAAATCTATTTAGTTGAAACACAAGTTCTTCTGACGGGGGAAATGCACTTCCTAAGGAACTAAATTAGTTCAAATATTTGTGGTTACGTAGAATGTTCCACGCTGTCTTTTTGCCCTTTCCATAAAAGGAACTGGTTGTGTCACATCCTTAAAAGAAAATTTTGAAAATATTGATTACAGTATACTATTCTTTCACTTATTATCATCGTAACAAAAAAAAACTAATAGCAACATTGGTGTTATAGAATTACCAGTAAAGGCATGGAAACCTAGCAAGCTTTGACTAAGATTTTCATCACTTTCTTCTACAATAGTTTGTATAGAAATCAAGCGGAAGTTATTTCCTGTTCCAGTCATGAAGCATATTTCTTTGTTAATAATTCGTTGCATGGCGATCGACAACACAAAAACGTCTGTATCTTGGCTTTTGATTATGATTCTTTCGTTGGTTTCTTTAGCATGATTTGCATGTAGTAACAGCCGAGTGTCAGCTTCCTCGTGATTACACTCCAATTCATACATTTCATTGCATTCCACTTTATCCTCATCTGATCTAGCTCGAGTAATGCAATAGCATTTATCCTTCGACGTTACATACAACGATGACAAATGTCCGAGACAAGATGATACGTAATTGCCCCAGTGTTCACAAAGAAACTGGATGAAAGACTCTTTGTTTTCGCCCAGAGCAAGAAACTTTTTCCACTGCTTTGGAACATGTTGGTTTTTGTCGAATACACGAATTTTCTGAATTCCAGTGTTTACGGATCTTCTGTTCCTTTCCGATTCCTTGATACTTGTGGGAAGGTATCTATCCGCAACAAAGTCAACTCTTGTTGCCTTCCAGTCTTTGGCCAACTTTAATACGTTATTAAAAATAGCATCGCAGAATTCTCCAAACGTTTTCCATTTGCTCTTCATTGTTTGGATATTTCCCAGCAGTGGTGGCACCAAGAATTCTCCGACAGAGGGGCTTAGGTCCTCGATGGCGGGTCTGACTTACTTGGCTTGTGTAACAATGCGTTTTCCATGCAAATCTTTTTTTTCAGAGAAAACTTCAAAAAATTATTACAAATCCTTGCTTTAATGAATTCAGTTTTGGCTGATTTGAAATTTAAGCAGTAGAGGTTTTTTGCATTTTTTTACAATATATTCCCTATCCAAATTCGAAAGTCGAGTTGCAAAAAACAACTTCTGCCCCCAGCTCCATACAGCTCCCTACTCTAGTGCCACCCGTGCGTGATTTACAGCTACGTTTACCTACCCTGTCAGTGTAGTATGAATGCTCTTTCTTGCAAATGACACAGGTTGGAGGTAACACGTGCTGGCTCTTTGCCTTAATTCTTTCACCAGTGAATGATTTTGATTGCAGCATTATCTTTTCTGGAGATGGTCCTTCCTGCTGTACGGACGTAGAAGGCTCGGTATCGGTTGACGTTTTTGCACTCTTTTCAGAGCGTCGTTGTGCTCGATGTATTAAAGTTTTATTCGTAAATGCCGAATAACAACGTGAATGGTAAAAGTAACGCTCGTAACTTCCCAAGTTATCCTCTAACTCCTCGATAGGAATCACATTCGTGGTTTTCAAGGCTACGTCTTTCTGTCGTCCATCAAGTTGTAGCCATTGCTTTCTGCATTCCAGGAACCGTTTAAACGATGTTGGTGTAAAATTCGTCAGTGTTCCGCCGTCATCTTCGCAATGAATCCAACACGAATGCCTTTCTTCCATGTTTGTTGAGTTCGAGTTACTCGCCATATCTCTTTCTTAGTATACTTTATATCTCAAGTAACAACCACGAGAGAACTTAATGATGTAACTGATTTTTATTATTTTACACACCAGTATTTATACTCTTTATTACAAACAACAAATATTATTATTGGTCGGAACAGTTGTTCTGTTTAAGCTTTATATGGTACATAAGGAAATTAAACTAACGTCAATAACTGTTCCTTGGCTCTTAGCCGTGTGGGAACGGATGCATTGATAAACTAAACTACGCACATACTATTTCCTTAACATGTTTTTGTGGTTTATGAGCATGACTCAACAATGTTTATTATCAAAATATTGGCAGTATTTTCATGTATGATTTTTAAATGAATCAAACACGAATGCCTTTCTTCCATGTTTGTTGAGTTCGAGTTACTCGCCATATCTCTTTCTTAGTATACTTTATATCTCAGTAACCACCACGAGTGAACTTAATGATGGAACTGATTTTTATTATTTTACAGAACAGCATTTATACTCTTTTTTACAAACAACAAATATTATTATTGGTCGGAGTAGTTCCTCTATATAACCTTGAGTTCTTAAAACTGACAAGATTTAGGTCTAAAACAGGCTTCTCCTATGTTGATACATAAGTGCAAAGGTGACAGTTCAGGTTTGCTCCCAAAATTTTCCACAGAATTCTTCATTTAAAACTTACATTTTACTTGGACTTTATTAAGAATATCGCTTTTTTGCCACCTTTCAAGATGGCGCCCGTTAATAAATTTGCCTCACCATGACAACGGCAGTTAGATCAAAGAGTTCCGACCAAAAAATGGCGACATTCAAAATTGAAGGAGCGAGGAATTTTGAAATTCAACCGCGAAATACTAAAAAACTGCAGCTTTTTAGAAGTGACAATAAAAAGAATATCAAACAGCAAGTGACTTTCTATCTATTTTGAAAATTTTGCGACCTTCCTTGAGGTGTCCAACGAAACTCATTTTTAAAGCATATTTTTGAGGCACAGATCACGGCCTACATATTATTTGTGGCCTGTTACGTAAAAAATATAAAAATAATTAATGCATTAATTTTTGCAATAATTCTTAAAACTATGCTCGTTTAACTTCAATAATAAGAAAATTAGTAGATACATTTGGTCTTGCGAGATCGATTATGAACAAACAAAAAATTAAAACATTATCTATTGCACGAATGATTTTTTGTTGATCCTGTAAAGATATAGTAAACTACGCGCACAATAATAATTTCATGACACTTTTTGCAAATATTTTCCACTTATTATTTTATAAACAGTTTGTTTGTAAAAGTTCTACATTTTTTGCTTTTATCATATAGTGGAATGTTTTCTTTTTGCAACAACATACAAAGTTTATGATGATATTATACATGAAATTTTTATATCAGTTTGTGGAAGAAAATGACTGATTCGTATACCAACATAGAAAAGACTTGTGATATATATACGTATATAAATTAAATCATAACAAGAACTACATTATCGCAAAAGTTAAATTGAGCGATTGAAAATTTAAATCGTCTTATATTTCTCTACTATAGAAAGCAGGCTGCTTTGATAAATCAGTAATAAAAAAATCACCTCCTCTTCATCACCTCCTTCTCCTTCTTCTGAATTATGATTGAAAGTAATAGGTTATATGCATTGAAGAAAATAGTCACTGGAGACTGAGAGAAATCATTGGATGAACTATGATTGTAATTATCTTTATTTCTTTCCTAACCACATTAACTGTGTTCTCCACCGGGGCAATTATGATGCTGTGGATACTCATCAGTTCAAGCAACATGATAAAGTGATGCTTCTATGGCCTTAACCCTATCATTGTTATCAAGAAGGTTTTCCCTCACTGAAAGCCCATAATATTTTGCGAAGTATCTAGTTTGCTTTTACCTTTCATTTATCATCTTTTTCATGTTTCTTGAATAACCCTGTTGAAAGAATGCAGTGTTAGTCAGGACGAAAAATATTTCAAAATATTTCTTAACTTTTAAACAATAAACATACCAAATTGACATCGAAAGTTCTAATATCAATTATTTTGAAAAAACTATCACCAGGCAGATTTTGTTTATTCGTTTTTTTTTCACCCAGCACGTAAGGCAATCGTTAAACTACTTTTCTTACATTAGCAGTTACCAGTGAAATTAATTGGCGTTCTTGAGATTGGTTTCTTTACGCAATAAGTACTGAATTTTGTACTTTTATTTTATGATTGTACTGTTTTAATTTTTCCATAAAGGTTTGTCACACATATGATTTGGTGTATGTAAACTGTAAGAATGATTTCATAAAAAAAATACTGATTACGTTCCATTTCATATACAGCGATCTTGTACATTGTTTTATCCCTGGTTAAATAGTTTAAATGTAAATGAATGTAAAATTTTAAAGCGACTATGAGGAAAGACTTGTTAAATTGTACAAGAAATTTGCTTTAGTTAACAAAGTAAGTATCGTCTTCTGTCTTCAGCACTTTCTGTCGATCCTGAACGTTTAGCTTTATCGTCTTCTGTCTTCAGCACTTTCTGTCGATCCCGAACGTTTAGCTTTATCGTCTTCTGTCTTCAGCACTTTCTGTCGATCCCGAACGTTTAGCTTTATCGTCTTCTGTCTTCAGCACTTTCTGTCCATCCCAAACGTTTAGCTTTATCGTCTTCTGTCTTCAGCACTTTCCGTCGATCCCGAACGTTTAGCTTTATCGTCTTCTGTCTTCAGACTTTCTGTCGATCCCAAACGTTTAGCTTAATCGTCTTATGTCTTCAGCACCTTCCGTCGATCCCGAACGTTTAGCTTTATCGTCTTCTGTCTTCAGCACCTTCCGTCGATCCCGAACGTTTAGCTTTATCGTCTTCTGTCTTCAGCACTTTCCGTCGATCCCGAACGTTTAGCTTTATCGTCTTCTGTCTTCAGCACTTTCCGTCGATCCCGAACGTTTAGCTTTATCTTCTTCTGTCTTCACACTTTCTGTCGATCCCGAACGTTTAGCTTTATCGTCTTCTGTCTTCAGCACTTTCCGTCGATCCCGAACGTTTAGCTTTATCTTCTTCTGTCTTCACACTTTCTGTCGATCTCGAACGTTTAGCTTTATCGTCTTCTGTCTTCAGCACTTTCTGTCGATCCCGAACGTTTAGCTTTATCGTCTTCTGTCTTCAACACTTTCTGTCGATCCCGAACGTTTAGCTTTATCGTCTTCTGTCTTCAGCACTTTCCGTCGATCCCGAACGTTTAGCTTTATCTTCTTCTGTCTTCAACACTTTCTGTCGATCTCGAACGTTTAGCTTTATCGTCTTCTGTCTTCAGCACTTTCTGTCGATCCCGAACGTTTAGCTTTATCTTCTTCTGTCTTCAGCACTTTCTGTCGATCTCGAACGTTTAGCTTTATCGTCTTCTGTCTTCAGCACTTTCTGTCGATCCCGAACGTTTAGCTTTATCGTCTTCTGTCTTCAACACTTTCTGTCGATCCCGAACGTTTAGCTTTATCGTCTTCTGTCTTCAACACTTTCTGTCGATCCCGAACGTTTAGCTTTATCGTTAAATGCTAAAGCCTACATCAACGTGCCATTATCCATGTGAAAAAATTTCATAAATTGAAGATTCTCATAATGTTATCACACCCATACTCAAAGGAAATAGAAAAACTAATTCTCGCTACATATCCGGCAATTTTTTGTGTTGTTTTTTGATGATACTATGATAAGTAGCGCAGCAACGTGGCTAAGTTCTGAAAAAACAATGTGACCCGACTTTGACAAAACTTAAAAAAATAATTTGTGCATCTACTTTCGAATCTTACCCTGCTTCAATCCAGCAGGTTACCTAAGGACCGAAATACTTTTTGAGCATTTGCGTTAAATTTTGTGCAATCATATAGAAATCTCTTGTTCGAAGATCACACTGTAAGAGATCTGAAAACAATGTTGCATAATTAGTTACAGCTACTTCCACATCAATTTTAAGTTTCTTGACAGCTTTTAAAGCTCTCGTACAGTTTGGTAAAGTTATGGATATTAAAACACAACAACAAACCATATAGGCATGTGCATGTAAAATGTACGTAAATTTTGTTTAGTGTATAGTTATATTTATAGTTAACCGCAGGCCGTTACGAAGGACAGGTGTGCGGGCGCGGGACACACTCAAGTAATATTTTCGGCTAACCAAGGCTTGTTTAAACATGTACGTAAGCGTGAAAAAAAAACTAAATCTTATTTGTGTTGAATAACTATGTGGGTGTAGCTCCTTTCAGAAGATCACGCCGTATAACCGCACCCATTTTCGAAAAATTTGATTTTCAACTCTTCGACACGGCCTTTGGTTAAGTCATACTCAAGCTTTCGTATTTCATAATTAATCTAAACTTTGGTTTCTCACTCCCAGGCGAAAACAAAATGCCTTTGTTTCTTTCTTTCGCTTATTTCTTATTTGAAATCAGAGTTATTACTGTTTAGTTTAAGTGTGTTTTTTTAATATAAGAAAGTTTTATTGTTTTCATTTTGTTTTGAAATTTCATGTTTTATATAAGTAATATGTGTTTGTCTATAGTGTTGAAGATATTGTAAATGTAAATGTCATCAACTCTTACATACACTTGCATTGAAAGTTTCCAATAATAGAAAAGTGTAAATTTTCAATCTTTATTTTGTCTTAATTTTTTTGTGCAAGCGTGGATTCGATAAGCTGCGTGATTTTACACCTTTCGGCATTTGCTTTGTTTTGTACGACTTTGATAAAGTAGGTCAGGTTAATATTTTTGTCAAGTAAAGTAATCAGTTTAATGGACGGTTAACCCCTTCAAAAAATAAAAATGTTTTAGACTTTTGATACCGAAGCGAATCCACGTTTGAAGTCCAGCATTGTAAAACTGTAGATAAAGTACTGTTTTCAAAAAATATAAGTTAACAAAAATACATTTAATTGCTTGACTTGGATCGTGATCCAGCACTCTTTTCCTTAATATTTTGTTTTATGATGATTTTGGTCTTACACATGCAGCAACTAGTTATTGTTCGAAATTTGACATAAAATTTTTTTCTGTTGTCATTGGATTACGTACATAACGTGCGTATATTATTTATCTAGATTTGTGTATTAGCAATAGAGAAAATAGCCAATCCTACACTTACTCAAACGCGCTACTTAAACTTACGCACTTTACTTTATAATTACGTAAAACTACTCAAATTTCAAGTACATTATCCGCCTTGTAATAACTGCACCTTGTTTAGCCAAATATATAAAAAGCCTGTAAATAAATTGTAACAGATAGAACACTCACGATTGTTGTAAATAACTTCTTCGCTAGTGAATAAAATAATCACAAAATTTAACAGCGTTCTAGTACATTGAACTCACGTTCGGAGCTCATACGAAAGACATATATAACGCTAAATTGGTGACCCCGAAAGATATTCTTGACTGGCGAAATGGCTACAACTGATGAACCTAACACTTCTTCAAGGACAGATTCTTCATCTGTCACACCAACCGCTTCTATGATCAGCATCAAACTTCCACCATACTGGCCTAACGATCCAGAACTGTGGTTTTCTCAAATTGACGCTCAATTTACGACGCGTAGTATCACCTCACAAAATACCAAATAAGCTTACGTTGTTGGTTCCCTTCAACTCGAAATTGCTCAGGAGGTTCGCGATATCATCCTTCACCCCCCAGCTCGTGATCCATATGACACCCTGCGACGCGAGTTAATCCACCGTACCTCAACATCTGAGCAACAGCGACTTCACCAACTGCTCACAGGCGAAGAACTATGAGATCGGTAACCTTCCCAACTCCTTCGCAAGATGTAACAACTACTTGGTACCCAGACATTGCCCCCATCCATCATGAAACAATTATTTATACAACGTCTCCCTACCAATGTTCAGGCTATTCTGCCACATCTGCCAAATCTGGGGAGCTTCATCAACTTCGCAAGACCATTTCTGATCTTGCTGCGTCAGTACAGGCTCTCAATCTTCGTTTCCCTTCATCGTCCGATGTCAATAACCGTTCATCTCGCTCTCGTAATCGGCAACCGAATGATCCCACTCACAGACCATCCAATAATGGTTATTACTGGTATCACGCCAAATTCGGCGCCACTGCCCGCAAATGTGTTCACCCTTACACATTTCCATACATCGTTACGGTCAAACTACAACGCCAGACAATAGACGCGGCAACATCGTCTGGCACTTCCACACAAAGCCGCTTGTTCTTCATTACCGATCAGACCACCAAACGACGATTTCTCATCGATACAGGTGCCGAAGTTAGCGTCATCCCACCACTTTCCGCAGATCGACGACAACGCCAAGCTTATGACCTCCAGGCAGCCAATTCCTCTACAATTGCTACCTACGGCAAAAGGTCAATCATCCTCAACTTTGGACCCCGCTGACCCCATTTTCAATGGATCTTCACCATTGCTGAAGTCCGCCAGGCAATCATTGGCGCTGATTTTTTACGCCATTTCAACCTCCTCGTTGGTTAGTAGCATCAGAGAGTAGTTTCTGTTCAAACTTGAAAGACAGTTTCTCTTCAGCAAAGGAGGAGGACCAGGTAGGTTGTACAAGGTTGTAGGCTGATAGCATGTTAAGTAGAGATTTAGGGAATTCATGAGAACTGTTATTGTTCTTTTCAACATACCATTCTATTTTAAGTTTGATCGATTTAGTGTTTATATTGATGTCCCAGGATGGAGAAGAACCAATACCAAGATTTCCAATTAATGAGCAAGCTTGAAAAAGTAAGGGATAGTATGATTTACCAATGAAATCCTTTGGATTCGATGAAATTTTCTTAGGCGTAGGTGGAGTAGGAAGGAAACCGTTGAAAATAGGAAGCAAAATCGCTTTAATTATGGGTTTGAAGATTTTCGTAAATAAAAGAAAAAATGTATACAATTCGACTCCAAAAATCTTTTAGAAATGTAGAGGAGGTTACCAGGAACACGTAGATACCAAATATAGATAATCCACGATAGATTTAAGAGCTAAAATTTTCGAACGAAGACGAGCGCGTGATAAACAAAACAACCGCCGATCGCACCATATTATAAACTTTGATTTCTCGGCGAAAAATCAACCAATTTCAGCCAATAAACTCTTGAAATGATCGCTAGACTTTTAGCTACAAGATTATACCACAAGGTAAGGCCAATGAACAATTTTGAAGGAAGAAGATCAAAATTTCGAAGAGCACCGCCTGAAAATTCAATGGCCTTGCATTTTTGGCCTTGCTATGGCAAGATATCAGGCCGTGTAATTTGAGTAGGCCATGAACTAGTAATACAACAACAAATATTCAGATATACGTGTACAGGTTAAGATTAAAAGAGAATTCAATTTTTGAAGAGTCGCAATATTTCATCATCCCATCCTTAATGTAATTTAAAATTAAAACATTTATAATTCTTGAAACATTGGCAAACCTTTCAAAAAGTACAAATAACTTACAAAAAATCTTGAAAGGAGAACTCAATATGCAGGTTTATTCAACAGAATCAGCCTGTGAGCCAAGCAGGAATTAAAAAGGAAAATGTTATTTTTTAAAGACTGAATAAAGATCAAGCCCCATTACCTTTAATGCCAAAATACTTTTCTACTATAATTCTTTCTCTGAACAAAATCAATTTAATCATAAAAGACTTCGGCATAAACGTATTTACTAGTAAGTCTCGTGTACTGTGTATGTTTGCGCGAGTGATATACGTTCTGTCCCCTCCAGACACGCTGTTCTGTTGGTCATAACTGGCTTCAAGTCAATGAATTATTAGGCTTTTATATTACAGGCAACCTTCCATGTATTATGTAGTTCAATAGAAAAAATCTCATTTTTGTAATATAATGACCGTTTTTGGTCATCTTAAGCATACATCATTGATGAAAAAAGTTATGTAAATCAATTTGACAACAAAATTATCCGAATATCTGTAAAATACCGCATTTATGTTCAAATGAAAATTGCTCGTACAAGAATAGAATTTGCCCCATCGTTGCTAAGGCAAGATACTTCACAGCTAGGCTACCAGTTCAAAGGTTAAGAAGCTTACTATTGAATACGTTTTTTGAAATGGAAAATATTAACCATGAATACGGTAAAAAAGAGCGACATCATTCATTTGTTTACATCTGAAACATTGCAGCAAGTACGAGTTTATTTCAAAAAAATTCAGTTGGATCTATTCAATAATTTACATGAGTTTCTCCTTGGAACATTTTAGGCTTTGTACGTAAACTTTTTAACAGAATCTATTAGATTTTGCACAAAATGGATATTCGAAATAGGGTTGAACGTATGTGTAATTTCAACAACGGTAATTTACCTGGAAATCATGAAAGGCTAAAAAAAAATTTTAGGTGAAAACTTAAAAAATTAAACGCTTTGAAAGAATTTCCTTTGCTGCTTCATTAATTTATATAACATGTGACGGGTATTATTTTACTTATCATGTAAAACAAAGTTTTGTGTAGGTTTGTAGACACTGAAAATTGTGTTTTTCTGAAAGTAAATTTGTACGTTCACGTAAACACACTAATAATAATTTAATAGTAAATTATTTTAAAATTTGTTTTTGCCAAATAGAAACAAAAAAAGATTCGTGTTTTGGTTTCGAAGCTTTGCAGTTTATAGCTACAAGTTATTTTTTTGTTCAATTCTATTATCTTCAATAAAAATTTGATGAATATATATTTGACATTTTATATGCTCACGGCATTTTAGAACATAATGGAAGTAAAAGTAAAAAAATCTCATATTCAAGCACATTATACTACTTAAAAAATCAATGTAATGCCTATTAAATAGTTCATGCACGTAATCATGTTAAAATAAAGCAGTCAAATCAACCAGTAAAATTTTTTAATTGTTCTATTCTCATATCATGATACACAAAATGAAGTTCAACCTGCTAGATGTTAACATAACAGATAATTTTTAGCAATAAATTGATGATGTAGAGATAAAACATTTCCGGCTGATGTTCTGATTTAACAAGTTACTGTTTGCTGCCTAATCTTAAAACATAATCACTGACGATTTTGTTCAATGCGTATAACTTATTACTTTCATTTTTAATTCAGGAGAAAGCAGTAATGTCAATAAACAAGATAGAGAGGAAGAGGTAATTATTTTAATAATGATTTATCAAAGCAGTTTTCTTTCCTTAATACAGAAATATCAGACGATGTAATGGGGGAGGTAAGTTTGTCTTAAAGTATCTTTACTGTCGTCGAAATGAACCACTACTATAAACATCACTTGTTCAGTGAGTTTGTATGGTAAAATGTTGTAAGTTACTATTGCAAAAGTAACTATTTTCAAAAGCATTTTACGTACCTATACAAGTTACGTTAACGGTAACTCGTAACATGTTTCTTAAACATTTACAGTAACTATTTACAGGAGTAGTTAACTAATATATATATATATATCATCGCAGGCTCAAGTTTTTTTATTATAAAATGTATTATGTCTAAAAATAGTCATAATACATCTTATAATAAAAAAAACCGGGGGGATCGTTTTTGAGGCAGTCAGCGGTAGTAAACATAAAAATAGAGAAGGGTGAGCCTGTGATAATATACATATATATATTAGAATAGTGGATAAGAGTAATATAAAATACATAAACAAGAAGATTTTATAAAAAAAAGATATATATTTCAATTACAATAGAAAATAATTACATTGATGAAAGTCCAAAGTCCAATTTTTTAAAAATGATTAATATGGAAAGTCCAAAGTCCAATTTATTGATGATACAAATTGTCACGCTTCAATGCTTCATCCACATTAAACAAACGATAAAAGGACTAAAAAAAATGATGATAAACAAGTAAGTGTCATAATGTTAATAAATATTAAATATTAAAATATGCTTACCAAAAAAAATTGGAGATAAATTTAATCACAATCACCAATATTAGTGGTCTGAACTAAACACGTTGTTGCTTTATGAAGACAGAAAAAAAATCCAATATGAAGAAGACCTGTCATAAACAAGTATTGACCATCATATTTCCAAAAAAATTTCAGACCTTGAATAATTGAATTAATTCTACTTTTGAAAGACATCTTCTCTCTTTGAGCGACTGAATATTTATGATACAAGTAGATATATAAAAAAGTATAAATATAGAGAAAATTGTAAAAAAATGAAATTTATTGTAAAAAATTGAAAAAAGTTGAAAAAAATTGAAAAAAAATAAATTTAAAAATGTAAAAAAATGAAAAAAAATGTAAAAAATTGCAAAACAATTTTAATCAAGAAAAAACAATTTATTACATGTTTTTACAATTTAAATTGTTATATTTAAGAAAAGTTTTTTAAAATAAACATCTAGATTTAAAATAAACCACTAGGTCGACCATGAGGCCATGAACCGAAGGGCAAACTACCAAATTTTGATTGACAAGATCCATCAAATGTTAATAGATTTTTCTCTTTACTAGGTAAATTAAATGTTTTTTTACCATCACCAAATGCTTCTGGTTTTTCTTCTTTACTAAGTAGATTAAATGTTTTTTGAGCATTAGATTTTCCAAATAACCCAGTAGGTGTAACAAATGTTGATTTTTCAGTTTTATTATTTTCATCAACATTGTTATTTTTTTCTAACACATTAATTTATCAAGTAATTTCAAATGTATTTTAACATTTTCTTCCTCAAATTTTGTAATTATATCTTTTATTTCTTTAATTTCTTTTTGCACTAAAATATTTGTTGTTTTTATAAATAAAGATATTTCTTGTAGTCTTGTTTTTATATCCTTAGATTCATTCATTTTTTTGTATTTTCTTTCTGTAAAACAACAAAAGTTGGTATTAATAGGAATACATTCTGCTTTCAGTTTTTGTTAATAACATAACTTACCTTTGTATAGTTTCTTTTTTATGAATAAAATTAACTCTTTTTCAATTTTTTTGTAATTCTTTCTTTTCTTTACAGCAAGTATATGTATGATAAAAATACAATCTGATGGGTATACTGGTAATGATGCGTTATTTAAAAGCTTTTGAGATCTTTGACATTTTTACAATAAAACAATATTTATAAAATAATTTTTATATCTTTCATTTTCAAGAAAATTATCACTTTTATTTTCCATTCAAAATTCAAATTTCAAAAAGAAAAATAGAATAATGTTTTTTTTCTTTTATTTCTTTAAGTTCTTTCTTAATATATCTTTTATTTTCCTCTTTTTCTTTTCTTCTTCTTTTATCGATTGAATTTCTTCTTCAATTTTTCTTTTAATTCTTTTTGTCTTTACAGCAAACGTTTGCATGATAATCAATACTTTCTGCTCCAGTTGGTGTTGGTAAATTTTCAAACTCAAATAAATTTCGTAATCAAAACATATTTTGCAATAATAACAATATTTATAAAACAATTTTCTGTATTCTGTATTGATTTTGCTTGTATGGTATGTTTTATATGACATTTAAGTTTTTTCTTTCCTTTCTTCTTCAATAAAACTAATTTCTTCCTCAATTTTTTATTTCTTCTTTTCTTTACAGCAAACATACAAATGATGAAAAACACAATGTGTTGGATTTTTTGGTAATGAAGCACTATATAAAGCCTCCATTTGATATCTTTGACATTCTTTAAATAAAACAAAATATTTATAAAACAATTTTCTACTTTTCATTTGCAATACTATTTTTTGTTTTTCATCCATTTTTCAAAATAAATCAATTTTCCATTAAATGTCAATTATGAAATGAATAAAGTTTGCAATTTAATCTGTACACAAACTATTACAATAAACTATCATGTTTTTTTTTTTATTTTCCTTCTTTCTTTTTTTAAATAAATTCAATTTCTTTTCAATTTTTCCTAATTTTTGTTCCTTACATGCAAAACTCATGATGCTTGATAGTTCTTCAATTGATAAAGGTGCACGTCCATAACACAATAATTTAATATATAGAGTTTGACAAAATGAACAATTAAAACAATATTTATAATGTAATTTTATGTACAGTTTAAAGATGTGATCATATGGTATAGTGATTTTATTTATTTCTCTATTAGAATTTAGTTTCTTTTATTTTCGTCAACTATTTCTAGTTTCTTTTTGCAAAATATTCTTTTTCTTCTTTGTTTTCTGTGCAACAATTGTCAGCATGAAATGAATCGTTGTAATTGATTTGAAATGAGTATAAATTATGATGAATTTATATTTTTTGTCGCTTACAAGAAAAGCAATATTATAAAATAGTCTCTATATATTATCTTTATAATATGACATTTTACTTAAGTTTTTTATATCCTAGCTATTTAGTAAATGAATAAAATAGTAAGTTTACTTTTAAATTTTTTGATAATATAAAGTGTTTTTTCTTTTTTTCCATTTTTAAATTCTTTTTGAATTTTTTATTTATTTTTTTTCGTATTCAATATGATTTATATGGTAATAATAAATTCATTAAAAGATAATTCACTTATATATTTATAATTATTTGGTAAAAATATATATATATATATTATTCTACAGTTAAATTCAGTTAAAATTCATAAATTTTACCTATTTCACTTTTACCCATTTTATTTTAAGTGTGTTCTTCTTAACTCTATTGATATAATATGGAACAAAATTTAAAAGAGAGCACAAACATATCTTTCTGAATGGGAAAAATACCGAAAAAAGGAAAGATTTTCTAAAAGATATGATTGTTTGTAATGAGAAATGGTTTCTTCTATTCATGATTATATTCGATTATTAGATATATTTTGAAGAATGAACAATTGTACAATGATTTAAGAAATACACCATGGTATAATGAAGAAAAAAAACGAAAGTGGTTTTGACTTGAATAAATATGAAGAAAATGAACACGATTTGTTTTAAAGAAAATGTAGATAACAAGTATTTATTTACTTGGTTGGTTGTTGTTATAAACATTTGTTGTGAAATTTACTATTCAATCATATCAATAGTATCGTTGTATGAAGTTTTGGTTTGTATATTGTATATAAAGATATCAATGGCATCTATACCTCCTGAAACTTTGGAAAGAATAAATAAAGCTTACGGGGAAGAAGAGAGAGAAAAAATTTTAAAAGTGGTGTTAGAAAAGAAGTTACTTTATATTTCATTAATTCATGGTTATATCGATTTGTTAAACGCTTTGTTAGTTTCTTCTGATTTATATAATGATTTAAAAAATGGCATGGAGAGGATTTAAAATTCTCTCTATATTTGGAAGTTATTCTCAAATGTATGTGAATACACTCAAGAAAAATGAAAAATCAAATTTATCTACCTTTTGGTTTTTCTGATTCCACGTATAAAGATCAACGAACAAATGAAGACATGAACAAAATGGATGAGAACTTTTTACTTGTAGATAGTGTTTTAACCAACGAATATTTTTATAAATTTACCATAAAATGATGAACAATATGATTATTTTAAAATATGTATGCAATCTATAGACGATACTGGTATATATAAAGAGACCTTGGATTTGTAAACAAAAAGACATGGTTTAAATAGTGAAGGAATTATTAGAGAAGATAAAATATTTTTAAATATGGATAATGAGAGTTTTGGTGAGAATGTATCGGTATATGAATAGATTTTTTGATTTATCTCGTGAGACTAATCAATACTTTTTTGACGAATATTTTGAAGCTGTTAAAGAAGAGAAAGATAAAAATTATAGCTGAAATATCGCTCGAAAATTATAGTAATCAAGTTCAAATCACAAATTACGTGTTGGAAAAATATCAATAGAACAAAAGATAAAGGATTTAGAAGAAAGACTTCGAATTGCTGAAGAATAAAGATTTTGTGGAAAGAGAAGAAACATTATTTCTAACTATTGAAGAAATGAAAATAGTAATTAAATCTTTATGTGAAAAATGAATTGCTTGATATAAATAAAAACATTGCTAAAAAAACTTGAAGACAAAGACGATGTCCTAGTAGTTGATTAATACATATATATACTCATAACTGTATTAAGAAGAAAATTTTATTATAATTTTTTATTTGAAATTGATGATGGATGTGAATAAACAACAATTTTATGGATTATATTTTATTTTTGTATACAAAATCTCAAAGAAGTGACTGCTTTAAAATTAGATGTTGAAAATTGAATGTAGAGATTGAAACTCTGATTACAAGATTAAAGAGCAAGATATTATCATGAAAGAAAATAAAATTATAGAGTTAAGAAATTGATAGAAGAAAGAAAAAATGTGAATGAAATGGAAATAATCATAGTTAGCAATACTATTTATAATTGTTTTTTGTTTTATTATGTATTATTTTTATTATTTTAATTTATGTTTGGGTGTATATATAAAGCAATAGAACAATAAGACGAGAATGGATGATTCCTACATTTGTCTTTTACTTATATCTGGTTGTATTCTTCTTAAATTGAACGAAAATACATTCAATGAAAGTGGAATTTTTTTAATACCAGGATAAAGATATTGGAAGAAAATATCAAGGAATTAAATATTTTATTTGATGGGCGTATTATGATGAGAATGATTATAAAATTTCTTGTGACATATTAGAGATTAGTAAGAGAAGAAAAAAATTATTGAATGAAATGGAAAATAATCATGATGATGATGATGCTGTTGATGTTATTTTTAATTTTTTTGTTTACCCTTTTTATTATTTTATTTTTTGTTTGTATGTTTATATAAAGAGCAATAAGATAAGAATGGAAAGGAAATGGCTGAAGTGAAGGAAAATGAAAGTTAAATATATTGACTTTACTTCATTATATCATGTTGGAAGAAAACATCAAGGAATTAAAGATTTTATTTGATGGAAGTGCTCGTAGATGAATTGATTATAACATTTCTTTTACATTATTATTTTTTCAATAATTTTATCATGGTATATTTGTTATCACTGTTATATTATTGAAGAGGGATTTAAAAAGATAAAATACAAGAGAAAATTCTGGAGATACAGGAACTTATGAAAATAATGTTTTGTTAGAAGAAGGAACTATCTGTATTGGTGGTGGTGATGAATGGAAATAATATAATTCATTGTTATTTTAACGCAATTTATTTGTTTCAATTCGACGAAAAATTTTTTAAAAAAATTTTTTCTAAAAATTATATATTTGACTTTTTATCAAAGAATAACGAGTTTGAAAATTACTGATCAAAAAAAATTTATAATTTTATTTTAAAATATAAATCATATCTCAGATGCTATAATAATATTTATATAAATGAACAAAAATATATAGAAAAATATTGGTAAAGAATTATATTTTTTAAGGGACCATATATTAATATAACAAAATGGAATGGGATTAATGAAAACATTTGTTGATAATTTTGTAAAAAAATTTGTTGATTTTAAAAATAAAAATTGTCGATTTTTATGGGTATATATTCATCTTATTTTCATGTTTTGTATCATTTGATTTCATATACTTTCAAACAACACATCGATATAAGTTTTTAAGGAAAAGATAAAACAAATGGCTCAAGAGTTTACCATTTATAAAAAACTTTTAGAGATGGTAACAGTTTTACAAAGTTATACTAATGGAAAAGCAATCCTTGGAAATAAAATATGCAGTTTTAATCGTTTTAGTAAGTTATGTTTTTTTCAAAATCTGTTTACTCTCCATACAATGATGGGTTGTGTTGTAAAGCGAATTGCAAATGAATGCAAGCATGTGAAAAATTAGCAACGTGTTGAATAAAATTGCTAATAAAGATGAAGGAAGATTTGTATGAAGTTTTGTTTTCATCTAACGAAAACGTGTTATTTTGGAACGTGAATCAGGAAAACTTATTTTAAAAACACAAAATCATCTCACTGTTGATGAAATGTAACTATTTGTGTTGATGATGATAATGATGAGTGGATGAATGTTTCAAACCAAGCGATCTAAATGATATTTCGATGATTGATTGGTGGGATGATTTTACAAAGTGTATTTCAGAAAAGATGACGACTTAAAATCTATATCACAAAATTGCGAGAATTTGTTGCATCTTGTCGTGATTTATTAAAAAGTGAAGAAGAGAAAGAAAAAACAATCAAAGTAAAGGAAGTTAAAAAGAAAAAATAAAAAAGAAAGAGCGAAAACTGTACCAAGAAAAAAAGAAAAATGAATGAAATGGAAATGATATTGAAATGGTAATGACATTGAAATTGATAATGATATTGAAGCTATTTATATGTTGAAAGAGTTTTCTAATAAATTGGATATTTCAATATATGATTGCGTTGTTTATCATAGTGAAATTATGAATGAAATTTTAGAGGAAAAATGGGAAAGAAATATGATTTTGTAGAAATTTATAAAAAATGGAAATGATGAAAGAAAGAATATATAATGACATTTTTTTCAGTGCTTGATTATCACCATCCCCTCTTAACGATTGTAAATGATGACGATGAGGAGAACGAAGAAGAAGACTAATTTAATTAATGACGATTTTATAAAAAAGCCGCAAGATTATTAAAAGGTGAACATTTAGAAGATAATGAACAAAATATATATAATTTGTATCAAAGAAAAAGAAAAAATATAATCGATTAAATATAAATATATGGAAAAAAAGATTTGTGGAGTATTGATTTAGCTGAAATGAAAGATTTGAAGATATAATGATAATTTGCGATATTTGTTATGTGTAGTCGATGTTTATTCAAGATATGCATTTGTTCGTTTATTACAAAATAAATCTAGTAAAATGTTATGAAAAATTTGAAGATATTTTATTGAAAGAAAATGAATTTCCTAAAAATAGTATCGGACGAGGAAGTGAATTTCAAGGGATTCGAAAAGAATTATCAAAAATATAATTTTACAATTTATAATACCTATAATCGTGAAATTAAAGCTACTCATGCTGAAAGATTTATACGAACAATAAAACAGATGATTAGAAGAACTATTGACTTGTTGCAAACGAGAAGCGAAAAAAAATTTTAATTATAAAAATACTTACATTTAATTGTTGAAAGATATAACGAATCTCCTCATCGGATTACTTTCCGATAATCTTTCACCATATGATGTCTATTTAGGTGGAAAAAATAAATTACATCAAAAGACTGTCTAATATTTTAAACAAAAAGGGATAAAATTTAAATATATTAAAAAAAATGATAAAGTGCAAATTTCAAGAATTAAAAATAATATTTTTGAAAAGGAAAGTTTAAGACAGTGGGTTAATGAGATTTTTTATATAAATAAAGTTTTGTTGACGGATCCTGTTACTTATAAGCTTTGTAACAACGGTGAGGAAATTCAAGGAAGTTTTATCGTGAAGAATTAAAAAGGTTTAAAAATGAAAAATATTACATTAATTGGTAATTTTAATAATAAAAATGGTGAAAAAAATTATATTAATCCTTTTACCACAAAATTATCTGGTCAAAATGATGCAATAAATAATAAAAAATACATTTCCGTGTTAAATGTTTTTTATCCAAAAAAAGCAAAAAATATTAATGAAGATGAATGCTGGTGTGATTTGGAATTAAAATTTTCAAAATACTTTATTCAAACGGATGATACCACTAAAATATAGATAAAAGTTTATATCCAATTTTGAAGTTTAATTTACCAAGAATTAAAATACCATCTGGAATATATAACAATAAAAAAGTTTTAACGCTTTTAAATGATTATTTAAACGATTTTAATGTTTTTTTTAATAATAACAATGGAAAAAATAATATAATTTTAACAAATGAATATACTTGTTACTATGGTCAGGGAAAGAATCTTATATCAAAATGGTAAAAATATGATTTTAAAATTATATTTGGACACAACCCGTAATGAACAAAATAGAATATATTGATTATGCTACAGGAAATAATACCTTGGAATTTAAATTGACTTTTCAAAATTAAGTTTTATGTTGGGTTGGATAAAGAAGAAATAAAATATACATTTGATTCTGGATTTGATTCTAGCGAACGTAAATTTTTAAAAAAAATTAAATTATTTCATTGTCCATATCTTCCTGATGACAATTAATTGGGTTAAATAAAATGTTTATATATTGTGATAAAATTGATAGTGATTGTTGGTGATTCAAAGTGAGTTATGTATTGTCCCTTTACATTATGCAGATGAAAGTGGAGACGACTTGTTTGTGTACACCTCCAATTATAAAAACAATTAATTTCTTCATTTATTAAAGATTTAACTATAAAAGTGTTGGATCATCAGGGCAACTATATACCGTTTGATTCTGGAAATATAACGTTGGAATGCCAAATTGATTGAAAAATGGAAATTAAGTTACGACCTATTAAAATACCTAATCATAATCATGCTTTATCTCAATTTTTTGGCCAGATATAGATATATTATATCCATTTAATTTATCAGGAATTAGTAAAATAATAAAATTTTATATCGAATAAAGAGTTTAAAACCAAAATTTCAAAAGGAGGATTTAAATTAAATATTATTCAGTTATTCCATATGATTTTTACTAATACAAGTGAAATGTACAAAAATACCAGATCTTGGTGATTTAACTAATGTGAAAAATTGTATACCAGATAGTATAAAAATATTAATAACAGACGAATAATATTAAATTTTTTTATATTTAAATGGAGGATTAGCCAAATTAGATGCTGTTGCTAATTTTAATTTGCAATCAATGCAAATAATGGAATATGAAAAAGCTCCTTCGATTCTATTTTCAAAATATATATTATTTGAATTGGAAACGATGATTCAGATAATAACTATATCACCGAAAAGAACTAGATATATTTCTGGACTTAAAATTTGAAGAAAAAATGAATGAAGAAAGAAAAATGATTTGTATAAATATTATGGAATGTATTAGAGGGTAATGGAATGAAATATTGTAATCCACATTTTAATTATATAAAATATAAATCTAGTTCTATCACTGAAAAAAGGAATTTGTCCACCTACGGGTTTAACTGATGTCGCACTTAATAATTTATTAAAAACAATTATCAGAATATACTGTAAAGAAAGAAAGAAAAAAATAAAAAAGATTTTCCAAAGAGAAAAAGAAAGAGAATTGATGATGATTTATGGAATTTTTTGCAGAAATAAATTAAATTTCTTGTAAATATATATAAATTTATAAGCTATTAAAAAAATTATCATTTCATTTTATATCTTTTGTTGGTAGTGTGAAGTTCTAACTAACAAAAATAATAAAAAAATGGCAAGCGTTAGTGAAAATGAAATTGATAAAAATGATCATGTTGTAAGCAGTAATTTAAATTTATTTCAACCAGTTCCTCGAAATCACACATTTTAGAATTTAGACCTATTTATTTAAATCCCGAACCTGACGAACCTTATGCAAAAATTCAATGTATAATGTCAAAATCCGAATATGGTTTGTGAGAACTGATGACTTTGATATGAGTGGTAGAATAAAATTAATGGCTGGTGGTACTTTATTTAATAATTTAAACATATGCGTTTATCCAAGACCTCTAACTAACATGTGGTGTAATATAAATTTATATATTAATGATGTTTTAGTAAATAACATTACTAATCAGTATAATAGAATTTCGTATTTAAAAATATTTTATATACACCATATGAATCACGTGATTTAGGGCTGTAAATCTAGATATATTGGATGGAGTGGAAAAATGGATGTAATGAAATATTGCGGATAATACGGTAATAATAGATCGAGCTGATGTAAATGGGAAAAATACGAGTAAAGCTTATATAATAAGACTTGCAAAATTATAGACCAACTTGATATGACTTTGATAAATGGATATGGTAAAACAACATGGATTACATCAGCTAGTGATTTGAAATTTCAATTTGCAAGAGCAGATAAAACAAATTATTTGATGGGATTAGCTGCTGATAATCCCCAAATTATGATATTCATCTTAAAGATTTTAAGATAAATACTAGAATGTTTAAACCAAATGAACAATTGAGTAGAGCCATAAATAATAAACTGATACAAGAAATAAAGAGTGTCATTATTTTGTAAATAATATGAGAGTTGTTACAAAACTCTTCCTATTGGATCCCAAGCAATCAACTGTTATGATGTATTCACTGGGGTTTACCATCAAGAGTTTTATAGTTTTCAAAACAACAAGATTTAATGGATCACATCAACTCAATTGTCACTTATATAATTATTGAATTTCCGTTATTGTTGTGCACATTACTAACGTGCAGTAACACATGAGTATCATGGTCGAAAAGAAGCATATTGGAATTTAAAGAAAATTTTAAATAAAAAATGAAAAATGAATTTTGATTACGCACGATTTAAGTCTGAATGTGGAATTATCGTTTGATTTATCTCCTAATCAAGATAGTTTCACCGAAGTTTTATCGGGTCAGAATACAGGGATTTTGGATTTGATATTAATTTAAAATGCATTAACTGAAGCACATACGATGATATTTTTGGAGAATTTAGAAATCAAATGAATTATGGATATAAAATCCCTATATATTTTGAATATCGATTTTAATTTTGTTATTATTGTTGTGTATTCAACATGAGAAGAACAAAAAATTATATAAATTAAAGAGAAAGAAAAAATTTAAAAGAAAAACTTTAAAAGTAATTGATATTGATTTTCCATTAAAAACAAATTATACGTTGATCCAGTAATAAATACTTATTTATAATGGATGATAAAGAAAATGTAAATGAATGGGGAAAATATGATGGAAAAAATGAAGATAATAAAGAAAATGCAGAAAAAATTGTTAAAGACGAAGAGAATTTAATTAAAGAAAAAAATAAATTTGATGAAGAAAAATTTGATTCTGATGATGATGATGATATGATTTGATGATGATAATGATGATAATGATGATGAGATGATGATGATGAAGAAAATATTTTAAATGAAGAGGTTTAAAAGCAATTGTCAAATTAGTTGAATTTTCAAAACAAAAGAAAAAAAAAGTGAAAAAATAACATTATTCCAAGTTTGAAATTATTTATTAATTCTAGAGTAGAAAATAGAATAAAATTAATTAAAAATAAGAATATATTTAAAATTTGATTTTTATTTTAAAATATTTTAAATGATAAAATAATTTTGCATGAAGAAATAAATCCATTTCATAAGAAAATGTTATTAAGAAGTTTAAAACAAAAACATAGTGACGATATAACATTTATTATGTGAAGATGTTCAAACAGGGTACTTATTAGAAGATGCTTATAACATAATTAAAAATAATGGTAAATGATAGTGTTGAGAAATTTGGTCTTGTTGACACAAGTCAAATAAATAAATTATTAGCAGAATTGAAGAGAAGCGTGAGGAAGATGATTTAATTAATGGGATAACTAATAATACAAAAGACATGAAGTAATAAAAGCATATAATATATTAAAAAAAGAAAGAAAAGTAAAAGAAAAATTTAATTAATTTTTGAATAAAGCGAGTGATTTAAGACAGCTGAAAACGGAACGTTGTAGATACAGATGATATAATGGATGATGGTGATACTTTAAATATAGATGGTGGGGTACTCCCTTTAAAACACCAATAATAACAGGGTTCAAAAGCACAACATCACAATTTAATTTCAAGATTTTTAATAATCAGGGCATAAACAAAAAGACTTAAAATAAATGGGAAGAAATTTAATTTTACCTACTTTGATTTAGTAAATGATTTAATATCTAATAGAAAAACATTAAATCTCAAAGAACATGAATTAAGATCTATTTTACCTGAGTTAAAAGAAAAGGAATGCCAGTTTCATATATTAAAAATAATAAAATTAAGGAGATGTATATAAATTCTATGCAAGCAATACTAGAAGACGTAGTTCACAAATACCTATTTTACTCCTCCATCACTACTATCTCCTGCTTCAACATCATCATCTACACATATACCACCATTACTCCTGATGTCTTTAAATTTAGGAGTTCTACACCCACCGTTTTCTAGTTTTTCGACGAAAACATTGAGAGAAAATAAAACATTTGATATATAAAAATGGATATAAAATGTATGTTAGGAAAGTTTTAACAACTGATAATTTAATAAATTTGGGAAATAATAATAAAATTATTAAAAAATTCAAAGGTGTTTTTCAGCTGATTATTACCCTAAAATAGATTTTAAAGAAGGTGGATGGATATGGAATACAGATACTAGTGATAAACCAGGTCAACATTGGGTAGCAGCGTGGAAAATGGGAAAAATTTATATTTTTGATAGTTTTGGATTAACTCAGAACATTATAAAAATAAAAGATGGAAAAATTGCAACTGATAAAAATTAAATTTTGAAATATTTTCTTATAAAGACGTCAAAATATTAATACAACTACTTGTGGGGTTTGGTGTTTGTTTTTTTTGTTACAAAAATGTTTAAAAATGAATATTTTAAATGTAATTAATCATAATTCGACTTTAGATAATGATAAAAAATTGTTAAGTTTATCTAAAATGTTTTTTCCAAGAATTAAAAAAGTGTATGTGCAAAAATGTAAAAATGAGATGAAAAATACTCAAATATGTTGTAGTTATAAAAATATATTTAAAAAATGAAATTATATTGTTATCATTTTATCAGGAATTACATCAATATCTTTTCTTTTTCTTATCTTTTCTTTTACATATCCATGTCTAATACATAAGTCCCAAAACTTTTCAACATACTCTTTCATAACATAAAGTTCATCAAATGTATAATCATTGAAATCAGGATGCATCATGAATACTCTGATAAATAGCGAGAATACAACTTCATCCAATGTAAAACGTACTTTTTCATATTCGTTCTTGTAAAATACTATAACAACCATCACTTTTCTTTTTCTTCTTCTTCAAAATCTTTATATGAAACACGAAGTTCGGTAATTCTTAAATCAGGCTTGCTTAGAACTTTAGAAAAATAAATATTTAAAAAGCAATTCAAATCTTTTCATCACATTTAAACAAAATGTTTACCTCGTTCAGGAATCAATGAATTTTTAAGAAAGTACCTCCAAACTGTCGTGACAAAGTTTTCATCAATATATATCTCTTCGTCCCTTTCATTGACAAATGGGACTTCTACATTTTCTTCCTATATTACTTACTATATCTTCAAACACATCAAATTCACACAAAATTGAAAAATGGGTATAGTGTAATTATGCTCAAAAAAAGTTACAATCATTTTTTTTAAATAAGATGTTTTCGTTAGAAGTATTATACATAATTTGAAAATTTACTCTCTATTTATACAAGTCATTTAGCGAAAAGAACTATCTTTATTTAATAAAAAATATATTTCAGAAATAAAATTAAATATTTACATCATATATTGTTGTCAGTTCATTGGGAAAATATCTTTCCTAATTCTTACATTATGTTTACTTTTTATATGATTGTCGAAAACAATATAACCATGATCATTCTCATTCATATCGTCTATTAAACATTCCATGAAATTTTTTGATAAACCCTTATTAAACAATAATGTTTTTAAATTCCTATTATCTCCTACATTATTGAATACAATAATGTATTGACTATTTGTTCTAGCTGTTCTTAATTTTGTATTTCCGTAATTTAAATTTTGACATGTAAATATGATAGAAAAATCCTCATGATGACAGTCTCGTGTAGCAATTTCATCCAATTTTTGTATTATCTTTATTATCCGTTGCATTAATCATCAAATCGTCCAGTATTATTAATGTTTGATTTCCTAATTTTTGTTTTATGTCAGTTACAGAGGGTATGTGTAATTTGCATTTGATAAATTCGTAATTTTGCAGGGCTGTATTTTTTTGTTCATTAATAATAGATTTTATTTCGTCAAACATTTCTTGATAACTAGACGAGTAATAATATAAAAGTTTTGTAAAGGGGTTCAAAGATTTCATCATTAAATTTTATCAATTCTTTTATAAAATGTGTTTTCCACATTGTGATGGTCCACAAATAGTCATCATAAAAGGATGTTGAAATTTTACAACTGGTTTATATATCATATTTTCAATCTAAAAAATAACCATAAGGAATTGTAAAAAAATTATCTAATACTATACGTTTATCAAAAGTGAATGCAAACTTTTTCACTTCTTCGTTTAAAAATACATTTTGTTGGTTATCACGATATTTTTTTCTTTATAAATTACTTCAATTATTTTTTCATTATCTTTTACACACTCATTTATCGAATCAAATGTTATTTTTCTTTTCCCATCACCCTTTAAAGAAAATCCTTTTGCATGCACTATTTCATTATTTTTATCTGTTTTAAAAGAATAACTTTTTGGTCCCGTAGAACAAAATGATTTAATATATTCACCATTTTTTAATTCGTTAGTAAGGTCACCTAGGTAATTACCGTTTTAATATCATTTCCATCAACACTAATGTAAATTATTGAATCGGTATCATAATATAAAACTTTGTCTTGCAGCTTATGTAATACATTTAAAAGCTCTAATCTTGCATAACTTGTTACAAAGCAATAACAACATTACGATTGGGTAAAATTGACGAACATGTTTCATTTTTTTTATGTGTTCTTAAAATATCCGAAGACACGATATTTAAAGAAGTTAATTCGTTAGTATGATTGTTTGCTAAATACAGTAGATCATATAAGTTATTGATAAATGATACTGTAACTACATTATCATTTTGTGCAAACTTTCCCCATAATGAATTTAAAATCATTTTCATAATGGTACGAATACATATATTTTTCTTAATATTACTTCTATCCAATTGAATTCCTTCGTGTTCATAATAATCTAATATAAATTCATTTAATTTTCTTCATTAACAGTTTTTCATCCTCATTAACAGTTTCATCCTCAGTTTCATTATAACATTCTTTAGGAATACCACTATTTTCTTGTTTTATTTTCATAAAATTGTCTACAAACCCTCCGAAAATTTTACCCCTGTTTTATAATGATAAATTTCATATATTTTAATTATTCTATAACCACATTCAATAGCTTTATTTATTTCAACACTAGTCCATGTACCCTTAATGCTCTCTTCTCATCATTATGATTACATTTCCATAGCACAAGTGTAACATAGTGTAAATATTAATTTATTATCAATGCGTAAGGGTAAAACAGGAAATAAAGTGTAGTAGGGGTAATATACAACATTTAATTAACCCAAACACACTTCCGACATCAATATTTAAACATTCTTCCTCTAAATATATTTCGGGATGATTTAAAGGATATTCATACTTTTTGAACATATGGATATAATGACGTAAAGTCAACATATTTAACCTTTTCATTTTCCTTCACTTCATAATATAAACATGAAGGTGATGTTCTACCACCATATAATGCATCACGTGGATGCAACGGTAATACATTAAAAATTCCTCTTTCCTATTTTTATTTCACTAATATTTTTATCTTTTAAATATTCACATTCCCACATTTCGACTACATTATAATTATTTTCAATTAATTGTTTTTGTTTGCTATTCATTAAAAAAACATTTTTCTTTTCAAAGTATTATAATCATCATTATTAAAACATTTATTACAACCGTGGAAAAACATCCGTGAAATTGATATACAGTATTGTTTTCTTCACAATACCCATCAACAAATCTACCTAGAATTTTTCTTTCTCCATTAATGGATAGTTTGTATTCTAAAGTGTAACCCATTTCATCTAATTCTGATTTACTCAACCAACATAATGCTATTAAACTTTGCATGGTATTACCCTGTACCGAATGATGGAATTTGTGCAATTTTATCATCTTGTAAATAATTACTTCTATTTTTAATGTTAAACCAGCAATTGTTATGCATGTCATGTATCGTAAAATATTTGTAATGTTGTAGATTAAATTTGAAAATTTTATACATCCAAGCCTTAGAATATTAACATCATTACTACAATAATAATAAATTGCATCTCGAAATACGTATTCTTTTTCACATTGTTTGTCATACCATGTGTTAAAATCGTTTTTATCATCTTCTGAAATATCAAAGTATTTCTTTATCAATCATATTTCCCCTATACGTCAGATCAAAAAATTTGTATGGGTGATATCCTTTTACAATGTTATCAATTTCAAGTGATTTTGGAAAGTCTGCTAATTTCATGTTTAAAATGAATAACTATCAATAATTTGCAGATTAATTTCTTTTATTTTAAAGATAAAATTTTATTCCCGTTCATAACAGTTTCCGGAATTAAATTTTTTCTGTCAATAAGTATTTTAATAAAATATTGTATCAAATCTACCACCATTATGTGCAATCCAAACAGAATTTTTTGTTCTAACATAAACTGAGCTAATCGTGATGTTACATCATCATTATGACAATCAAAGACAAATTGACGATAACCACAACAGTCAACGGATCAATTGATAAGTCAGTAATATAATCCATATGTATAAATATGTGGAATTTTTTCACATTTACGACATACTTTTTGAACAACACAATAGAATGGTATCATTAAATTATTTTCATCTGTTTTTGTTTCAAAATCAAAGAAAAATAACGTTGGTGTAGACTTATACTTATTAAATTCTAAGGGTTTGATATGACATTTATGTTGTTTGTCCAAATATTTTCTACAATGAGCACAATATGTTTTTTGACAATCATGTAAAACAACCTTATTTTTTTTAACAAAGAAAAATCTTGGAACAATTTTATTACATGTATTACAAAAAAAAAATTTTTGACATGGTGTGACTTTAATACTATTCTTATTTTTAAACAATTTATTAAACAAATGTTTCCGGAAACAATCTGATGATTTGAAAATTATATTACATTCGGTGCATTGAATAGAAAAATTTGCTTCTTTTTTACAGTTTGAATAACATTTTAAACATGTGTCTTCATTTTACAAATATGAGAATCCATACTCGTCAAATTTCAAATAATGCATGCATTTAAAAGCAAAATAAATCCAATTTTAAATTAGAAAAAGTTTAGGATTTAAGATTAAGTCATAGTGGGAATCATTTAACCATAAAAATAATTTTATCACTAATGTGAAAGGAATCATGATTACTCACTCTTGAGTCATAAATTATTGTATCTAATTTATCTTTAGAAAAAATCACCAAATGAAAATTATCTTTTTAAGTAGTTTTCGTAAACTAAATTTAATTGGTTAATGGCGACACTTCCTTCTGATAATTTAGCTTCTTTATAAAATGATTTAACTTCGTCTACAGTAATTATTTCATCAACTGTTTTATTTAAATTTTTTAAAATTGTTAGTTTCTCATCATTATTAATAAACATTTTTCCAACTAATACAGCCACAGCAAAACAACAATTTTAACTTGAGTTTGCAATTTGTCACACTTAATTTGCAATATACCATTTCTAACTTCTCTTTGATGTTTCAATACTGGACGATTTGTTTTACCACCCCCCCTACTATCATCATCAGGATTTAAATTATAAATAAGTTTTTTGTTTTGTTTTTCCGAATTGGTCTTTTTTTTCCTAAATGAGATTTTCTCATTTTTATATTGATGTGGACAATCATAAGACATACATTAGTTTCCCAGTCATTATTTAAAAATTCTGAAATATTACTTTGTAAATTATGTTCAAAAGTATCTAATAATCTCTGTATAGTAAATTCCTTTAAAGGTAATAAGGATGTTGAAAAGGTTTTAACGGCTTTTGAAAAAATCTAATTAAATCATTCTCAGAATTTACGGTTAATTTTGCTATATTGAGCAAATATTGTAATATTTTTGAAAATTGTTTCAAAAAATCTGGTAAACTGTTGAAATTGTTTTTTTTATAAAATTTGATATATGTGATCCTTAACTTCACCATTTAATGTAAAAATGGTATTTTTATATTGTAAATCAATTAATTTTTTATTTTTTTTGATGTATTCAATTTTTCCCAATTTTGAATGAAATATACTAACTATTTTCTTTATTTCATCATTCGAAATAATTTTCATTTTTTTTCTTCTTTCTTCTTCAATTTCTTCATTTTTCCGTTTTGACATGGTTTGGGTTTTTCTTTTTTATTTTTTTCTTTATTATTTTCTTTTTCCTTTATTTTTTCTTCACCGTCTACATTATCATGATAATCAATTTCATTTTGAACCTTTTATACATGCAGTTTAGATTTAATTTTATAAGCGGTGTATCGTTGGATGGTTTTACATAGAATTACCCATTGCTAAAATTAATTAATAAAATGGCTGGAGAAACACTATGTTATATAGAAGTTCATTTATTCTTAAATGAAAATGAAAAAAAAATAAAAATAATAAAAGAGCTAGTACTAAATGTACCTATCAAATACTGGATAATGATAAATGTATTTTATTCTCACCTTTCTTATTTCATCAATCAATTCAAGATTGGAAATCAGATGATAATGATGATAATTCTGTAAGGTATTATGATGTCAATTCATTAAAAAGAATTTTCTTTTTAAAAAGAAATATATAATCTCGAGTCAAATCATTCTGATATATGTTTTAAAATTGAGAAATTAATAGAATATATTGAAACAAATATTGAACTTTATGCTGGAATAAGATTAATTTACTAAAAATGAAACAAAGTATACGAAAAGTACAACAATGTGATGGAATTACCTTAAAAATGTAAGATGTCGAAAAAACTTCAATGACCAATTTATGTTGGATTCACTTGGGAAAAAATTTAATTTAAGAATTAAAACTTCAAACATTTCAAACGGTGGTAAAGGATTATTTGCATACAAAAAAACAATTCCGAAAAACAAAAAAATTGCAAATTATACAGGAAGACATCTTACCTCAAGTCAAGTAATAAGAAAATATGGTGATGGTTTAGCAGAATACGCAATTTGCGATAAAGGAAAATGTGTTGATGCTAATGAAACAACTGATGGTGCACCAAGATATGCAAATGATGCCCGAGGATCACGCTTTAAAAACAACTCGTTTTTACTTGGAAAAAAATTTAATTATTTCTTAAAATCATCAAAAAACATTAAACCACACCAAGAAATATTTACTAATTATGGTAGAGAATATTGGAAAAAAAAGTAAAAAAGTAAAATATTTTGTAAATAAATAATATTTTTTATTGAATAAAATATATTTTTACATAAATGTTTTTAATTAATTAATTAAGTACACAAATTGATTTCAACTAAAATATCGATCCCAATATTGGTGCTAACAATGGTAATATTCCTCCTTTTGACCTCTTCTTTTACCTTACATACATCTGACCTCTATATGCACCTTTACCCAATTGATTATTTGCAATTTCAAATGCTTTATCCATTAAGGGTGAATTTACAAATTTTTTTGCTTTAGAACCCAGTATTCCTGATTTTGCTATAGCTCTGGCAGCTTTTGCAGATTTTAGCGCTAAATGTTTTTTACTTAATGCTTTTTTAAATCCAGATTTAAGTGTATTGCGAATTTTAGAAAATTTAATAAATCCTCCTTTTTGTCGTCTCCCTCCTCTTTGACGTCTCCCCATTTTTTTAGTAATTTTAAAAAAATATTATTTCAGAAATTCAAAATGTGATTTTTAAAAAAAATCTATATATATATGTTATAACAATTGTACTACTTCTGCATAAATAAACAGATATTGCTTCCCATGCATATATTTATTGAATTTGCTTACTATTTATTTTACTTATTTATTCTTTTTAAAAATAAAAATAAAAAATGTATAAAAGAAAACGAAAAAAATTAAAAAGAGAAATATAGAAAAAGCACAAGAGGAGGAATTATTGGTGGACTAGCAGGATTGGCATTAAAGGTATTGTTCCAGCTATAGCCGGTGGAGTTGTTAAAAAAAATATTTAAATAATAAATTAATAAGGAATAATTTCTTTGTGATGAAACAAAAAATGTGTAAAAGGAAAAGAAAAAGGAAAAATTATTGTATAAGAGGATCAATAAAAAAAATAAAACAAAAGGGAGGTGGTTATTTAAAGACAATGATGAATGAAAATAGAAAAAATAGAAAATTTGTATTTAATTAATCAATTATTTCCATTAAAATTAAAAAAAAATAATTCGTATCTATCAAGTCCATTTTTTTTTAAAATAAATAAAATATCATTACAAGTTGACGTATGAAAATTAGGATCTCTATCAAATATTAAACCAATTTGCTCAAACGTTAAAAAAGTACGTGTTGTTAATGTAAAATTAGGTTTTTCTAATTGTTTACATTTTATAATAAGTAAAGTTATAAAATCCTCAAACAATATATTACAATATATACAAGATAATATATGCCGTGCATAATCCGTATAAATTTCGTTTTCTATTAAAAAATTATAAATTACATCTTTATTTACATTTTTCAATTTTATTTTTTCAATTGTATTAAAAAATTTTTTACAAGATATATAAATTTTTACATCAGTAACATGTTGAAAAAAATATCTATATAACGTATTACACTCTAAACCTAAATGAAAACTATCTTTTTTTACAACCTGAGAATCATGCAAATAAATTTTGAAATAATCATATAAAATTTTATTCGTTTGTTTATCTACATTAAAATAATGATATCTGCAACAAAAATTTTCATTAAATAATAATATTTTTTTATGTTGCATATAAACTTTGGGTAACCAATAAGTCGAAATTAAATAAAGATGTTCGGTATTTTCATTCTCCCAACAACGTATTATCCCTACTGTTCCATATAGAAATTCAATGAAATCTACATTTTGTAGACGGTTTGAATTTTTCATCATTTGAAAAGATTTAAAATAAAGCGAATATTTTAAATCTTCTACAGTAACTTAATTTTAAGCACTTTCATTAGTGACAGGGTTCTTTTCAATTTTAATAAACAACTGCATACAAAATACAACGGATATAACAATGGATGACCAGGATATTCGTTCAATAAAATGGCAAATACTTGGATAGATAAAAATCCATATCGTTAAACTATAAAAAATATAATAAACGTTAATTCTTTGAGGTTATGTAATGGGTGAAATACACAAAAACGGTATCAAATATAACCAATTTCTTTGTCACTATGTTATCTGCAAAGAAATACTAATAAAACCATTTAAAAATGAAACAATTGATTTTTAATAGCATATTCATTTATATACATTGTATAGTTAGAGTTAATATCAACTCGTGGTTTATATTGATTATAATAAAAATTACAAGTATGTCCACCAAAATGTCCTACACGACAAAAAATATATCCATTGTGATCTATAACAGCACATGACTTTTGATATAATGTTTTTCCATTATTCAATTTCCAAAAAATTACTAATGAAAAAAAAAGTATCATTAATTTAGTTTAACTCGTTTCATAGCTTTTTTGTCAGATATTATTTTTCTTTTCTGACCTTTCTTTTTATTAAATTCAATTTTATCATTGTCATATTCTTCTTCTTCCATATAATTGTCTTCTTCAGTATCATTATTTCCGTCTTTTTTTAAACCCGCATAAATTTTATTCAACAATCCATTTGGGTTTAATAAAGTACAATCCATATTTCCTTTTTTCAAAATTTTTAATAGAAAATTGTCTTTAATTTGAAAATGATCCTTTCTTTGTATCTTTCCACGAATAAAATGAAAGAAATCAGCTTCAATATAGTCCAGTACTAATTTTGCTAAGGTTAACTTGAGCCTTACACAATAATAGCACTTTTGACAGTTCTGAAATTTACTTTCGCCTAGTTCTTTAAATAAGTTCATAACTCTATTTTTTGAAATACCCATAATTTTTCCTAGCAAAAATTAACATAAAATCTATTATACTTTTTAAAACCATACCCTGATTCTTTGCATTATGCAAATAAAATATTTAAAACTTTATCAAGATCTTTAACATCATAAAAGTTCTTTTCATATGTCTAACTTTTATAATAAATGTTTTTCATCCATAATAAAAATTCTAAGGTAATTGATATACGTCTTTAAAATAACATTTTATAATAAAAAGCCAGTATGTTATTTCATCAGTGTGACGCAAATACTCTTTCAAATGATCCATTAACTGTTTTCTATACCGTGTGATCATCTATAATTTTTTTCCATAAATAATATCATACTTCGTAAGTAAAAGCAAATAATATTAAATTCATACCTTAATTTCAAACAACGTATAGTCCTTCGATAGTATTTGGAAGATCTCAATAAACAGACTTTATTAGTCTCAATAAACAGACTTTAGCGTAGCTAGAAGCGTTAATGCAATTGTGATATTAAGAAATTGGTTCGTAAATAAAACCAAATAGTATTAACTTCTTACCTATTTCAAACAACGTAAAGTCTTTGCGATAGTATTTGGAAGGTCTCAATAAACAGACTTTAACGTAGCTAGAGAGAAATTAGTTCGTGAATAAAACAAAATACTATTAAATTCTTAAACTTTATTTCAAACAACGTATTGTCTTTCGGAATAGTATTTGGAAGAAACAATAAACAGCGTAACTAGAAAAATGCAATTGCGTTCTTAAAAAATTTGAATAAATAAACGCAAATAATAGTAAAATGTTAGATTTCTTACCATTATTTGGAGACTCTCAAGTAAACAGACTTTAACGTAACTAGAGAAACGTTAATGCAATTGCGTATTAAAATTAGCTTGTAAATAAAGGAAAATTCTTACCAGTACAATTTTCTCCTAAACAAATAACAGTGGTTCACGATTTCCAACAAGATTCCCACCGATTTCCAACAAGATAACTTCAACAGAGCTGAGAAACTTCGATGCAGTTGTGATATTTACATTCTTAAATACTCTCGTTACAACAAAATACCCTTTGTTTCCGTTTCACCTTGAACGTTCGTATCTACATCTCAATACACTGTACCTTTGTTTGCTAGTTGCCCTTGAACATTCGAGAACACAAACAACCCCATTTACTGTCATCATATCAATTAAATATCAATTAAACATCTGTGACTGGTACAATCTGACACTGACTTCAACAGAATCGAAAATGAACGTTTGTATTAAAACAAGATACAAAAATTGTTTTCACCTCTTTAATATATTTAATAATCAAAGCGTTTTGAGTTGTGACAAAATCGCAAGTTTTAATCTATAGAATCACACCTAAATTCAAAACAGAATACCGTAAACTCTAGAGAATACTAATAATATCTTAAACAAAATCCGTTTGCTGTCATCACATCTATTAAGCAATTATCTTCAATACCTGTGACTGGTACAATCTGACACTGACTTCAACAAAATCGAAAATATGCATTTTGCATTACAAAGATGTAAAAATTATTTTCACCGCTTTAATGTATTTAATAAACAAAACGATGTATCTTATAATAAAAAGCATGTTTAATACATAGAATCACACCTAAATTCAAAACAGAACACAAATAATATCTCAAACAAAGACCATTGGTTGTCATCACATTTATTAAAATTATCTTCCAATGCTGTCATCACATTTATTAAAGTATAATCTTCAACAAAATCGAAATATGAGATTTGTATTAAAATTTTGTAAAATTCTAACATTTTCTGTACAATTTTATCACATTTAACATAATTTCGCGTTCTTTTTGTAATTTTTTGATTGCTTTGATTTCATCTTTACACACCCGAAAATATCGATGTACTTTAACTTGATCGTAATTTTGTTCTTTTAATTCAGAGTGCATCATCTCTAATATGTCTTCTATAAATCCCTTGAGGGTGTCGATCGAATTTCACATTTATATATCTCATCATCTATTCTATTGTACCAATCCCATCTGGTGTCAAACCCATTATGATACACGAGTTACAAAACACTCTTTAACCTTCAACTACCAACAATCGATACAATTTGTGTTGTGACAAAAACGCAAGTTTAATATATAAAGAAACAATTTCTTACAAATAAATTCAAAACAGAATTATGTAAATTTTAGACAATACTAATAATAACTAAAATAAAATCCATTTGCTGTCATACATCTATTAAGCAATTATCTAATGGGTAATGATGGAATCTGATACTGCTAGCTTCAACAAAATCAAAATATAAGTTTTATTAGAAAATCTAAATGCAATTTTTTTCAACACATTAATGTAGTGAATACTCGATCGGTTTATGTTATTACAAAAATGCTAAGTTTTAACATATGTGAAACAAGTAAACAACAGTATGTTTCACTGGGTCAAAAGGTTATATTTGTGCAAAAATTGATCTATAAAATTCAAGCATTTGTTTCGTTTACTTCACTTGCAAGCATACACTTATCGCAAAGACAGTGAGAAAAACGGAAACAAAGAAAAGATGGGAAAATGTCAAAAGAAAGAGTTCTACGATACAAAAGACGAAGAAAAAAAAACAACATAATATAAAATATATTAAAATATACAATCATATTTGGAAAGAGGTTTGCGACGAGATGGTAGAGTTTATTGAAAAAGAAACAAAACAATTTGAAGAAATCTTCGAACTAAATAAAAACAAATAGAAGAAGAAGAAAGAGAAAAAAGAAAAAGTAATTAGAAAATCTAAAGATTATTTAGATTTTATTTTTTTAGATGTTGACATGTCTGACAATGAAAAACAACTGCATGTTAATCGTCTAAACAAAATATTTGAAGAGTTATATTAAAATTGTTATATGAACTATATTTCATCACTTTGAAGTTCTTCATCCAACTTAGCTTGTGCTAATATTAATTTTACTTGAGTATTTTCTTTTATTTTTTCATAATCAGTTAACAATTGTTTAAACAATGCATTCATCTTGTAAATCTTGAACATCTTTTAAATATTCAATATGCTTTGCTTCATTTTGTTTTTCTTTTTCCAACTCATCTTTTAAAGCTTGAATTTCTTTTGAAAACTTCGTTCATTTTGCTTCATTTTGCATTAGCTTCTCTCTCGTTTCTTCTAATTCACTCTGCAAGTCAAGTATTTCTTTTCTAAATTCGTTAAGTTTTTTATAATTTTCGGTAAGTTCGATGTTTACATCATCATCATCAGATATATAATAAAATTTTCTTTTGAGCCAATGCGATGTGTTCGGACTTTCATCTTCAGATGTATTTGGAGTTGAAATGTGTGATGTATTTGCGTTTGATTCTTGTGATTCCATTTTATAAACAAACTTAACAAATATATGACACGTTAGTTGTTCAATGCATACAATTTCAAAAAACAGGTCTTTCATATACCCCACCAATATTAAAAAAAACCCAAAAAAATTCAAGCAATGCAAATATGAAGCGTTCAAGGTTATCGTGCATGTAATAACCATATATAGTAATAAAAACATGTAGTAATTCTTCATTGAGGTCAAAAAATGCAAAACATCTCAATTAGTAACTTCTAGACACTCAGTAATGTCAATCAATCAACTTGAAAAGTCAAGGTTATATTCTAAATTTAAGCAAAAAATGGTATCAGATTGTACCAAGTACAATCAAGGGTGTATAGCAAGTTCACCCAAGGGTAATAATACCATAAATAGATTAAATGAAAGGAAATACAATTTTATATCAAATTCCAGTAGTATATAAGAGCTTGCTCGTTAACAATTTCTTTATTATAAAGAAAAAAATGGGCTCAAACGTGTCATATGAAGATTTTTTACTCTATTTGAAAGATAAAAGAAACAAAACTCGCTTCGATATATTTATAAAAAATAAAGAAAAAAATTAAAAGCAAAAAAAAAGAAGAAAATCAATTTCAAGAAGAAAATCTATTTCAAGAGAATAATGAATATCCTCTCTACAAACACCCATATATTTTTCTACATCATCTGGTAAACTAAGCGATCTGGTTGTCGTGATGATTTGTGATATATATAATACTTTATCCATATTAAATTTGCATTTGAAGACCGCAACCATTTTTCGAAATTTCAGCAATTAATACAATAATTCTGTACAAAACAGTCATTTTACCAGTAAGAAATTATATTATGCAATACCAGCTACTTTTACCATCTTATATATATCATATAGTTACTATTACAATTTTTTCAATAATATTTTTATAAAACACTTTAACTAAATCCAATTGTGTAATGTGCTTATAAAATTCTTTTTCATCATGATCATAAAAGTAGTCTTCCAATTTTTCTATAAATATGTCAATACTATCTTTTAGCTGATTATCATCCCTTCATCATAATTTGAAATTAAATTTTCTTCCATCTTCAATTTCTTTATTAAAAATAATCATTCCACCACCATCAATGAATTTAGATATATATTCTGATTTCATAATAATTTGACTTAAATCTTTTTCTTCATCAAAATCTTCATCGCTCAAATATAAAAGTAATGCTATGATTTGAAGATTTTACCATTATCAATTAGACAGCAAAACATTCAAATGAAAATAAATCTTTTATTGAAGATTTTACATTAAAAAGCGATAAAAGGGTAAGAAATTCAGATTTTTTTAAAAAAGAAAAAAAAAATATGATGAAAAAATTGAGAAATTCTTATTTTTATAAAATAAGAAATATGTTTTTTATTTATTTACTAAAAAATGTAATATATAAATCCTTAATATCAATGTAGAGTAGATAACCACATTGGTATTGGATAAAAAAAGATGGAAAAAAATGATGTGGATAACCCTTCCAAAAATTATGGTGGATTTGGAAATATTTCATATAGAAAACCGCAAACATTTCATGAATTTAATAATTTTAATTCACACCGTATTTCTCCTCTAAAAATATGTAAGCAATCAACATGTACAAAATGTATCTATTGTGAAATTGAATCTTCTGTAAATTCAAAAGTTTTTTCTGAATTTAACAAAATAATACCAGTAATAAAAGGAGAAATAAAAAAAATTGAAGAAAGACTTACAGAGAAAATTGATGAATTAATAAATCATCTAAGAATAGAATTTGAGTTTAATATAAAAGAAATGTGTGAAAAAGTAGAAAAAGATATAAAGTAAGAAAAAAAGATTTTTTATTAATTCAAAATAAAATTATTTGGGTAAAAATGTTTGTACTTATAAAAAATAAAATAAAAACCCATAAAGGAAGGATTACAATGATTAGCTACTAGTAATCAATGTGAGGCTTGCTTTCATGGTATTATTACATGATGTGAAGAAACTAATAAATGCATCAAGACGAAATACAAGAGAAAATATTAAACCAGTTAACTGTATTAACTATGTTGAAAAACACTCTAAAGAATATCCCAATGGAAAATGTATTTTCAGCTACAATGCAAATGAATTTCTTTGGAGAGGAAATATTATTCATTGGTTGAATAATCAACAAGAAAAAATTCAACAGAATCAACTTTATTATGAAGGAGATGATGAGCTTTTTCAATTTCCATATAAATCAAATAGAGGTGAAGTTGAATATGTTCCCTATTCTTTTTATTTATGGATAAGGCAAAAAAAATATAAATATGTTGGTGTTTGCAATCGTTTGAAGTCGTTTTTTAAGAAATAACTCAAAGCAATAAAAGAAACCCTCATTTACAATGTGTGTACAATGCGACATAACGTCTTCTACAAATTCTTTTACATGCGTTTGTGTACAAATAGAAGATTGGATTAATTGGTTTTGGGACAACAAAGTTGGTGAAAAGACAGTCATATTTGCGATTCTTTCTTGTCGATGATATATTGAAACGAAACAATTTATACCATCAGTAAATTGGACTTTGGCAAAATTTAGAATGTGTAACATACAAGTTGGGTCAAGTTTTTATTCATGTCTTTGTTTACAAATAGAAGATTGGCTTAACTGGTTTTGGGATGAAGAATTTGGTGAAAAAGTTGATTCCTTTTATCGTTTCTTTAATGTTGTTGAAGCATTGAAGCGTGACAATTTGTATCATCAATAAATTGGACTTTGGACTTTCCATATTATCATTTTAAAAATTGGACTTTGGACTTTTATCAATGTAATTATTTTCTATTGTATTTGAAATATATCTTTTTATAAAATCTTCTTACTTATATATTTTATATTACTCTTATTCACTATTCACTATTCTATATATATATGTATATTATCACAGGCTCACCCTTCTCTATTTTATATTTACTACCGCTGACACCATCAAAACGATCCCCGTTTTTTTATTATAAGATGTATTATGACTATTTTAGACATAATACATTTTATAATAAAAAAAACCTACGATGATATATATATATATATTAGTTAACTACTGCTTTCTTTTTCCCGAAAAGTTAATTGAATTTAGAAAAGACGGTGAACAGGATGATATATAGGCATCGTTCTCAAAATGCAGAGCAAATAGTCGAGTTCTTTTTAGGTTTGTAACCCTTTCTTTTACAAATTTCAATCCAAATTTTTTCTCGTTTTTTTTCATCTGTATTTTTTACGCCGTTTGGGAAAGTGAAAAAATGAATAGAATGGTCAGAATTATTTTTGCTGTTACTGTAACATCCATATACTGCGCAGTACATGATCGCTGAAATCTTTCGCAAATCTGCCTTCTGCAATACGACTCTAATTCATCAAATTTGTATGACCAGTTCATACACCAATAACTACAACTTTTCCGAACTCCCGAACCAACGCTTGCAAGCTATATTTATGTATAATTAGTCGGAAGTGGTTTTTGGGCGTCTACATATGACGCACAACTTTGCCATCCCGTTTCTACCTACATCCTACCACAATGGCGCATGCGGTGAAGTGTTCTCTTAACATGACTATACTATTTTACATCAACATAATATCCGTTATATCTTATGATCTATAATATGACATAGTCACACACTACACAACATAACATTACAATTTACAACAAAATCTGCTGTCTACAAAATACAATTCTTAAAACTTTCTTCTATTTGTAATCATCTCTCAGACTTTGGCGAATATGTTTCATGAAGCTTTAGCTGTCATATTTGTTGATGTTTTTAATCGTCTACGATTTCCTACGAGTGGAAATGAACATGGACACGAACAAGCTCCGATACAACCATACAAAATGTATACTGAATATATAAATAAATAACTTATTTTTCTTTATTTATTTCATTATGTATATTGCATGTACATGATGTAAAAAGTGTGAAAAACGTTTTTAAGAATAATTCACACTGACTTCATCAAAACACATATAAAAGTATATTGTGTTACCAGATATGCCTCCCAGTTGTGACTTCATTGCATAAATCTGCATATCTCATTATATTCAAAACAAATCAAAATGGTTGGCGGAACTTTGAAATTGAGTCAGAAAAACCTTTGTTACATGAAGACAAAAACTTTGGTTGAACTAACAAAGGTATATTATAAGTCTATGCGATATTTCCGTTAATTAAGCCTAACTTAAATTATCGTCCAATGTCCGTTAATCCAATGGGTCAAGTCATTTCCGTTGTTAGTCTTTGTTAGTTTTTTGTGACAGATTTAGACAAATGCCACACATCATATTGGTGATCAATATAAGGGTGTTTGTTTTTCATAGCACTGGCAATTTTTTCCCCAAATGTGACTTAAAAAAGGGAAATTATGTACAAATAATTAGGAAACTATACGTTCATACTTTACATCAAGGAAACTACACCTAAATTCTATGCACGATTATTATTATTATTATTATTATTATTATTATGTAGGATTATTTTCTAACCATAATGAATCTAAATTACACAACAATGTTTTATTATTATTCAATGTTATTCAATGTTATTATTATTATTATTATTATTATTATGTAGGATTATTTTCTAACCATAATGAATCTAAATTACGTAACCATGTTTTATTATTATTCAATGTTATTCATGGCAATAGACTGGGTTCACATCAGTAGAAACTGTTGTTAAGGTCGAATTCAGTGGACAAGCAAACGAAGCAAACGGCATTACAGCACAGTTTCCACACAAATAAACCTTAGTATTTTTTAAAAAATAATATTAATCAATAGTTAAATTCTCTATGTAGTGCAGAAACTGTGCGATAATGGCTTTTATGGATATGAAACCGTTCTATTAAAACAGAATACAAATAACCAGCTCAATACTTGCAGGTAAGCTATAAAAGTTGCTTGTGTATACTTATGGATAAAAATTCTGACGTTTCGAAAAGAAACTTTTTGTGATTAGGAGAAGCATTTTGAGGCAAGTTTGTTATGACTGCAATGACTTTACATAAGGCTTTGAGCAGCAATTGACGATATGGCTTCAAATACAAGCTGCTGACATATTTCTTCTCCTATGCACCGGATGCCCTAGCTGCAGCATTTCAACTCATTTTTGAAAATATTGAATCAAACAAACAAAAAATTGCATATTTATTTTCACAGGACAGACAAAGTTTTAAGACCAACATGTGAGGGCGGAGTTCCCCTTTAAAGATCTTGTTCTGAGGATTACAAATATGTTCTTACTATCCTGGCTCGAATTCGTGGAGCATTTCTACAGCTTGAGAAAGGTAGAGCATTTTTGCGTTAATTAATATTTGCGGTACTTAACTGACATGTTTATATATACCTAATTTTGAAGAAATTAACATGCTGCAACATACTTGTGTTTGGTATCATCTTAAAGATCCTGTTTTGAGGATTACAAATATGGTTGTATTATCCTGGCCCAAATTCGTGTACCAGTATACTTGTGTTTAGTATAATCTTAAAGATCTTGTTGTGAGGATTACAAATAGGAAGAAAAATGTTTTGTTTGTTTCTTTGAATGAACATATCATATAGATTATAAACAACATATAATTACAATAACAGCTCGCAAAAAACATTTTTTGGCGTTTTAGTTAATAAATTTCCTTAAGAACGAAAAAAACTTACATGCAGTATATTAAAGAACAAGCCAAACAAAACAGGATAGCAGATGGCAAAATGATTATGTCTTCGTGTATACTTTTAGTGCTTCAAACAAGGTCTAATACAACAGGGACCTAAATTTGCCCCATCAGGGCGAATTTTATTGTTTGATAATGAATAGTTGTTTGTAATAATGATTGGACACAGGAAAGATGTTTTTCAGAATATTTTATTTTTTAGAGATTGTTTTAAACTTTTTCTTATGGATAACGTCTTGACTCCCTGCAAAAGATGGTAAGAACAATGTAAGATAACAAAAGGAATTCATATTTATTTTTTGCATTGTTTTGAAATAAGTTTTGTGTTTGATTGGTCAAATAGTTTCAGAATCAGAATGTTTTCTTTTTATTCTGCGCGAATATAGTTTAAAAAGCTCTTTTTTTGTACACTTCACTACTTAATTGATCAATTAAATTTTTAATCTTTTTGGTATATGTTTAATGAAAATCGTTTCACCTTGTAAATATATTTATGACTATTTGGCCACGCCATCCTCCGCAGCCACGCCATTGGGCTATGCCGACTACGCCGTCCGCCGGGGCCTCTCCGGCTACCCTGCTTCCTCGACGCGGTTTGGTAGGGCACTCTTCAGGGGCGTGCCCCACCTTATTGCATCTGTAAAAATTCTGAAATAATAAAGTAATAAAATCAACATATATAATTTGTGCGAACAAGTGTGACATTAGTTTAAACTTACTGATTTCTTCTTGCTTTTCGACGTCTGCTAAAAAGTTGCGAACGATAGACATTAGAGATTTTCCATGCCCAACAAAATACAAAAAAAAACATGTATTATAATTGGAAACCTGTTCTCGTTGAAGTTTCTCCTGATTTGGTCATGTTAAAGAAAAATATAAATACATACTTAGGCATTACAATACTTAGTTTTGCATTTCGCAAAATGCATTTAGATGGTTGTTATAAAAAGCGAGGGTGAATTTTACAGTGTTGCAGAGCTGCTTTTTATACTATATTCATTGGCATTCGCTTAACATGAAATAAGATCATAAAGATGTTCAGTTATCATACATGTATAAGTACTATGTTAAGCACAAGTACAAAAAAACACTCTTAGTCGATATATTGTAAAAATTATGCAACAAACCTTTTTGCTTCTTTCGATTTGTTTCTTCTGATTAAGATGATTCATAAAAAAGAGATATTTTGCGTAGGTTTGAGTCAGCTGCATGCACATGTATTTAGCTATTAACATTTTTGAAATTTTATATCTATTCTGAAGAACTGGCTCACCTTTATCCCCCCTCTATCGTTTGTTTTGAGTATCTGAAACAAAGAACACACATTAAACTGATTGGATAACATGCATGTTAATAAACACAATTTTTTTGAGACTATTCTATCTCATAAGCACGTTTAAGTAAGGTTGATGGTGATGTAATAAAATTGAATCAACTATTGTTGAACATTTCACACTTTGCCATAAACACAAGTTGCAATATTTCTTTTCACTTAATGCAGAAAACTAAGAAACTGCAAAAATGTTACTTATCGTTTTACCATTCCGTGCTTCTTTTCAGCCATTTCTAAATAGAAAATAATGTTTATCATTAGTTGTACAGTGTGAACAAACTTATGGTCTTATGACCAGCGCCGATATCCAACAGTGGCAAATATGCCATGTGCTCCACGATCCATGCTAAAGGTAGTAACAATGCGTCATAGGGTACCGCGATAAGAAAATGCCTTGGGCACCGTAGGACGCTACTAAAGACGATACTAAACACAAGTATATTGCAGCGTGTTAACTTCTTCAAAATTAGGTATAAATAAACATGTCAGTTAAGTACAGCAAATATTAATTAAAAGTCATAAGTATTTTCTAAGCTTTAGAATTGCTCCACGAATTTGGGCCATGATAATAAGAACATATTTGTAATCCTCTTAACAAGATCTTTAAGACGATACTAAACACAAGTATATTGCAGGGTATTAAAGGTCACCTGAAATGCTTGATATAACTTTGCTTCATATGAAAGCTTAGCTAATGATTAGCCTATTCGCCAAATTTGAAAGTCCAATGTTTTATATTTTATGAGATATGGTCTTCTGAATTCATGACATTGACGATTTCCGAAGGCCGAATTCAAATAGCGCGAGCGAATTTGAATTACCCAAGCTAGGCGAGTTTGACGTAATAGTTGCCATTGCATGTTTTTTCTCAGTGCAGCCAGTAGCAGTAAAAATTAAATTTCGCCAATTTTCTTTTTGTTGTTGCTGCTATTATTAATGCGTGTTTATCTCGATGTCTTCAACGGAGGAAGAAGTCGAATTTGACATCGAATATATTGCTACGGAGGTCCAGCCTTACATGTTTGAACCGCTAGCTAGTAGCAATAATGTTGAAACTGACGAAGATCTGTCTTCGTCGTCGTCAATGGACAGCTCATCTGACGAATATACTCACAGGATTGGAAATACAAACTGGTGCGTTGCTTTTTTTCATGATTAACATTTCAGATCGCGTCATAAAATTCTTTTCTTTATTTTAATGGCAGGTGTGAGTGTGGACACTGTGTGGCGATGACAACCGGCCGGGAAAGCATTTGTTGCCATGAGGAACCAAGACAGACCCTAAAATTCATGGTGACCATTTATGCATCACAGAAGAACAAGAGTTTCACATGGTCTGCATCAACGAAACAGTCGTTAGAACAGCTATGGTTGTATTCATTCACGATCACGGGGCAATACCAGACGCTCCAGAAACCGAGTCAGTTTCAGCTTTTTTGATATCTCCTCATATATCGACAATAATTTGCTTATGTTTGATTTTGTTTTGTTTCCCAGAACTTTGCGTTACACTGCCTATAGGCAATGGACAGCATGGATACATGGAAAGCTTGGCAAGAAATATCGACTTCCTATACCATCCTGTGCTGTTAAAGAAATAAGGAAAGCATTTCCTTCACCTTCTGGCATATATAAAGGCTTTGAATATGCACAGCATTTATAAATACCTGTGAGTGTTAGACTTCAGTTTAGTTAAGATTGAATCGTGAAGTATGTTGTTGCACTGCTGTTACTTTATCAACTTTTTCAACTCTACTAGTCAGTGGATCTGGTATTTTTTGTTGTCTTTCTGTTGCAATTGCTTGGTTTAAACTGGAATTAGCATGTCTGCACCTTATCACTTCCTCCATTAGTTGTTTCACATAGTCTGTAAAACAGGGGGAGAAGAATTAAACTGAGAAGTGCAAGAAATGTACCATCAGTAGAACAATTATTTGGCTTTTGAGTGCTAAAACTTGTCCTTACCATAAGTACTATCAATTTTAACACCTTTGATGACTCCACATGACTGTCTTGATTTGGGGTGAGACACTTTCCACATTAATTCCCATTTTCTTTGTATGCCTTTGTTCTTTACTTCCATTTTCATTGAAATAGAGAGCAGCAATCAGTAATCTAAAAATTTAATTTTACTTTTTAGTGTGCCACCTTGCAATCATTTTCAGTATGAAAACAACATTGTTTATTGTTTGTTTACCTAGCTTGCATTGCCTTATAAAAGAAATGTGTATGCTTTGGTGCATATAGTATAACAACTCGATGAAAACCTTCAAGAGCTGATGTTTGTTTCTCATGGCTGAGCTTCCCAATATCTTTCATGAGATACCAGCTTTCAACAATCGATGCCAATTCAGTAAATGCTCTAGATCCTTGGAAAAAAGATAGAAAATTTTATGGTGCCCATTTATGTCATATGTTGACAAATAACACCACATTGTGGCATTGGCTGGCAATTGAAGTTTGTTGATAAAGAAAGTATCAATTACTGTAAATAACTATTGTCTTATACCAGAGCATTTAGGATTAATTTGTACCTTTCTTTATCCATAAGCGAGGCTCAAGAGTACCATGCTCACATTTTGGAAATAATTCGCTATGACCATCATGAATGTTGCAAATGTGATTCAGCAATGATAGCCATTTAGCCTTAAGTAGTTTCTCATCACCACCACTACTTGCAGCACACCAGTAGACATGGTTAGATATTGACTGTGCCCAATCAAGTAGCAATCTACATCCACTCTTCTTACCCGGCTGCGATTACCTTTTTTTTGATACCTGTAGAAAAAAAATAGACACTGTACATTGGTTAAAAATTGTAATGCAAAACATAGCAATAACTGATCAAAATATCATGAAATTAAATGCAATTAGAAAAATTCTAAAACCTCTTAATCACTTGGTAATTTATGATTATAAAGATACTCTTTGATCAAATCAGGAAGTACTTTATTTTAAGACCCATTGCTGTACTTTGAGCAGCTTTTGGTAGCCTTAATTTTACCTTTTGCCACATGCCAAACATCAAATAGTGCTTCACTCCTGGCTGTTGGGTTTTCATGTATTTTTTAACTTGGCAATGCCTGTCTGTGATAAGATGAATCACTTGAAGATTGTGTGACTGAATAAGTTTAAAAGATCTTTTCAGTCCTTCCAATTCCATTGCCCCTGAATTTGCAACTTCATTTGACTGTAATAGATATATTAATGTAAATAAAATCATACAGTGTTTGGGATATGCATGTCTGCAAGTATGCATGTATGTTGGTGTATATCACATGATTTAGTTACACACATTGTATTCATGTTGTATAAGTACATTACACATTTCCTAAAATGTGTTTGCCACAATACTGTTTTGAATACAATACTATAAACTAATGAATTGAGCTAGTTACCTAAACTAATTGTGTGTCTAGAATTTTATTGCTTTCTAAATCCATGCAGCTGTATGAGCAATATTTTGCACAATAGCCTGGTGAATCACATCGTCCATCACCCCCAATAACAACCTGCTTTCCCTGACGCTCTGTCATCATAATAGTCTGGTGCTTTTTCCAAACATTCAAAACACTTGGAATAAGATATCTACTTTGTATATAGTTGTAGCACCTTTCAGTAATGAACTGTACATTTGCTTGTTGAAAATATTGCAGGATTTTGGATGGGCTGTTACCACTAAATAGAATACTGGCAGATGGCAAGAGATTACCCAATGGCATCTGACTATGAGTAGGTTGACTATTCCAATTATTAAGAAAGCCATTTGAGCATTTAGCGATGATGTTCACCATGCTTCCAATGCTTCTGGTTGATATCTTGCAGTGACCACCACAGTGTCGACACTGAGAGAACAACTTTCTTAGACAGCTGTCAAAAACTATATATTTTTTTTGAGTAACATCATTTTCCCTATAACATGGAAAAATTACTTATTTTTTATATGAATGTTATCTTGCTCTGTAAAATACTTGAAATGAACTTATGTTTTGGGTTATCTTATTTCAAAATGATGCAGACTAACTTACTCGGCAAATGATGCTTCATCATCTGACGATTCAAATTCGCTGAAACTAAGATATTCATCTGCGGTACTGTTGTTTTCCGAAGTGCTTATTTCAGCATCTGATAGGAAATCATCATCATTGTCGTTTTCATCTACGGATAAACTACTTTCCGTTTGAGTGCTTCTTGCATTTGTCGTGATAATTTCGGTTTCTGTCACTGTGCAACGGAATAACATAATTAAGGAAACACTTTTCAAAATGTTTATTTTCCGCTGAGTTCATGTAAAAAATTAACCTTGAGACGTCACTTGTGCATTCGTTTGAGTGCGTTTGCCTTCCGTTTGAGTGCGTTTGCCCTTCGACTGGGATTTTTTTATCAGATTGACACTTTACATGTCTGCGTTTCTACATCATCAAGCAACAGTTTAGGCTTTTGCACAAAACAAAACTGCATTGCATTCCCTTACCACTTTGTCAGTTTGTGTTCCATTGTCACTTATGTTACATTTATCTCTTGTGTCCAGTTGTCCACTCAAAAAAAACGAACATGTTTTTGATGTATTTTCGTACATTAAAAACTGCTTGGCTACAAGACTTTACCTCTAATTTTCTGCGCTTTGCATACACGTTTCTAGTTGCCTCCGGTTTCCGTTTATCACCAACTTTCGACCTCGAATAGTCGAAGATCGTTGGTATTGCGTCTTTCTTTAACCTTAACCTGGTTGGTCGCCATCCTAAAGATTTCAGGACTCCGGGGTTTTGGACAAAACAGCAGGCTTCAAAGTGTGCCGAACAGAGCTTTGACCTTTTCGAAGGATTCCAATCTTTCCTTTTCACCTTATCGACCCATGCTTGGCGTAAAGGATTTTTAGCGGGGAAACTGAAAACCCAACTTTTTCTGCCTTAGATTGGTTCTTAGAAGAACCATTTTTGCAGTTAAATGCCACACAGTAAACCATCTTAAAATAGCCGATCAAAATCAAACTTTATTTATGAATTCATATTTGCCGCTTTCTCGCGCGAAATGTCAATGGCAACTATTACGTCACGAGTACTTTCCGACGATAAACCGACGGAATATTTCTTACTTCTATTCAAAAAAAACACAAATTCACACGTTGATATCTCTTAAAATAATCATGGGATTGTTTTCAAATTTTCTTTGAATAGTCTACGCAATATATACATTTTATATGTCAAATAAACAGAAATATGAATTTTGCATTTCAGGTGACCTTTAACTTCTTCAAAATTAGGTATATATATACATGTCAGTTAAGTACAGCAAATATAAATTAACGCAACTGTCATAAGTATTTTCTAAGCTGTAGAATTTCTCCACGAATTTAGGCCAGGATAATAAAACCATATTTGTAATCCTCAAATTAGGATATTTAAGACGATACCAAACACAAGTATGTTGCAGCGTGTTAACGTCTTCAAAATTAGGTATATATATATACATGTCAGTTAAGTACCGCAAATATTAATTAACACAAAAGTCATAAGTATTTTCTAAGCTGTAGAATTTCTCCACAAATTTGGGCCAGGATAATAAAACCATAGTTGTAACCCTCAAAACAAGATCTTTAAGCTGATACCAAACACGAGTATATCGCAGCGTGTTAACTAGTTCAAAACCTGGCATATTTAGACATTAGTGAAATAATGCTACATGACAGCATGCATATTAATTAATGCAAAAATGCTCTACCTTTCTCAAGTTTTAGATTGGCTCCTAGAATTTGGGCCAAGATAATAAAGACAATTTTAGAATCCTTGGAACACGTTCTTTCACATGATATGAAACACAAGTAAATGGTAGTGTGTTTACTTCTTGAAAATTAGGCCTTTTTATATGTCAACATTTATGCATTGTAAACATCGCGCAATTAATTAACGTAAAGCGACAAAAGCGGAAGTAGTCTTTAAAAGGCTGTAGATTGTCTCCAAGACGTTCGACCAAAATAAAAATAGTATAATCGTTGTCTAAACAACTTGGTCTTTACAATGGCACCAAACACGTGTGCATTTTTTGCTTTTTTGTAGCAAAAAATAGGGTTTTTTATTTTGGTTCTGAAACTGATGTTATTTAATTATATTAAAATGAATCTGGTGTCAACTTCACACTTTATTCTAATTTTGAATGTTGTGGTGAATCCTGTGATGATTGTGAGGATGAATGTCAGGATAAATCCTCTGGTACCTTCACAGTAGTTGCTAGTTTCCTTCCCAGTGTGCTCGAAATTTTAAATTATTTGCGTTTTCCTTTCTGGTTTTATCCTTTTTACATTCCAGATATTTTGAAAAATAATGACAACTAACCCCTTGCTTTGTGGGTCCTGACATTATTTTTAATATTTAGTTCACGTTTGTCTAACAAAATGGAATGGACTTCGTGACATGTTTTCAGAAAACATCCAACGTAAAAGACATCCATCTGGATCAGGAAGAAAGAAAGCTATTAGATGGAAGTGGTTCAACCATATGCAGTTTGTTAGATACTGCATTTCACACAGAGCTAGCTTGGGTAACATTGGTTTTGTGCCAACATGCAGTGAAAATGAAAGAGCTGGTTTTTCTGAGACAGGTGAAAGCATTGAAATGAATAGAATTGATTCATCATTACCATGCAGTAGCATATTGTAAGTTGCTTCTTCTGAAGTAACAAACAACAATCAAACTATTTCACAAAACTTGGATTTAAAGAGTGCACGATGATCAATTATCAATTGGTGTGAATAAATCACCAGTGAAGAAAAAATGTTGATCAGGAAATTGATATAGCAATCTTGAAATTTGTTAAAGGAAGATAATAAAAAGAAAAGTTGTAATGTCAGCTCAAGTGAACCAGATGCAGCAGCTTCTTTTGGAAATTCAATTGCCCACACACTGAGAAGCTTTGACAATTATCATAAAGCTTTGGCAAAGATGAAAATCACAGAAGTATTGTTTCAGATGGAGTGTGAGTTGCCACTCTCTGAAGATTGATCTTGAATATTGACCAACCCTCATTTCTGCTTGTTGAGGTTGTATTCTCAACATATTATGTTGATTGAATTTGCTTAATGGTTGATTTTTAATTTATATAATTAATATATGAGGTAGCAAAACATTCTATTTATGTAAATACCTATGTGTTATAACTATTTAAAGTGTACAACTTAAAAAAAGTAAATGATTACAAAACCTTGTGGATCAATTTGATCATAAATGTAATTGTGCATTAATTGTTTATCTAAATTCATTCAATTAATGGACAAAGCAATCTGCATAATGCAAAATTGAAAAACAAAATTAAAGTACAATTGTGTTTATTATTATTTTTTACACAAAACAAACAAAACAAGAGTCATAGCATGTTTGCTATGAGACTGTAATGGCTTATTTAACACAAGGTATAAAATTATAAAGAATTGGTTTCATTTATGTCATTTCCATCTGACCTAACATGTTGCAACTGCCATGAAACCTGACCTGTTCCTGAACAAAAGTAATTTGTAAGCTCTTCTCGTACTTGTGCATCATCTTTAGTAAAAAATTGCTTCCTTGTCTATTCAGTGACTGGAGTGTAGCCTCACATTCTGTTAAATGCCTCCACTGGCCAGCAACTAAATTACCTGATCTTCAAATTAAAAGAGAAATAATTAAAAGGCTGTTGGATGGAGTATACAGTTGTTTCAAATGGGTAAAACTAGGAGTTATCAATCAGCTAAATATTCTCATAACTACAATGTAACTCTAGATGAAGTGAAATTCCATACTGAACTACATTTACAACATGTTACATCTTATGTCTGTTTGAGTCATTTTACACGTTTTCAACGAGTAAAAGCAACACAAAATCTAGAGTATGTTAAATTTTTAAAAAAGATCTAGAATCATTCTCAAATTTAGTTCAAAGGTTATTTACCTGTCTTCATTGTCTACAAATCCTGGTGGGCAATACATCCTAGATCCAGCAGGTACGCGTTGCGGAAGAGATGCGGAAGAGTGATGCGGCTATTCCAAAAGCATCCTTGTTGCCCTTGACAAGCAGTAATTGAAAACCCTTTTTTCTTCTGTCAGGTGTTTACCTGGATATGGATGCATAATGTTGCATCTTAATGGAAACGCTTCATCGGCCACAAACATGTAAGGAATCTTTCCATTTGGATGGGCACCAGCAAGTGGTTTAGGGCATGGTAGACCTAGTTGATTTGTTACTAGTGCTTCACCAAACTGGGAATTCTGCAGAACACACCATCACTATGACGACCACAATCACCGACATCAACTAAGAGAAAAGTGTAATCAGCTGATACAACTGCAAGTAGGACAATACTATGCCACAGTTTATAGTTGAAATATCTGCTACCAGCTGATGGGGGAGCTTGCATTCTAATGTGCTTTCCATCCATGGCTCCACAACAGTGAGGAAAGTTCCACCTTGTTCGAACTCTTCTGCTACTTTTTCCCACTCAAAAGAACTCTCTGGAGCTTTAATATACCCTTTTTTAAAGAGAGTAGACCAAATTGCTTCTGTAACTTCACGAATTATTTTATGTACTGTTGTCAAACCAATCCTGTAGCTGAATGATAAGCTTTGAGGGCTGTCACCCGACGCCAAATAACGTAAAGTCAAAGCAAGCCTTTCCGACGGAGAAATACTATCCCTTCTTGTGCTGCATTTAGAGATAAGAGGCGCGACCAGAGACAGTAAAAAATCAAAATGTTGAGGGAGCATTCTGAAGTAGGTGAAATAGCTTTCATGATCTACTTCTTTCATTTCTTTTACCAATCTGAAGTATCCCCCATGCTGTTGTCGTCTTTCGAATATCGGTCAAACCCAAAAACGCTTTCTATACTGCATCTTCGCATACGACGTCTTAAATACAGTAATAACAAAATACGGCGATTGACAACGGCCGCCATATTGTAAACAAAAACAAACCGCCATGTAATATATTATGAAGCAAAACAAAGAGTGGAAATTGGCAACGCGAGCTGATACTCCTCGCAAGCTCGCAGCGAGAGCATTTTGCTAATAGTATCACCAATGTTTATTCAGCTAGTGCAGTAGTTGTCGTTCTTCAAAAAGAGATGATTACTTTAATGAACTACCTAGACTAGAATTGATCTCTCATTTGAATGATTTCCCAGACGTGAATTATGTTGATACTGATGATAATGATTTTTCTAGTGTAAACTTTAATTATTATAGGCCCAATGAGTTTCATAGTAATATACTTGATAAAAATACTGTTCCTAATTATGAGTTTTCTATACAACATTGTAATATTTGCAGCTTGTTGGCTAATTTTGACAGTCTGCAAATATTGTTAACAGAGCTTCGACATAATTTTAATATTGTTGGATTGACAGAAACTAGGATAAAACATAATAGAGATGTTATTGGTAATATTTTTACTCCTGGATACCAGTTTGTTTCTCAACCTACCCTTTCTGAAGCTGGAGGTGTAGGAATTTATATAAAGGATGATATGAAATTTAACTTAAGAGATGATTTGAGTCAAACTACTAATGATTTTGAGGCTTTATGGAAGAGATGCACTGCAAAACACGTAATTTGGTCTGTGCTGTGATTTATAGACACCCTAATGGTAATCTATAAAATTTTTCAAACTACTTTTATACTGCTATTAGGAACATTTCCAATGAATGTAAACTATGTTCTATTATGGGTGACTTTAACCTAAATCTATTGAACTTTGAATCGCAAAATCCAACTGGCGAGTTTATTAATACGCTAGCATCATACTTTTTTCAACCACATATAACTAAACCTACCTGAATAACTAATTACTCTGCTACACTCATTGACAATATCTTTTTTAATTCAATTGAATTTGACACCATCAGTGGTAACTTGTTATGTAATTTAGCAGATCATCTGCAAAATTTTCTAATAATCAAGAAATTGCCACACTCTACAACTAAAAGTGTGATTTACAAGAGGGATTATTCTATGTTTGATAGAGAAAGATTATTGGCAGAGGTTCTGAGTATCAATTGGCAGAAAATATTTGCAGAAAATATTTGAAATATGACCGTGATGTTGATTCTATTTTTGATTCTTTTTATACTAATATAACTGAAGTCATTGATAAACATATTCCAATAAAGACTTTAAAAAGGAAATTAAAATTACAAACAAAACCATTGATTACTAAAGCCATAAGGGTCTCTATTGCTAGGAAGAATATCCTTTGTAGGAAATATATAAAATTTAGAAATGACTGTAATTTAACTAAATTTAAGCATTACAGAAATAAACTGAAGCATTTGTTGCAAATAAGCAAAAAAATGTATTATAGAGACTATTTTGCAACAAATAATTGTAATCTCAAAGAGACATGGAAAGGAATAGTCAATAGTCAATTTTAAGACTAAGTCAGTAATAGTTCCTACTACTCTTGACATTAACAATGTAAAAATAACTGACAAAATCACCATTGCTAATGCTTTTAATGATTACTTGGTTACCATTGGCCCAAAGCTTGCTGCTGAAATTCCTAGGGTGGACTCTACATTTGATAAATTTATGCCAAATTCTTTGGCTAATAGCTTTGTACTTTTCCCTGTGACAACCAACGAAATTGAATGTATTATTGATAAATTGAATGCTTCTAAATCAACAGGCCCTTTTAGTATTCTAGTTAATATTTTAAAATTGCTAAAGTACTTAGTGTCTGTACCATTTGAGATTTTATTTAATTATTCATTTTCTACTGGCATGGTTCCAAACAAATTAAAAACAGCAAGAGTAATTCCCATTCACAAGAACGGTGACAGAGCGGACATATCTAATTATCATCCAATCTCTTTGCTTTCAATTTTTAATAAAATTATGGAAAAACTAATGTATAGTAGACTGGTTGAATTCTTTCAAAAATATGAGATATTTTTTGAGGGTCAGTTTGTCTTTTGATCCAATCATTCTACTGTCCATGCCCTTCATCTTATTATAGATAAAATTCAGGAACTATCAAAAATAAACTTTTTTCTTGTGGTATTTTCCTAGATTTAGCTTAGGCCTTTGACACTGTTAATCAGAATATCTTGATTAGAAAACTAGAATACTATGGAATTAGGGGTATAGCCTTGAAATGGTTCCACTCATATTTAACTGACAGATCTCAATTTGTTTTCATTAATAATACTGTATCTGACGCTAAACTTATTCCTAGTGGTGTTCCTCAGGGTTCTGTACTAGGTCCTCTACTCTTTCTTTTATATATTAATGACTTTTGCAACTGTGCCCCTCAGCTAAATTTTCATCTTTTTGTGGATGACTCAAATTTACTTTGCTGTGATAGAAGCTTAATAGATATGGAAATTAAAATGAATAACTGATTTTTGTTAGTGAATGGCTTTCTGCTAATAAACTATCTCTCAATGTAGATAAGTCATTTTACCTTCTCTTTTCTCCTTCCCAAAAAAATTGTACTAAAAAATTAAATATTTTGATAAATGGAATACAAATTAAGGAAAAACAAAGTATTAAGTATTTGGGAGTTATTATTGATAGAAATCTTAAATGGAAAGATCATGTACATGAGCTTTCAAGAAAAATTGCTGGGAATATAGGTATTCTATCAAAATTGAGACATTTGTTGAAGAGAAGACCTTAATTCAATTGTACTATGCTATCATTTATCCTTTTCTTATTTATGCAGTGGCAGTTTGGGAAAATAACTACAAATTCATTATAGCTCCATTGATTATTTTGCAAAAAAAAGCTGTGCGAACAATTACTTTCTCCAAATTTGATGAACATACCACTCCTCTGTTCAAGAAACTAAATTTACTAAAATTTCAGGATATTGTCTATCTCAATACGACCTTGTTTTTATATAACTTTTACAATTCAAAACTTCCAAAAAAATTTAATGATTTCTTTAATCTAGTAGTGGAGCAGCACGCACAGCCACAATACTCGGTTAGCTTCTAAGGTAAATTATGCTCTACCTTTAGTTTGTACCAATTATGGAAAGTTCAATATACGGTTTATTGGAACTAAGATATGGAACAGTGTTGATGAATCACTAAAAAAATATTCCTATTTCAAAAAGAAACTAAAACTTCGATTAATTGATAAGTATTAATTTCAAATGAATTGTGTGATTCAAAGTTTGGTAATATTTATATTTATATATATTCTTATATGTATATATATTTGAATATTTTTTCTTATCACCTTACATCCGTGTGTACAACTGTATTTATATGAATCGTGTTAATTTTCATTTACTTTTCTTTATCTTATGTCAAATTATACATGTCAAACAGCATGTCAGTCATCTACAAGCTATGTTATTTATCCTGTAATATGGTTATTTGATCAATATTATTGTAACTAATTTTTTTTCCGTAGAAAGATGGAGTTATTATTTACTATTTATAAATAATGGCTCTATCTTCAATTAGTATAACTATATTATATTATCTTTATTATATTAAACATATTATATTATTCTAAGGTCACCTGTCTCGATTAGCCCATATTTGGTTATTATAGGTGGCCCTCACTCCAAATTGAAGAAATTGTAATATGGACTTGTAATAGTGTGTTGTAAGAACTTCAAGAGTGAAAATAAAATTATGTTGTTGTTGTTGTTGTTTGATAGCGTATGCATAGTTTATGTAAATCAGAGTCGGTGTTTCGGAGTTGAGACCAAAAACCATGACCAGCCGACAATTTAAAAAAGTATAATATAAAACAAATTCTGAAGAAACAAGACATCTTGAGATTGCAAAATATGAATCAAAACAAGACGAGAAGTAAACTGTAAATTTTCGACTTTATTTCAAAGTAATCCTCAGACAGAATGTTAATTCATCCGACAGAATGTTAATTCAAAGTCATCCTCAGACACTTGTTGTTGTTAATAACATGTAGGTATTTTGAAAGATAAAATTTATTTCATCTAATATGTTTCAAAAACATTTGAATGCAGGAGATCACAGTGGTTTTATGGGTAGAGGTAGGGGGACGCTTTATAGTTTCGATGAGACTTTGGTAGTTACTTGTTCCTGTAACATACCCCAGACTTTCTTGTTCAATTTTGTCAATTTTTTTATCGTCAATGTCCTCTATCAAATGAAAATTGCTTGGTATATTGGAATTTTTAGGGGGGGTGGATCAATTATCATTTGATAGGATGGGGCAGATTTTCTAAAGGGGTGAATCATTGTCCTATCTTAATGTGTCACAGTCTCTGGCGATGGTAGATTTTTTGGCTTGCAGATAAGTGAACCTTACAAAATGAAAGCATTATTAGCTTAAAATTTTTTATGAAGTTCTGTCAATTAGAAATCATAGTTGTATAGCTGTACAGTATTTCATTAAATAATCGACAAAGCTTTATAAATTATGTATCCAAATATTGCCAACGACAAGTGAAACATGGATACAACAGTTGCTTTTACATATGTCAAACCAGGGACACGAAAATACATGCAAACAGAGTTGACATGACAAAATAACTGGTTACTTCACGTTTAGAAATTTATTTCAATTTTAATGTTTCAATGTAAACTTGTATGATAGTAACTCAGTTGCAAAAGGTGCTATTATGAATTATGTAATTGCCCTGGAAATGACAAGCTCTCTTTGCTCAGTTCTACTCTACAATTTCCTGATTTTCTACTCTGTTTTTATAATAAAAAGCTACACTAGGCAATACCATTTTAGAATACAATAGGCATTTTCTGAGTGTTAGACAATTTAGAGTGGTGCGCAGCTCCCTGAATCCCCCAGAATATCTGCCTTTGATTTTGTAGGGAAATTGTCACCTCTCCTGCATATGTACCATCAAACAAAGGCTCGGAGGGATGCACACTTCTCTGCACCCATCCCTTTTATGCATTACTAATTGAAAGACATCAATCCTATGGGTACAGAATTAAGCTTTCGCAACCTAAGTTGCGCTCCTCACAAATTCTTATTTTGCATTTATATTTTTATAACAAATCGTGCATTGTAAACATTAGAGTAACTTTTAATTCGACGTTTTCCATAAATTTAGACATCACAGTCTGCAAAATGCATTTTTTCCCATTCTCAAAATGCACAATTAAACCAGCTGCAGTCCAGGCTCTAGCCTTAATGCAGTGGCGATTCTAGCGTAAGCCAAAATATATTACTGAGGCACATTGAGGAAGATATTCACATTTCTTAACCCCTTAGAGAAAAGTCCATTGGTAAAATTATATTCTTTAATAATTCAAAACCAATAGTGTTTTTATGAATGTTTGTATTTGAAATTGAGCAGCTATAATTTATTTTGACCAACGCTAGATCCGCTACTGGTTTATTATGCCATGAATCTAGTTTTGTTTGTTCTAAATCTGCATGATTTCAATTTTAATTATGATTAGAAAACAATGTACGTATTGATAACTTAACATTTTCCTGTCCACTTTTGTAAACTTTTCTTACACTTTTCCTTTCAATTTCCATTGTTGGGACTTTGTTACACTTCAATTTGTAGTTGTCCATTGTGGGGACTTTGTTACACTTCAATTTGTAGTTGTCCATTGTGGGGACTTTGTTACACTTCAATTTGTTGTTGTCCATTGTGGGGACTTTGTTACACTTCAATTTGTAGTTGTCCATTGTGGGGACTTTGTTACACTTCAATTTGTTGTTGTCCATTGTGGGGACTTTGTTACACTTCAATTTGTAGTTGTCAATTGTGGGGACTTTGTTACACTTCAATTTGTAGTTGTCCATTGTGGGGACTTTGTTACACTTCAATTTGTAGTTGTCCATTGTGGGACTTTGTTACACTTCAATTTGTAGTTGTCCATTGTGGGGACTTTTTTACACTTCAATTTGTAGTTGTCCATTGTTGGGACTTTGTTACACTTCATTTTGTAGTTTGCCATTGTGGGGACTTTGTTGCACTTCAATTTGAAGGTGTCATAATGAAGGACATAATAAAAGTGTCAGCTTAATTGAGGTTTCATCATTATACTTTCATTATTATTATCTATATGAGATTAAGTTTTGGATTTTACACAGTATCTGCTTAGTAAAGGGTCATTTGATACAGGAGGTTTGAATGTATATATTATATCACTTAAGAATTTGATTATACAATATTTTTTGTCAGATATTTCAAACACGAAGTCAGATTATTAAAGTTCATACAAAAAGACATGATTGATTATAGAATTTGCCCTCTTTGCCCACAAGTCAGTATTTGATTTCTTTTTTCCTACTATTTGCTTTGTGAACTATTTTAAGTTATATATTTTTTGTCTTATATAATATCAAAACATTTAAAGTTGTTGTGAAATATGAAGTGTTACATGTTTACCATAAAATTCATTTTATTTTATTAAAGAGCTTTGTTTTCTTTAGACTGGTGTGGCTATTCATTCCATGGATGCTTGCTTTGGTCTAACTCGTAAAAAGTTGGCAGGGAATAGTTTGCTATCCAAACCATGGCTGCCTTAAGTTTGCTGATCAAGATGAAGCAGATGATTTTGTTGATCATTATAACAAGTCTAACAACAAAGTAGGAGACGTAATTATTGCATCATGAAGGACTTTGAAGCCTATTCAAAAGTATTGTGGGAAGGGGAGGGGGGGGGTTGGGGTGAATAGTTTGAAAACAAGCTTTATATGCAGTCCATGAAAAAGCAATGGCAAATCCAGCACTTTTTTACTTTTACATTGCAAATATTTTTGTATTCAATCACTGGGAAAACAATAAATGGATTTGATTTTCTAAAGAAATTATTAACAACTTTGCTGACAAATTTGCCTTGTAAGAGTAAAAGATTGGGTAGGCTTCGCCCCTGAGAAAAGTGGGTCTATGCTTCATGCAGGTCCATGGGCCCTGATACAATCTTAGCTAAAAAATTGAGGAAGCACTTGCTGATCTTGGTGATTTGAGCAGCGATGAATTCATGCTTGGTTCAAAGCATTAACTGATGAGATTTAAAACCAAATTGCGGAATGAGTTGTTCAGCTTGAAGAAAAGTTTTGAACTTCCTCTTGGAGAAAATTTTCTTCTCCATGCTGAGATTGTCAACTTGACCAATGATGTCAACATTCCCAATGAATCTGAAAGCTCAACGTATGAGGAATCCGATACTGAAGAAGAAAACATCGAAGAGCTCTCAGAAGTGGACAGTGACATTGAATAGACGACATAGCTACTATTCGCAAACTAATAGCTACTTTTTATGTACTTACTTATTATGCAATTTAGTTGTTCATGTATCTAGTATAATAACTGATATCACGCAAACATTTGTGGTTTTGTGACGTCATGTTAGTGCACAGTCATTTTCTGTACAACACCGGAAGTTTTCACCTGTAGTTGAATTTTGAGAGAACTATGTTCTTTATTATTTATCAATGTCTTACAAGTAAGAGTTTATATGCAACATATATCCCAACCAATTAGCTCTGTCTACCCAACCCAATTCATCTAAAATTGTGAGCATTCATATCATCTATAAAATAGCCGAGACGTATCCAAAGCTTTGTCAGTTGATCAACGGGGTCTGGGGCGAGTTTTTGAAAACACCGAATTTCATGATTTGTCCATCTAAATCATCCAATTTGTTTTTTATCGTTATAAGCCTTCCTATGTTTCATATTTTGCTCGAGATTAACTCCAAACAGATGACTAACTTTACCGATGTTCAAGCTAATGAAACGATGCTGACGAGAGAGTGCTGTCTGGTTCGGCACCCTTGATGGCACTGCTGCTGTAAGAGGTGAATGAGAAATGAAACCGAATACGTGTTTGGATTGAAATAATATAAAACTCAAAATTATTAATCTACGTTACTGAGCACTATTGCCATTTCACAGAACACGTAAGCTATTTTACAGATCAAACACTCTTGTCATGTTGCACGCCTACAGTAATCATTGCACATATTATGTATCACGCATTCTTGCCCTGAGCTTCAAATATTCTGTAAGCAATACCAACCCTCCCTACAATCACATTCTGAAGTAACATTCTGTTGTTAAGAAAAGAACGTGATCGGCTTTTTTGGGGTTTTTTTTTATTATAAGATGCTACATACTCTGCTACCAATAAGGTCTATGCTACAAGGGTCCATGCACTAACTAAAAAAAATCATTATTTCATTTAAAACATAATTTGTTAAAAAAATTTAAAGCCGCAACTGTCAATTATTTGCTGTAACAAAACTTTGCTACTGGCTACTGCATACTTCTGTGTAACAATCACATACGCTCGATGATATTGGATTATGCGGTGCTGGTTATTTCACAAAAAGCACCGTAAAGTGAAAATGTCGACGCAGCGGAATTCTCGAAATGTTAAAAGTGGAATACATTTATGATAAATATGTTGCTTTACTTTGAGTGTTCGTTGGTACCGTAAATTAATTTATCAACGGCCAGGGCGTTTCATCAATTCTAGATGTTGTGGTGCAGCGAAATGAAAAGAGAGACGTGTATATTAGTTGTTTGTGTGAACAAATATAACAAAACTAAGACAAACTAAACTTCTTATAAGCCAAATTGTTAACCCACTATAATTAATAATGGACTCCGTCGATTTCGACGTATGAGGGTTCCACAAAGTGGAACATCCTGGTTACTTAAATTATAGTGAAGGCAGCTGACCAGACTACAATCACTCGTACCTTTCACGCAACTACAACGCTGATATCAGCGTGACACGTTTGTGACAAGGCTGCAACATTGCAGATGCAGATACAGTCCATCCGAGGACATAGTTTCCTCTACAAAATTTCCCTCACATGGCTTTGGTCAACCCAGGCTAGGTTTACAGACACATTGCCAGGTGTGCCACGAGCCGGGATTGAACCCGCGCCGTCTGGCTTACAGCTCACGCAATTAACCATTCAGCCACCCGCCCCGTCTCAGGTGGCGTTGCAAAGAGGAGTTTAATATGTATAAGGTGTTAATTTAATATAGGCCATTTATTAGATCTTTACACGTCACATATGCCCATATATCATCTGAGAAATACAATTTGGCTTATGCAAACCAATGTGACCTTTGGAAAAACTTGAGAGCATATCAGTGCAAGCAGGAGACCAAAGGTCTTAGGTTGCACGATTGCATCTGCTCGAGTTCTCACAAACAGCTTCAAGGTTTGCATAAGCCAGTGCAATGGTGCAAACATTAAAAACAGTTTTTACCTCTTGTATACAATGATACGAAACAATAATTCAAAACAGACAAATTTACATCGATATGCAAATTCTTTTTGGTTAATAGATTGATTTGATTGGTTGAGTTGAAATCGGTTTGCACAGGCTAATGCAAACACGGCTATAGACCAATCACCGAGCGGGTACTATTGTTTTTATCTATAAATGAACAATGGACATTACATATGCTCGCATACTCTTATGTACTGTACTGCCCGTCCATATTAAAGCCCATTTATGTCATTTGATTTGATGCAATGCCGAAAAAAGATGCATCAAGAAGAAAATATAAACCGTCTCACTTTCGAGAAGCTCGTGCAAATTGGTGAGAATGTCTCCACTTGTGGTGTTTTTTGTCAACCGGTAATCCGTTATCGCAGTCGCTTGTGTCCTTAATCGTTATATATGACTTTATTATAGGTTGTCAACTCTGTTTCATCAAGATTCCATTTGTCGCGTAAAATGCTCAGATGTTCTAAAAGTGTTGAGAAATAAATATAAGAGTATATCTGTTCGAGAATGTGGGTTCATTGTACGAAAGTGTTTTCCTATAGTGAAGCGAATTCATAGCAATCATGTCTACTTTTATTCTGGCATTAGCCACATCGACGCCATTGAATGTGTTAACCAATGTCATATGGAAAATGGTATGGTTTAAAATAGCTAGCGCAGTCCCTAATTAACATAAATTTCAGAGGCACACGATAAGAATAAGTTAAGGAAGGGCTTAAATTTTGGTGTTAATTGTATATAATATTGAGAACCTTTTTTTTGGTAGGGGAGGGGGGGATTTTCCATCTTGAGAAGAACTACCTTTGACATGGAGCAAACTTTATTTTCTTGTCTCATTTCATAGATTGCTCAACTGAGAATAAAATGCTATGTGGATTACCTGATTGCATGAATATCAATCGGTTGGAATTGCTACGTTCCTCATCAAAGAAGCCTACATATTCATTCGCAAATGAAGCCTACATATTCATTCCCAAATTAAGCCTACATATTCATTCCCAAATTAAGCTTACATATTCATTCCCAAATGGTAATTTTGATAGCATGGAGTTATGTTGGTTTAGATGAATGGCAGTTGCATTGAGGAGATCTGAGTTTGATGTCATAGAGGAAGCAAGAGCTATTCTTAGCTTACCATCTCATCCATGTTTTCCAATCTTAATTGGTATTTGTCGGGATGAAAAGCCATTCATTTTAATAACAAAAGTTTATGGTCATGTAGGAACTGGAGTGTACATGTCCTTGGAAGGATTGTGCTACACTCATGGAATCACTTTTGCCGAGTGGATATCTTTGTTAATTAAGATATGGGAAGGCATAGAACTGTTGCATTCTTGTGGATTTGCTCATAGAGGTCTTGGAGTTGAAAACATTGTTGTGAAAAAGAAAGAAAAGAAAAAAGTTTGGGTGCCAGTATTTCTGAATCTTAATGAAGTCAAAGCTTTATGTGGAAGTATTGACAACAACTTAAGTCAGCAAGACTGCTTAGACTTTGGCGTCTCGCTACATAAAGTAACTACTCTCCCTGCAATAAAAGAAACATGTGCATTACGCCAGCAAGAGAAATTAACTCAATTGTCCAAAGCTATTTCTTCTGGTTGCAATGCATTGTCAATAGCAAGACGTGTAAAACATATTGCACAAACATAAATATTTTTTACTAATGCAGAAGTATCTCAATTATTACAGTTATTTTAACAAATATGATATCTTATTAGCCTATCCAGTGAATTGTGCATGTCTTTGTGTAGGTGAAAGGTAAACCCCCCCCCCTCAAAAAAATTATTTTTGTATAAAATGTAGTTTTTACTTTTGGGCTTTAATCTTCTAAAATTTAATTATAGAATTAGACATTCTGCATGGCTTACATATGAATAGAAAAATATTACCTTTTAAAAAACCATATTCAATCCAACTAAAACTGAAAACTGAGTTGATTACAATGCACATTTTGCAGTGCTGACTGTTACCATCGTAAACAATGAATTTTTTTCATTGGTGTGAAATTGAAAACTATATATATCCCTGTTGTGATAAAATTTGAGTAACTTTCCATTCAAAAGACTTGTTCAATATGAAGGTTTGGGTATAATCAGTTAACCTATGAGTCTCAAAAATTACATTGCCATTGTCCTTAATAATATTTTTTCCAAAGATTGATTCCTTTTTTTTAATAAGATGGAAGGTATTGCCTGACTCATGATTTAGCCAACATCCTGTCAATTTACCTCTTGCGCTTATCTGCTGCAGAGATTGTAGAGATCCCGTATATGAAAAAAAAGCCAGAACTGACTTTCCTCATCATCACAGTACACAGGCAAAACAAAATGATTTGCCTGAGACACATATACATTCAATTTTTTTTTAACTCTGTCAAAGCTTATGGACATAACACTTTCCAGTGTGTTGATATTATTTCTTCGATTTCAGAAATGCTATGTGTCTCATTAATATCCAATACCTTCACATCTTCTTTTGATACTTTAAAGTCACATTTTCCGAATACATTACTAAGCAATGCCTTGCAGTCTTCACCAAAATCTTGCAAAGGTGCACCTTCTGACGTTTAAAGAATGAAGGAAATACTATCCTGGCAGTCCATGATTTTCTGTATTTCCTTTGAGCCATACTGTCGTGGCTTCTTTAGGCGAATGTCATCTGGTAGTCCTTCAACATGAAAACCATCAGAAAGATATGGAATGCAAGAACCAGTCACACATTTTGCTTCACCTTTAAGAAAAATGCTCACTGACAAGAACTAACAATCATAATGACTTAACAACATGACTGTAAAAAGAGTAATTTTTACAAAATTACTCACAGAAAAAAATTTTGTATCTTCCATAAACTTTTTATTAAAAAACAGAGAAGATTTCTTTATGCAAGTGTATCAAAAGGTAATATTACACTATCACTGTAAGGTAAACGCTACCATTCAGGAATATACAGGCAACCTTTGTACATAACTGTTATTAACAACATTATTTTGGATTCCCAAACTCCATTGTGTGAATGTTTCATCGTCTGGATCTGTCGCCTCCACGACATTGTTCTCACATTCACGCTGTTCTATATGCGCTCGCACGTTTTCGTCATTTGTCATCCATTTCGTTAACTTAAACCCGCCTTGAGACATTCTAAATTTCGCCTTTTCATATAAATCGATGCATTGTGTGCACTTTTGCCCCTGGAAACTAAGTCATCAACGTAAAATCCTTCATTCAATTTTTCAGCAAGCTCTGGATGTGATTATGCAAATTGCACTATGTGATGCCTAAGCGTTGCGTTGAGTAAAAATGGCGAAGCATTTAATCCAAACACTACTCTGCAAAACCTGTAATCAACAACCTCTAAATTAGCATTAGTCACATCTCTAACCCACAGAAATCTTAAATAGTCCCTGTCTGCTTTGTCTACTTCTACATTAAAAAATGCTTTCTCTATTTCTCCTATCAAAGTCACTGTGTTCTCCCTAAATCTAATTAATATATCAAACAACAACGGTGTTAATGATGGTCCTGCATGAAGACAGTCATTCAAAGAAGTCCCTTTCTTACCCTCCTTTGATGATGCATCATACACTATTCTTAGCTTAGTTGTTGGCTTCTTTACGTATCACCGCTTGATGGGGAAGATAATGAACATTCATCCCCGCTTCTGAATCGTCAACCTTTTCAATGGCACACATTTTTAGTTGATCCCTAATAATTTTATATATTACTTTAAAAAATCAGGCTCATTTGACAAGCGCTTAATTTGTTCTTTCATGTGTGCTAAACTATTGGCATAGTTACTTGCTAAATGCCCATGATCCTGCTTCCACGGCAATTTAACAGAGTACTTGTGCCCAATAAACTCAATTTTATCTAACAAGGCTTCTTGCACATCGTCAGTTTCCCTGACAACAAGTGTTTCTAAATCCAACAACTTGTTAACCTGCCTGTTTATGCTGTTTGTATTTTGTGTTGCAGTTTGCAAAACTAAATTAACATGTGTGTTTTTAATTTTCAAGTTCCCTTTCAGTGGACCGCTTACAACCCATCGTAAATAAGTGTCAATCGCAACTGGCTCAATCTTTTTGCCCCTAATTATTTCTCCTTTCTGAAAAGCCCAAAGGTTATCTGCTCATATCAAAACATCCACTTCCAACATCTCCAGCTTCAAACTTACATCTGACAAAAACAAATTTTTCAAATGAGAATACTGCTCCTTAGCCACCTCAATATGCTCATTTTTTACCGTACAAATACGTGGAATTACTAATGCCTCTAAACGAATTTTGCAATTACCCCTAACTGATGGGATGTCGCAATTGATGACCTCTGTCATCTTACCTTCATTGGTTCCACCACCAAAGGTGTTGACCTCTAACCATTCCCGCCTTGCTACATTAACCCTATATTAACCATAGTGACTAATTATTTCTGAAAAAAAATTTTCTTTGGTTATCACTTTATTTTTTGCATAACTAACCATACGAAAAAGAAAAAAATCATTTTATCATGTTTTCCAAGAATTTCTTTATTGTACCATATATGCTACATTGGTAAATAAGGTGTAAACTAACATTAATTATGTTCAGGTAATATATATTGTAAGTAGCCTCAAGGTTCAGTGAATAGTTTTAGTTCTAAAAAAACATAATATATGCCATTAAAACATTAATTTTAGCATGTCTTTCTATGATATGCAGTGTAGCAATTACGATTTTTGTTCAAGCATAAATGAACCTTGCACTTCCCACACATAACAAGTGAAAATCCATCCGTGCACTTTCGGCAACGTTGTCGTTTCTCTGCATAAATGGGCAAATGATCAACACCATCAAATTGAACATCTTCTACTGGTGCTGGATTTACTGATTTTTTTCTCTTCTTTCTTGCACTTTCTATTGACCGACGTCCACGTTGTGGTTTGTTTACATTACACAGGGCAAAGGCAACCATAGCTTGAAATTTTCTCAATGGCATTGCTCTGATATTAAGAATTTTGCAATCTCTTCTGTATAGGAGCCATGCATTTACCAGTGCAATTGTGAGTATGATAAAAGATGTAAATATACCACCTTTTGCTTCTAAGCTTATATTTGTATAGCGAACACAGCATATCCATAAGGTCAACTCCTCCCATTGATTTGTTGTAAACCGCAATAATCGATGGTTGATTAACACTAATATGCTGTTTCTTTGACCTATCATATCTCTGTACATTATTACCATCCTGATTACCAATATAGGAGGAGATCATTGTGACACACTTGTTATCATACAATCGAACCAAAGAGAGATTTCTTGTTGTCTCGACAACACTGTCCTCTGACCCTCTCCCCTGTTTTTTTAATTCTTTCTCTGATTTAAGAGGAGCCCCATGAAGACGATTGTTGTTGATTGTACCAACATAATGTAATCCTCTTCTTTCTAGTTCAGCAACCATTTCAAAATTGGAGAAAAAATTGTCAGCAAAGACTTTGAAGTTTCTGTTGGAAGAGTTGAACACAACTTCAAAACAACATTTCCACCCAATCCACATCCAGAGACACTACTTTCTTCTTCAGTTCTGGCATTCTTTCCTTGGTAAATATCAAAAACATGTAAAAACCCTGTTGATGAACATCGAGCCCAAAGCTTGAATCCCCATTTTCTTGGCTTCTTTGGAAGATATTGCTTTAGTATTGATCTTCCCTTGAAAGCAACCATAACTTCATCAATGCATTGGTTTTCAGATGGACTAACTTTCAAAAAGTTTGAATTTAAATCATCACACCATCGCCTTATCTTCCAGACTTTATCATTCTTATTTTCCTCCGTTACTGTTAGGTTGTTAGCAATGTGCATATAGGAAGCAAGCTTTTGAAACCGCTGTCTTGACATCACATCAGCTATTGGATTATAATGGATGTATGTTTCCCAATAGCAACCAACAGCAGGCATTTGCACCAATCCCATATGAAAAAACAGACCCACAAATGTTTCAAGTTCACATGCTGATGCTTGTAGTGAAAACCCTGCTTTTTGATGGGCATAATGATTGGATTCTTCAGCCAAATATTCAAACATGTTGCTGGTCACAAAATATTTGAAGTAGTTGTAGGGACTGTCATCTTTGGGTTCAGGTTGAAGTGGTGCATCTGTGAATTCAAGGTTTGAAGGTGGAACAAATGCTCTTTGCTTGTCAAACTTATATAAATTTTTTGGTTTTTCTTTTCTTCTTGCAGTTGAGCCATGGGGCACTTCTTCAGAAACTGTACTACGATGATCAATGCTTGTACCCTCATCATCAGGAATGGTAGCCGGGATATCCATGTTATCATCATGTTGTTTGGCAACTTGGCTGTCATCACCAGGTGGTTGCCATTCATCTACTTCATCATCACTAGATAAATCACTCAACTCACTCTCTGAACCAATAACATAATCAATGATCTCACTTATATCTTCAAAGCGATTTGACATCTAAAAAAACATATATGGATCAATACATTTATAAAATGTATCAACTAATATTTAGAACAAACCATAGCCATAGTATGAAATTTCATTCTATACAGTAGTTAATATGTTAAAAGTATCATAAGATTGATTTTAAATAGGCAATATTTCAATAAATTTAACAAAAACTCAACTTACAATAAATACTTCATGTAGTTCGTTTTATCAATTATTGACCAATGTAGCAGATTTGGAACAAGGATTTTCATTGAAAAATGATGAACATAAAGATGCATTTATTCAGAACAAAAGATGAAACGAAATGTCTAGAGAAGGCCCTTGTTTGAAAATATCAAAGGTTTTGGAACAAATCATCATATTTCAAAACAGTAAATGCAATTAAAATTGCCTCAGATTGTCGCACATGCCTTCTTTCGTGATCCGCCATGTTTGATTTGTAAAAAATAGTAGCTGGGGGGGGTGTTACATGCTTTATTAATATAAATTAGCATCAAACATGTAGCAAAAAATCTACACTGGTGAATAAAGTTAAAAAATATTGCAAAATTTGTAGGAATTCTTTAGTGTTGCCCAATGTAGCATATTTGCTACAAGGGTTAATATAGGGTTAAACTTCGCATCTTGTTTTGCCCTGTTTGTCACGAAAGACTTCTGACTTCCCAAGTCAAAAAGCACTCTCTTCCCATTCCGACCTACAAGAATTCCTTACGCAGTTCTCAAAGCTACCCTATTCTTCGTACTCAAGTGCACGTTACTCACATTTACCTGCTCTGTTTTTTCTGTGATACCACTCTGTTTTTCCGCCTTCTCTTTGTCCTTTTTTCCTTTGTCACATATAGATACATGACCCTCCCCACATACAATACATTTAGTACGTGCACCACAATCGTTTGCTAAATGACCTTTATTTATACAAACAAAACATCTTTTAAACTTACGAAGAAGTTGCATACGTTTTGTCCGTCCGGTCATCTTCTTGCACTCTACGTGTTTGTGCTCCCCACAGCAGAAAGCACAAAACAATTGATTGTTGCGGCTGGCAAACAATCCGCTAGCTATTCCTGGTTCCTGTCGTTTTCTTCGTTGATCTTAGTCCTTCTCCCCAACTGATAATTTGTGGCATTACCGCAGCTCCACTTCGACTTGAAACGCATCGACAAAATCTTTCATGCCCGACTCTAATTAGTCCCTTCCCCTGGTAATCGTCAGTTTTAATGACTCCTGTATTTTTGTTAGTAGATTGCGCTGGACTATCTCACAATATATCTCCTCCTTTACACCTAGCGCCTCGAGCTCTCGATAATTCGTTTCCACGGCGTCAATGAACTTGCGCAGCCTCGTCGCATCATTCTTGTTGTACACAGACTTTAGGTTCATCATATCATTCACACGTGCTCTTTGCACCATCACTTTGTTCTCGTATCTCCATTCTAACACTTTCAGGTCTTCTGCATAATTGATCGAAGTCAGAGCTCGTCCACCAGTCCCCTCAGATAGGTGAATTTGTAGACCTCAGACAATCCGTCGTTGTTGTGAATTAAACTTTCAAAGGAGTCCCAGAATCCACGCAAGTCTTGTATCTTGCCCGAGAACTTTTTCACTGCCAGTTTGGGCACCTTTACTCGGCAGCGTGCTCCACTGGATACCATAGTTGCCGATGTGTTGGCGAGTTCCTCATTTCGCTTGTTTGTCTCTAGCGTGCTCAGCGCTTCGTTGATTTCGGCCAAAGCGCCCAAAACTTTGCGACTGTATTCCAATGAGCCGTCAATATCTGCCGAAATATCTTCATCTTTTTCTAACCAGCTCTTAATCTCATCGTCCATCTTCGAAATTGTATCTAATTTCTGTACGAGTACAAGCCGCATTTGTTCCAGTTCGACTTTCCTTAATAGCGCATTATTGTTTACCATACTTCTCACCTTGCTCGCAACTTTTGTGGCATACGATTTGTGCTCACTCATCGAGTGTTGCTTTCTTGTCAGCTCTGACATCGTGAACAACCCTGCATCCTATTTCTGTGTTCTTGAATACTGGTACTAGATCCGGCTCGAAGGACCACGTTTCACACAATCTGTGCGAAGTGCTGGTTCACTGTTCTCAAAATTCACTTTAAGGATAGGACTGTATTTTGAATATAATATTTTAACACTTCAATAGGATATTTACAGTGGTCGTGCACGATTTTACGTTCCAAGCAATGGTTCTTCGCGATACGGAATAGTTAAATTGATCTTGTTAAGATTACGGACAACCGTCAATCCTTAAACTGTGTTTTCGAACTTTATTGTCTTCTGCAATACAGCTGCTAATTTATCAAATTTGTATGACCACTTCATGTACCAATAAGGTCAACTTTTCCGAACTCCCGAACTAGCGCTTACAAGCTATATTTATGTATAATTATTCAGAAGTGGTTTTAGGCGTTTACATTTGACTTGCAACTTTGCCATTCCGTTTCTACCTACATCCTACTTCCGTTTCTACCAATGATGCATTGCGGTGAGGAAGTGTTCTCTTAACATGACTATAGTGTTTTACATCAATTTAATAATATCAGTTATATCTTATCACCTATAATATAGCACAGTCACTTGCGACATAACTTGACATAAAAATTTTCAACAAATTCTTTACGTGAAGAAAGAAATGAGTTGATTGTTATAAATAAAATATTGATAAATAAACTTGAAGAAAAAGATATAACTATATAAGAGAAAATTTTGTTATAATTTTTTATTTGAGATGGCTGATGTTAACAAAAGTTTTACACTTGATGCATTAAAAAAATTATGTAAAGATATTCAAAATGAAAATAAAATTTTAAGGCAAAAATTGCGTTATATTCAAGATTATGAACATGATGCAGAAAAATGTGGAAAACTATATGTGCAATCCAAACAGAATTTCCTTGTTCTAACATAAACTGAACTAATAGTGATCTTACAATTAATTACAAATCGACGATAACCACAGCAATTATCTGGATCAATTGATAAGTCAGTAAAATAATCCATATTGTGCAAAAAATACTCTAAATTTTTGTGAAGAGGAATTTTCTTGCATTTCCAACATATTTTCTGAATGAATATATGAGCACAATATATTTTTTGACAATTATTAAAAACAACCTTATTTTTTTAACAAAGAAAAATTTTGGATCAATTTTATTACATGTGTTATAAAAAAAATTTTTTGACAAGGAGTGACCTTAATACTGTTCTTATTTTCAAACAATTTATTAAACCGATGTTTTGAAAACGATCTGCTGATTTAAAAATTATGATACATTCTGTGCATTGAATAGAAAATTTTTTTTCTTTCTTACAGTTCAAATAACATTTTAAACATGTATCTTCCCTTTTATATATATATGAGAGTCCACATACTCATTAAATTTTAAATAATGCATGCATTTAAAGCAAAATAAGTCTAGTTTTAAGTTAGAAAAATGTATATGACTTAAAATTAAGTCATAGTGAGAATCAATTAACCATAAAAAATAACTTTATCACTTATGTGAAAGGATTCGTGATTAGTCACTCTTGAGTCATAAATTATTGTATCTAATTCATCTTTAGAAAAAACTTACCAAATGAAAGTTATCTTTTTTTGTAAATAGTTTTCATAAATTATATTTAGTTGGTTAATGGAAACACTTCCTTCTGGTAATTTAGCTTCTTTATAAAATATTTTAACTTTATGTACAGTAACTATTTCCTCAACTGATATATATAATTTTTTTTTAAAATTAGATAGTTTATTGTCATCATTAATAAACGTTTTTCCAATTAATACAGCCACAGCAAAACAACAATTCTTAATTTGACTTTGTAACTTGTCACACTTAATTTGCGAAATGCCATTTCTGATCTCTCTTTGATGCTTCAATACTGGACGATTTGTTTTACCACCACCCCTACTATCAGGATTTAAGTTATAAATGAGGTTTTTGTTTTGTTTTTCCAAATTGGTCCTTTTCGTAAATGAGATTTTCTCATTTTTATATTGTTTTGGAACAATCATAATACATTAGTTTCCCAATTATTATTTAAAAATTCTGAAATGTTACTTTGTAAATTATGTTCAAAAGAATCTAATAATCTCTGTATTGTGATTTCTTTTAAAGTTAACAAGGCTGTTAAATAAAGGTTTTAATGGAGCTTTTTTGAAAAAAATCTAAATCATTCTCAGAATTTGCAGATATATTTGCTATTTTTTACCAGATATTGTAACATTTTTGAAAGTTGTTTCAAAAAATTAGGTAAATTGGTGAAATGATTTGATTTTTTTTATAAAAATTTGATATGTGATCCTTAACTTCACCTTTTAACGTAAAAATTTTTTTTTATATTGTAAATCAATTTTTTATTTTTTTTTGATGTATTCAATTTTTTTAACCAAATTTTGAATGAAATATAGTAATTATTTTCATTATTTCATTATTTGAAATAATTTTCACTTTTTTTCTTCTTCAATTTCTTCATTTTTTCTTTTTGATATGATTTTTCTTTTTCTTTATCTATTTTTTTCACCGTCTACATTATCATGATAATCAATTTCATTTTCTGGACCTTTTGTAAACATGCAGTTTAGATTTAATATTATAAGCGGTGTATTGTTGGATGGTTTACACATCGAATTACCCATTGCTAAAATTAATTAATAAAATGGCTGGGAAAACACTATGTCATATAGACGTTTATTTATTTTTAAATAAAAATGAAAAAGAAAAAAAATAAATACTAATGGAAGAGCCAGTACTACTTGTACCTATAAAATAGAAGATAATGATAAATGTATTTTATTCTCACCTTTCTTAACTCAACAATCAATTCAAGATTTGAAATCAGATAATAATGATGATAATTCTGTAAGATATTATGATGTTAATACAATAAAAAACCATTTTTTTATATGTTATGTTTATAAAAAAATATTTATGTAATCTCGAGTCAAGTCATTCTGATATTTGTTTTAAAATTAAAAAATTAAATGAATATATGTAACAAAATATTGAACTTTATGCTGGAATAAGATTGACTTACTAAAAATGAAACAAAGTATAAGAAAAGTAAAACAACGTGATGGAATTACCTTGAAAAATGTAAGATGTCGAGAAAAACTTCAATGACCAATTTATGTTGGATTCACTTGGGAAAAAATATAATTTAAGAACAAAAACTTCAAATATTCCTAACGGTTGAAAAGGATTATTTGCATATAAAAATCCATTTTCAAAAAACAAAAAAATTGCTAACTACACTGGAAGACATCTTACCTCAAGACAAGTAAATAGAAAATATGTTGATGCTAATGAAACAACTGATGTTGCAGCAAGATATGCAAATGATGCTCGATGTTCATGCTTTAAAAACAACTCGTTTTTACTTAAGAAAAAATTCAATTATTTTTAAAATCATCGAAAAACATTAAACCATTAAACATTAAAACAAGAAATATTTACTAATTATGGTAGAGAATATTGGAAGAAAAAAACTAGAAAGTGAAATATTTTGTATATAAATAATATTTTTATTGAATGAAACATTTTTACATAAACGTTTTTTTAATGAATTAATTAAGTACAGAAATTGATTTCAGTTAAATCCCTAACAATGGTCTTAACACTCCTATATTTTCTCCCTTTTGACCTCTTCTTTTTTTACCCCTTACATACATTTGTCCTCTAAATGCACCTTTACCCAATTGATTATTTGCAATTTCAAATGCTTTATCCATGAAAGGCGAATTTACAAATTTATTTGCTTTAGAACCCAATACTCCTGATTTTGCTGAAGCTCTTGCAGCTTTTTCAGATTTTAATGCTAATTCTTTTTTACTTAATGCTTTTTTAAATCCAAATTTAAGGGTATTGCGAATTTTAGAAAACTAGAGACTCTTTGTCGTCTTCCCATTTTTTGTAAATAATTTTAATTTTAAAAGAAATACTATTTATAAATTTAAATGTCTTTTTTCAAAAATCTATTCTATATATATATATATATATAAACTAGCAATTGTATTACTTCTGTAGAAATAAATAGATATCGCTTTTCACGCATATATTTATTGAATTTGCTTACTATTTATTTTATTTATTCTTTATTTTAAAATAAAAATAAAAAGATGTATAAAAGAAAAAGAACTAGAAAAAGAAAATATAGAAAAAACCTCAAAAGGGAGGATTTGGCAGACTAGTGGCTTGGCATTAAAAGGACTCATTCCAGTGGTAACCCGTTGAATTATTAACAAAATAATTAAATAATTAAGCAATAAGGGAATAATTTTTTCAGGTGAAGCAAATACAGATTTAAAAAACTCTCAAATAAAATAAAATACAGTACCGCTCGCGTATTTGTTAACATACGGTACGCGTATAATACGCGTATCATACGAAAAACATGTGCATATCATACGAGAACGATACGCCTATGATACGAGAAAGATTCGTGTATGATACGAGAACGATACATGTATGATAGGAAAAGGATAGTCATATGATGAGCGTATAATGCGTGAATAATAAGCGTATTGTCATTGTGAATTAGTGTGAAGTGTAATGTTTTTAGTTGATTGTTTGTTTGTATTGTGAATAAGTTGTTTGTAAGGTGCTGGTGATTGCTGTGATCTATTGAGGGGGGGTTTGTTCCAAGTTGGTATACCAACTTTCTAATGTAAGCCGTACTGTCTGTAAGTCTATAGTCTGTACTGTAAGTAATGGATTTTGCCGAGTCCCAGTCAATGTTGTGCTTTGTGATTCGGTAATGTTTTGCAATGTGATTAGTTTTGTCTTGTTTCTTAGTAGCTCGTTTGTGTTCAGTAAGTCTTATGTTTAAGTTACTGCCAGTTTCCCCGATATAGGAGGCGTGGCAGTTGGAGCAGTTTAATTTGTAAACTGCACCTTGTCGTTCATCGGGTTGTTCTTTGTCATTACGTTCGTTAGTACTTGTCGTAACGTTGTGATTGGTTTATGTGCGACACGTATGTTGCATGGTCGTAAGATACGCGAGATAGTCTCAGACGTACCTTTGATGTAAGGTATCGTTGCTGTTGCCGCTGAGTTGTTCGTTTCATTGGGTTTGTAAGTGTTGCGTCTGATCAAGTCAGAGTTATAGTTGTTTTTGTCAAAAACACGTTTGAGATAGTTGTTTTCGTTGTGTAGAGCGTCCGGTGAATCACATATGATTTGTGCACGTCTTGTTAATGTTCTGATTGTGGTGGCTTTGTGTGAAGTTGGGTTGTAAGATGATTGGTCTAGTAGTTGGTCGGTATGTGTTGGCTTGCGATAAACTGCTGTTCGTAGTTTTTGATTGTCATGTGTTACCAAACAGTCGAGAAAAGGAAGAGTTCCGTTTTCTTCGACATCTTTGGTAAATGGTATGTGGCTGTTCTGTTTGTTGATGTGAGTGTGAAAGTCATCAATCTCGGCTGCATGTAGTGCTGTGATTGTGTCATCTAGGTAGCGGAACCAAAATGGTAGTGCATGTTTGTAAGTCGTGAGCGCCCATTCCTCTATAGATTGCATTACAATTTCAGCAACTACAACAGAAACTGCCAGTATTTAAACTTTATCTTAGCCATTTGTTTAGTTTTTCCCTTCCTCCCTTTGAAACTAGACACTAAGCTTAAGAAAAATAGTGTATCCTCATCTTGTTGATTGTTTGTCTCACAACTACCAGTTTTACTAGCATTGGATAAATTATTAGCAAGACTGATTGCTAAGAGGTCATCAATTTGGTCTGATCTTCACTTGCTTGCTTTCTGATTAGTTTTGGGTTCAAAAACATGCTCACTCGATTGATTATCCCATGACAAACTACTTGATTCAGCAAGCTTCACAGGATCAATGATTTCATATTCAACATTGCTATCAGTTTTTCACTCACGAATTACATCCCTTAAGAATAATAGCTCCACAAAATAATCACAGGTGGGCAATTTTTTTGTAGAGCCACCTTGAGAACAAGTTAATTGCTCTCTTTTGCTAATGCATCAATGATAAACTGCTCACAAAATTTACTGTTTCAAATTTAATTTTATACTATAACCTATACACATGTAGATTGTAGAGTACCAATGTTTCTAAATTTTACAGCCAAATACAATTTTGAATACAGAATTAACTTGTTAATTAACAAATATAATATCAATAGTAGTTGTAAACAATATGATTGCTGTTTAAAGTCGTAGCAAGAACATTAATGCACAGGCAGTCAAATAGAACTGCTCAGTTTTTGTCTAGGTAATGCTTGCAGCTTGATGGTTGATGCAAAGCTGTATTTAAAGCAAAAGGAGGATCCACTATTTATTAGATGTACTATTCTTTTTTATTGAGTGACTGATATGATTATATGTAATGTTTTGGCACTTCTTCCAAATGTTAACATGTTAATATATTACTTGTAGGTGAGCAGTTATTTTAATTGCCAGTGTAGTTAATAATATTCACTTCAACAAAAGAACTACTGAATATAATAAGAACTGTGCGACAAGAAAAGTTACCGGGTTTATTGCCTTATGGCATTATCATGTATAAGCTCAATCGTGAATAACTTACAAGCTGCATTCAATGCTATAGAAATCCTATGCCAGGCTTCAGTTTTTTTGGTCTCTCTTTGTGACTTTTTAAAGAAACATTCCATATGCAAGGATATTTACGTATTTCATCAATTACATTTGACAGAAACGAAGCATCTTGCATATTGATATCTGATTTATTTAATGAATCGTCTGTCCCTTGTTGAAATAACTCGATGCACTACGCCTCCAGCCTCGCCATTTGGAAAGCATGAATTTTGTTTTCTCATGAAATAAACTACTATGATTGGTTGAATATATCAGTATTACAGATTTGTACGAAAAAATTTGACAATACGCGAACTTGTTTTTTAATGCGCGAATTAAAATTGTGATACGCCTATTATCCATCAAATACACTAGCACGCATGCGCCATGTTACGTTTTGCTATGATACGTTACCATACTTTGCTAGTGGAAAACAGGCTATATGCGTATCTGCGTATCGTACTGCAAAAAATGTTTTGTCGCATGAAACCACTATTCATTCAATATGGACACTATCAGAGATTGAAGATGTTAAAACTAATTTGTCATGTTTGCAGGGACGCGTTTATCACCTTATGCAAAGGAAAGAATACTAATATTAAGTATGGAAGGAAAGAAATACACCGAAATTAGCCGCGAATTAGCATCGAGGAGTTGTCCTGTAAGCAGACAGACTATTTCAGCCGTTGTCAGAGATTTGAAAAAACAAAGAAACTTTTCTTCGGCCCGACGGTGTGGAGGAAATAAAAGAGACCTTACCATGGAGCATTTCACTTTCATATATAAAGAGATGTCAAAAAATGATGAACTTTGCGCTGTAGGTAAATATTTCATTACTTATTTCTTTAATTTGCGTCATGTTCTCGTGTGAGCCTCTCTTTTAGTAAACAAAGTACGTATAGTCATATATTTATGTCATAGACATTTGCAAAATGATCAAAAAGAAGTTTAGGGTAAAAGTTTCACAAGCAACTGTTAAAGAGGAAGAAGAAAGCTTGGATGGATACGAAGAGGCACAAAGTATTGTCAACTTGTGAAGGAGAAGAATCGCGTAGCAAGATTAAAGTTTGCTGAAGAAGCCCTTTCAACAATGTTATATTTACAGACGAGTGTTCCGTTTGGATGGAAAGTCATGCAAAAATATGTTTTCGAAGGAATGGGCAGCCTCCTAAGCCAAAACCCAAAGTAAAACACCCTTACAAAATCCACGTTTGGGCAGGAATAATTACACGTGGCGCTACGGATATATTGGTCTTCACCGGAATCATGAAGAAGGAATTTTACTTGGAAACAATACTTCAAGGACATTTGTTACCTTTGATAAAGGAATGCTTTCCGGAAGGCAATTACAAGTTCCAGCAACATAATGATCCCAAACATTAAAGTGTGTAAATCAATGCTAAAAACATTTATAAAACTTTCGCTGTGAAAACGGCGTTTTGTTTCGATTTATTATGATTTAATTACATTGATGCATTCTGATCATTTTAGGTCATCTTGCAACCAATTTCATGACAGATGAAAGTGCAATGTATTGGCCAACTCTTCCCGAAAGCCCTGACATAAACCCAATCGAGTTGGTTTGGCACGAAATTAAACATTTTTTAAGAAAGTATGCGAAACCAAAGACAAAGGATGAGCTTGCTCAAGGCATCAAGGACTTTTGGAGCACAATGACTGCACAAAAATGTGCTAAGTATATAGGGCACTTGAGGAAGGTTATCCCTGAAATAATCAAGAGGCATGGGAAAGCATCAGAATATTAATAATTAATTGATAATGTCGTCCATGCATGTATATGTCACGTGTCGGTAAATTTTTGTTTCATTTAGCGAATAAATTGTATAGTATCTAATAACACTTACTAAATGACACTTTTTTTAAGCATTCATATGACTCACTAACGACAGTATGGTGACATAAATGTGATCAGTATACACTTAAGAAATTTTCGCCATGAAGGAGTTAAAAGGAACATTAAAGCAACTGGGTTTTAATAAATGATACCATTCAAGTTCATGTATGTTATGCGTCCATAAATTTTAAGTTGCTTTAGTTTCAATGAAATGTGCTTATCTCACATCGTATCTAAGTATACATATGACTCATCAATGACATATATAGTTTGTGACACATCCTGTGAAAACGGAAAGTCATTGTGATTAGTTTGTGTTAAGATTCATTCGAAGTAGCGTGTGCTATTAAACATAACAAACGACGCACTCACAATTGCTTTGTAGCACAATGGTGACATAAAGAAGTGTCAGTATACACTTAAGATATTTTATTCACGAAATAGTTTAAAGGCACGATATAGCAAAAGAATTTTTTAATAGATGATGTTATATATACATGTATATGTTATGCATTAATAAATTTTGGGTTGCTTTTGCAACGAGCTGCGATTGTTTCACCTCGTATCTAAGTATGCACATGACTCATCAATGACATAGCTGAATAGTTTGTGACACATTCTTATATAAAAACAGAAACTAATTGTGATAACTTTCTTGTGAGTTTCATTCGAAGTTGCGCTTATCATCATCTTTTTTTCTCAGCATTTGTCTACATTGCATTCTCGACATTTTGGGTGAAGATGCTACGAAAATTAACAAAAACTGCTAAAAATTGCTTGGTAAATTTTACAATTGATGATACGATAAGTGTTTTGGACATAAAACATATTTCAATGGTTGAATGTGGTAAACCAATCAAAAAGCCCTCTAAAGTGCTCATCACTTTGCATGGTCAAAGACACGAAGCTTACGTGTTGGAGCTTTCAGGTAACCTTAGAGAAAACTGTTTTAACTCACTGTTTTAAACACGTAGTCAAAATTTTTTGAGTCATAGTTTTTTGAAAAACTATATTGAAGAAAAACTTCAGCATGTAAAGTGTTAAGTTTAGGACATGGAAGCAACAACACTATCACAATCGAGAGACAAGTTTAATTATAGAAGAATTAATTGAAAAGTTATTGGTGTGAAAAAAAACCCCAATTACTTACAAAAATTGTAATGCATTACACTAAAATAGTTTACTTACAATATTTTTTATTGAAATGATTATTTCTAATATAAGAGGCAATTGTTTGAATACACCGAGCCCAAATTTTTGTTAATTTAACCTGAGTAGAAGCGGTGTGGAAAGTAGAGTTATGGGATGTTGATTGTTACATTCAGTCAAGGCAATGGTCGGAGGTTGATGGTTGTGACTTGGAGACTGAGGAATACTTGGAGGCTGTTCATTGTTACACAGTGTCGACGCTGTAGTTGGTGAATGATGTGTTTTACTTGGAGACAGATGAAGTAAAGTGGTGGTTGACTGCTGATGACTCGTGCTTGCGGGTGAGTTTTGATCTGCAATGATCGACATTTCTCTAAGGAGTTGTCGAGGTGCTTTCCCAGTGCCAATTACCTTAGCCTAGAGAATTATATAAAACAATATATAAAACAAAGTTTTGAAGGGGATATACGAACGTATGAACGACGATTGTACGGAATACACACCAGGGACCGGTTGTATAAAGCTCTTAACTACTTTTTAACTACACTTTTTGCGGTTAAGTCGGTTGTATAAAAAAGTAGTTAGCGCTAACTGCAGTTAAAAAGTAGATAAAGTTAACTATGCTGTGGAGCATAGTTTACTTTTCAAAAAAAAGTTAAATATGGCGGCTTAGTTTCACAAAGACAATTATGGGCAAGATGTTATTCATCAACAAGGTTTTACCTTGAGTTTTTAATCACATATGTATATTCAATGGCAAAGGCTTTTATAATAAAAGCTTTATGGACGGTGTACTACATTCGTCAGTGCTGTAAACATCCCAAGTTTTGCCTACGAAAAACAGCGAACAACTTATCCGCGTAACAAATCCCTTTTTACAGAAGAGCAATTGCATTTTATATTGTCTTTTTTTGCCTCCGGTAACTCCTTCAACTCATAAGCGGGACTCTCAATTGAGATAGAGCCACTTCTTTAAGATTAGTATACATAACACGCTGACATTGTCTTACAACCACGAACAATTCGTTCAATGACAAAAAAAAGAAAGAACGTGTCAAATATTGAAATTGCTGGTTTTTCCCTATGCATTTCGCTTGATTGAATATCATATCAACTCATTGCTCTATGAAAAATAAGCGAGATTATGTTAAAACAAAGAGGTACTACAGTATAAAAGTTGTGCTGAGTATACTAATGATAATACATATAGATACATGAGCTTTACAAAAGTTTTTATTCATGACTACTCTTGTGTATCAGCTGCATGACATACAATGATGTTAGTTTTTTAAATACATAAAACATTTCATTAGCATGCATGTTGAAGGTCCATGTTGCTTGATATATATACATTATTCGTTGCACATGGTTTATAACATAAGCAGAAAATATACATGACAGTCAATTAGTGTGTTTTATTGATTTTTCATCAAATATTTCCTATGTAAAAATGTTTATTTTTAATGTACATACAATCTTGCCTGCCAATATTTTTCTAAGAAGCAGAAAGCTCTAGCTACTGTTTGATGATTTAAAAAGTAGGAAAAAAAAATAAAACTCCGAAGCTTTTGACAAAATAGGCTAATAAATCACAAAGGCATAAATAAAAGTTTCATAGCTAAGGCTCATTAACAAATATACCCAATAGTTTTTATAACTCAGTTTTTTGCAAGACAGAATTAAGAGCAAAAAAGTATTTTGTGTATAGCTGTGAATATAACATGTCACAAGCAGAGAAAAGACAGTTGCTGGATTACATGGCTACTAACTATGATGACTCAAAGAAATGTTTTGTAATAATAAAAAAGTCCATCACTGTTATGTTTTACAAATATGTGTGACTTATGTCTGTAAAAACACATTTCTTTCAAGCATTTTACTCAGCTGTCATAAAGAGAAACGAAATAACCTTTTCCTTTGTTGCCCTTAATCTCTCAGTTTTAAATTCAGTAGAAGCAAGGCCATTCATTTATTTAAATCCTTGCACATAGAAAACAATATGCATCAATTTGAGAAGAGTTCATAGTTTCGTTTGCCCAAGTCCATTACATATAATTGGTACATGAAAGAAAGCAGTCCTTGCCGAGACGCATAACATTCATCAACATCGAACTGTTATACACAGAACATAAGGGTCGATTTTCTTGAGAAAAGTCCAAAGTATATGCTACAATTTAATCCAGTTACCATGTCACCGTGAATCGTTTATTAAATTTTCTTTTCGCATCATCAACATCCGTAAAAACGACAATAGTTTGTCGTTTAACACATACTTTAAGATTTTGACATAAGCCAAGAGATTTTTCTTTATTTTGAAGTCATTTTATAGTTCATTTGCCCGCCATTACAAAGCATAAATTGATTAAACTCTATGTCATTTAACGTAAACAACACTCCGCGCAATTTCCATGCAAGTTAACTATGCAGTTACTTAACTATCCGACAAACTACGTTTTGTGCAACGCAGTTAAGTCGAGCAGTTAAGTTACTACAGTTAAGGAGTCAACTACGGTAGTTAGCGTTAACTATAGTTAAAGTTAACTACGTTTTTATACTACCGGCCACAGATTATCATCTTTCGCTAACACTTTTCTTTTCTTTTTCTTCAGGCTGTTGTTGTTTCCTGATTTGTGTGCCTTTTTCCTCTTATGGAGAAAATTGTTGCATTCAGTCACACTTTCATTTCGATTCTCTTTATCTTCTATTTGGTCATCGTCTCTATCACTTTCGACAGGCTTTATGTTGAGTAGAGTATAACTTTGAGCTTTAGATATAGCCTCATATGTTTTACTGTTTTTTTAACAGAGAAGAGAAATCATCTATAACAGAAGGCATATTAATTTACTTTTCAAAAAGCCATGACTCAAAAATTTTTACTACGTGTTTAAAACAGTGAGTTAAAACAGTTTTCTCTATGGTTACCTGAAAGCTCCAACACGTAAGCTTCGTGTCTTTGACCATGCAAAGTGATGAGCACTTTAGAGGGCTTTTTGATTGGTTTACCACATTCAACCATTGAAATATGTTTTATGTCCAAAACACTTATCATATCATCAATTGTAAAATGTACCAAGCAATTGCAGTTTTTGTTAATTTTCGTATCATCTACACCCAAAATATCGAGAATGCAATGTAGACAAATGTTGAGAATGAAAGGAGATGATGATAGCATGCGCAACTTCAAATGAAACTCACAAGAAAGTTATCACAATGAGTTTCCGTTTTTTATAAGGTGTGTCACAAACTATTCAGCTACGTTCATTGATGAGTCATATGTATACTTAGATACGACGTGAGACAATTGCAGCTCATTGTAAAAGCAACTCAAAATTTATTAATGCATAACATATACTTGTTTATATAACATCATCTATTAAAAATTCTTTTGCTACATGGTGCCTTTAAACTATTTTGTGAATTAAATATCTTAAGTGTATACTGACACTTTTTTGTCATCATTGCACTACAAAGCAATTGTTAGTGTGTCGTTTGTTATGTTAATAGCACACGCAACTTCGAATGAATCTCAAAAGAGTGTGTTTTTAAAGATTATCCTGATACTCAGGTTAAATTAATGAAAATTTGGGCTCGCTGTACTCAAACGATTGATTCTTATATTAGAAACAAACATTTCAATAGAAAACATTGTAAGTAAATTATTTTATTTATAGTCATATGACATTCCTTTCATGAGAAAAATTGACCTGCTATCCACTGTGTGACTTAATAGCTCAGTTGGTCAGAGCACTGCACCGGCACCGCAGAGGTCATGGGTTCGAATCACGTTGAGTCACCTGAATTTTTCAGGTTCATGAGACAATTGCTTAAATTGTTCAGCAAAGTGCGAAGATCGTATCTTCATTTAATAACTTTTTATGTTGCATATAAATTTTACCCACCCAATAATTTGAAATTAAATTAATATGTTCAGTGTTTTCATAATCCCAATAACGTATAAGCCCCAATGTCCCACATAATTTTTCAATAAAATCTAATTTTTTGTATATTTCAACAATTGAATAAGAATATCATGTCCACCAATATGTCCAACACAAATAAAAATACAACCATTTTTTCCTATTACAGAACATGATTTTTGATATAAGGTTTTTCCATCATGTAATTTCCAAAAAATTAATAATGAAAAATTTTAAAAAATGTAATTAATTTCTATTCGTTTCATATCTTTTTTGTAGCTTATTCTTTTTCATTTCTTGCCTTTCTTTTTATTTAAATCAGTAATGTCATTATATTCTTCTTCAGTATCATTATCACCATTGTTTTTTAAATGAGAATACACTTAATCCAATATCCATCGGTCTTTAATGAATTACAATCCATTTTTCAATTTTTTTAATAGGGTTTTGTCTTTAATTTGATTATAGTCTTTTGTTTGTATCTTTCCGTGAATAAAATGAAAAAAATCAGCTTCAATATAATCCAGCATTAATTTGCCAAGGTTAACTTGAATTTTTTACTATAATTACACCTTTCACAGTTCTGAAATTTACTATCGCAGAGTTCTTTAAATATGGTCATAACTCTATTTTTATCAAAATAAGTCATATTTTTTCCTACCAAAAAATAACATTAATATAAAATTTTGTTTTTGTTTTTTCTTTTTTATTAACTTACCCTGAGTAGTCTGAGGGTATTAAATAAAAATATTTAATACTTTATTGAGATCTTTAATTTCTTTAAAATTCTTTTCACGTCGTTTTACGTTGAAAATAAATTCTTTTTGTAACCATTATAAAATTTTTGTAGACGTTTTTACAATAAAACTTCATAATTTATTCCCATTCTCCAAACAAATTTTAATCATAATGATATAAATATTCTTTCAACTGATTTCTTAATCTTTTTCTATACCATGTGATCATCTATAAATTTTTTCCAATGAAATAACTTACAATAAATACAAAAACAAAATTATAATTTAAAATGTAATTTACTTGGAAGATTTTTCAAAAACATTCAATATACTGAGAGATTGCCAGTTTTGAGACAAACGATTTTCTGACATATTTGAAATTTACTTTGTAAATAAATACAAATAGTATTAAATTCTTACCTGTATACATTTTTTCTCAACAGTATTCGTAAAGAAATAGCGAGTTTTTCCAACAAAATTGCCAATGATTTCCAACAAAAAAACTTTAGGTATCAAAACTAAGGTATAAAAATTTTTTTCACCCTTTAATGAATTTAATATTCAATGCAGTTTGTGTTATGACAAAAATCGTAAGTTTTAATGAATAGAATCACAGCTAAATTCAAAACAAAATTGTGTACATTCAAGAGAAGATTATATTTGCACACTAATAATAACTCAAACAAAATCCACTTGTCATTATCACATCTATTAAACAATTACCTTCAATATGCATGTCTGGTACAATCTGACACTGACTTCAACAAAATCTAAAATATAAATTTTGTATCAAAAATTAGCTGTAAAAATTTTTTCACCACTTTAATGTATTTAATACTCAATGCGGATTGTATTATGACAAAAATCGCAAGTTTTAATGTACAGAATCATAGCTAAATTCAAAACAGAATGGTGTAAATTTGAGAGATTCTATTTGCACAATAATAATAACTGAAACAAAATCCTCTTACTGTCATACATCTATTAAACAATTATCTTCAATACTGTGCATGGTACAATCTGACACTGACTTCAACAAAATCAAAAATATGAGTTTTGTTTTAAAACTTAGATGCAAAGATTTTTTCACCACTTCACTATAATTAATAGTCAATGCAGTTTGTGTTATGACAAAAATCGCAAGTTTTAATGTATAGAATCACACCTAAATTGAAAACAGAATTGTATAAATTTGAGAGATCATATTTGTGTACTAATAATAACTCAAACAAATCCGCTTGCTGTCATCACACCTATTAAACTATCTTCACACCTATTTAATTATCTTCAATACCCATGGATGATGGAATCTGCCACTGGCTTCAACAAAATACAAAAAACATGATTTTTTTTGGCAAAACTTAGCTGTAAATTTAATGAATAGAATCACAGCTAAATTCAAAACAAAATTGTGTACATTCAAGAGAAGATTATATTTGCACACTAATAATAACTCAAACAAAATCCACTTGTCATTATCACATCTATTAAACAATTACCTTCAATATGCATGTCTGGTACAATCTGACACTGACTTCAACAAAATCTAAAATATAAATTTTGTATCAAAAATTAGCTGTAAAATTTTTCACCACTTTAATGTATTTAATACTCAATGGATTGTATTATGACAAAATCGCAAGTTTTAATGTACAGAATCATAGCTAAATTCAACACAGAATGGTGTAAATTTGAGAGATTCTATTTGCACAATAATAATAACTGAAACAAAATCCTCTTACTGTCATACATCTATTAAACAATTATCTTCAATACTGTGCATGGTACAATCTGACACTGACTTCAACAAAATCAAAATATGAGTTTTGTTTTAAAACTTAGATGCAAAGATTTTTCACCACTTCACAATAATTAATAGTCAATGCAGTTTGTGTTATGACAAAAATCGCAAGTTTTAATGTATAGAATCACACCTAAATTGAAAACAGAATTGTATAAATTTGAGAGATCATATTTGTGTACTAATAATAACTCAAACAAATCCGCTTGCTGTCATCACACCTATTAAACTATCTTCACACCTATTTAATTATCTTCAATACCCATGGATGATGGAATCTGCCACTGGCTTCAACAAAATACAAAAAACATGATTTTTTTTGGCAAAACTTAGCTGTAAATTTTTTTTCACTATTTTGATAGATATAATACAGGATGCGGTGTGTGTTATCACAAAAACATGCAAATTAAAGTATGTGAAACAAGTAAACGCAAAAACAGTATGCTTGTGGGGTCACAAGGTTATATTTGTGCAAAATTTGATCTATAAATTCAAGCATTTATTTCATTTAACCCAGTTGGAAGCAGACACTTATCACAAAAGCAGCGAGAAGCAAGCTGTGAAAAAAAGTGAAAATGGGTAAATGTCAAAAGAATCGGATATTGCGATACAAAAGATGAGCAGTAAAAATAAAAGACCAAAAGAGAAAAGAAGTAAAAATATACAAGAAAATATCAAAAGATGTATGTGACAAAATGATAAACATGATTAATCTTGAAGAAATTGAATTTGAAAAGGAAGCCAAAGAGAAAGGAAAAAACAAAAAGAAGTTGAACTCAAATTGATTGAAGAAAAGAAACAACAACAAAAAGCAGAAAAAGAAAGAAAAAGGAACAATTTAATCAAACAATGTAATGATTATTTTCATTTGACTTTATTATCCTGAGATATTAACCTTAGCGAAGATGAGAGACGAATACATTTTGAACGTTTTAATAAATTATTTGATGAATTGTATTAAGCATCGTTGTATTCAAAAAAATATTTCACTTTGTTAAAATAGTTGATGAAATGTATTAGATATCATTATATTCTGAAAAATATTTCACTTTGTCTTCAGCAGCCTTTAATTCATCTGTCATCTTTTTGATATCACACTATGATACAGATTGACTGGAATAATAATTTTCAAGTTCATCCAAATCAGCTTGTGCTATTATTAATTTCACTTGAGTTTTTTCTTTTATTGTTTCATAATCAATTAATAAATGCCTTAATTCATCGCATTCACCTTCCAAAGCTTAAAATTTTTAAATGGGCAATTTGTTTTGCTTCATTTTGCGCTGCCATCTCTTTCAATTCCTCATATTCAGTTTGCAAATCAGATATCTCTTTTATTAACTTATAAATTATTTAAAAGCATTCATCATACAAAGTTTGAAGATCTTCCAATTCCGCACCGCGAATTCCTTCAATTTGCATTAAATTATCTCTGAATTCTTCATGTTTATTTTGCAAATCAAATAGTTTTTTTTTAACTCACAAATTTTTTTTTTTATTTTCTTCAAGTTCGATGTTTACATTTTCATCTTCACACATATAAAAAAATTTTCTTTTGCACCAATTTAATGTGTTTGGACTTGAATTTTCTGATGTGTTTGGAGTTGAAATGTCTGATGTGTTTGGAGTTGATTTTTTTGATGCCATTGTACAACATAAAACAAACTTAACAAATATATGATACATTAGTCCTTCAATGCATACAATTTCAAACGACTCTTTTATATATAAGCAATAGATGATTTTTTCACAAAAATTAATAAATTTCTTATAAATTTTGCATTTCATATAAAAACAACGAATTTTCTTGAAGAAAAAGCCAAATCATTAAAAAATTATAAGAAAAAGCAGAAAACATTGAAGCATGCAAATATGAAGTTGTCAAGGTTATCATGCAAATAATAACCATATATAGTAAGAGAACATGTAGTAGTTCTTTATTGATGTCAAAAAAAGGCAAAGCATCCTAATTAGTAACTTCAATACACTCACTAATATCAAACAAATTGAAAAGTCAAGGTTATTTTCTAAGTTTAAGAAAAATTAGTATGCAATATTAGTTAAGCAAAAATGGGTAAAATGAAAGGAAATGCAATTTTTCCCATTAAATTCGAGTAGTTTATAAGAGCATCCTCATTAAAAATTTCTTTATTATCAAGAAACTGGAACCATATGAGTTATTCAAAAAATTTTATTTTATTTAAAAGATGCAAGAAACAAAAATCGTTTTGAAATGTTTATAAAGAAAAGTAAAGAAAAAATCAAAAAAAATTCACAAATATCAAATTGGAAAGAAAATCAAATTCAAGAGGAAAATGAGAAAGTATCTCTACAAACACCAATACCGAATTGGGTAAATAAAACTGAGACAATCTACATTGAAAATCAAAATCATGCATCACAGTCACTAGATTCTCCACAACCTATAGATGAAGATCTAACAGAAAAAAGCTATGGTAACATAAATTCTCGTTGGAATACTTATCATCATAATATTCTAAAATCACCCCCTTTACCCATGATTCAGAATGTATATTCATCAAAAAATTCTCCTAAAAAAGATGCACCTATAAATCTTTTGAATATCATGTCTCTAATCACAAAAACAAGTATTATGTCATCAAACATGTATAATTCTCTCTTAAATTATAACGGTGTACCCACACCACATACTATTCTAAGAGAATTAGAAAACGATGAATTTAATCAACCTGAAGAAAGGAATCAAGATCAAGTATTTGCTCACCCTGATGAAGTATTTCAAAGTCCTAATAATATTACTATGAATCAAGATCAAGTATTTACAAGTCCTCCTAAGAATAATACTGATTGGAAAGGAAAAAAAAAGGAAATTGATGGATGTTACTGAAAGTATATAAAAAAACGAGGACGACCCGACAAAAAACAAAAACTTGAAGAATACAACAAAGAAATCATTAAAAATCCTGAATACAGTTGCAATATATTATATTTTAACACCAGACAAAATTGGTAGACAGTTTTGTTCACTTATAAAAGAAAATATCATATGTAAAAATGAGGACAAAGTAAATTTTTTAACTGAAATATTTGAGAAAAGAAAAAATTACTTGATCAAGTAAAACATATCAACGAAGAAATTAATTTAAACAACAAAATGGAGTATTTTTTTAGAAAAAAAAGTGAAAATTCGCTTATATAACTATTTGTAAATACATAATACATCCTTCATATAAGAGATAGTAATAAACTGTTTTTTCCATCATCTTCGTTCAAATATCCATTTTTATATGGAATTTTTATTAAAAATGTTTTCGTTATTAAAATATACATTTTGGAAAACTAAGGAAAAGTTTTAAGTGATACCTATAATGATTTATAGAGCAAATTTTGTATACATGAGTTTTTTTACTTTCTTTTTGATACACAACCCACAAACATCACAATGAAATGATCTATGTGAGTTAATTTCACAAATACCATATTTTACACAATGATGAGGATCTTTCGAATAATCATGGTAAGCATTACATTCAACACAAAAATAGTCAGCCAGCTTTCTCTTACACTTGATGCCAGACGTGCCAACCCCAAGGAATACAAAACCTTGAAATTAATGCAGAAAAACCTGGAGATCTGGCAAAAAAACTGGAGATTTCTATTCTTGTATACGACATATTTTTAGATTGATTTATTAGGCAAATGGCAATGATTACCTCAAGTGTTATGCACAAAAATTTTAACTGGCAGCTATTTTGTGTTTCATAATTATACGAAAAAACGAGAATCAATGTCATGCCTAGTTCCAACAAACTTCTAAAAGCCTAAGCTTTAAAAAAACCGGGAGATTTAGTATCTTTGTCGGGAGGTCGCGAAAAATGCAGCAAAAGCGGGAGTCTCCCGGCCAAACGGGGAGAATTGGCAGGTCTGCTTGATGCAATATTGATGAATTCCTTGCTCAAATCCACAAAAATTACACACTATCCAGGAAATATCTTTTCGTTTGACTTTTTTATTGCAAAAATGATTTTTATTATGCCAAAGATAACGTGGATAATATCTATTACAGTGTACACTATTTGTAAACATACATTGATACTTCTGTATCCTAGACATTTTTTCCATCAATCTGTTTTTGCATGAAAAAGTAAGTTATATATATATACACATGTTCAACCTATTCAGCTACATAAACAAGAATTTCTTCAACATTACTGTTTATAAGGAGATTAATATGTTGAAAATGTTGATGTTTATCGTCATTTTCATCCATATATTTTTTTAATACTTTAATAAATGCTTCAATAAAAGATTTTTCTTACAATATATATTTGTTTTCATTTGGGTCAAAGATCGTCCTTACAGTACTTTCTTCACATTCATCAATAACTTCAAAAATCCCACATCGCTTTTTCCAACTCAAAATCACATCTGAAGACAGCAAAACTTTATCTGAAGTTTCATCATCATCAATTATGAATACTATAGTTCTACTGCGCCAATTGCCATTATCACCAGCAAGAAATGATGTTGTGCATTTGACACTCCAATGTCAATCAGACTTCAAAGTTGATACATACTACATCTTTATTTATATATATATCATATGGTTGAGTCTGAAGACTGCAACAGTGTATTTCCAACATTGTTTCCATCTTAAAATTGCCTTTGAAGACAGCAACACGTTTTTCGAAATTTCAACAATAAATACAATAATTCTTGTGCAGCAATCTGGCATTATTACCAGCAAGAAATGATATGCATTTATATATATCATATAGTTACTATTACAATAATATTTTTATAAATTACTTTAATGAAATCCAATTGTGTAAAATGTATATTATTTTTTTTCATCATGATACTAAAAATATTCACCCATAGTTTCTATAAATATGTCAATACGATCTTTTTCGCTGATTATCATCCTTTCATCGCATAATTTAAAATCAAATTTTCTTCCATCTTCAATTTCTTTATTAAAAATAATCATTCCACTATTATGATTGAAATTAGATATATACTCTGATTTCATAATAATTTGACTTAAATCTTTTTAAAGTGAAGTAAAGTAAATGAAGTCGAAACGTCAGTTAACAACAACAAAAACAGTCCTTCTCAGGACTATACCAACCTGGATGATCTACATTTACAAACATGTAATTAAATCTTTTTCGTTATCAAAATCTTCACGGTGCTCAAGGATAAAATTAATATTTTGATTTGGAAATTTTCCCATCATCAATTAGACATCAAGACATCCAAAGCACATCTAGATCTTTTGTTGAAGATTTCAACATTATCAATGGCAAGAAGTCCACTTGTTTCTTCTTGTTTCTTTCAAGTTTTGAAGATTTTACATCCAGATGAAAACCCCTTAGATTTTGAAAAAATCTTTGAAAAAAAAATTTTTGGACTTTGAAAAAAATGATAAAAATATTGAAAAAATTGATGAATTTGTAAAAAAAATTGTACAAAAAGTAGATGAGTATATAATTACAAAAAAACATGTCAGTGTCAGGAGAGAATAAAGGGAATGTATTATATAACGAAAAAGGTAAGAAATTGGAATTTTTTAATAAAAAGTATAAAATTAAGATATGATTTTTTTAAAAATAAAAAGATAAGAAATATGAATTTTTTCTATTTATTTACTAAAAATGTAATATATATATCCTTAATATCATTTTAGAGGAAGATAAGCATATTGGTATTGAATAAAGAAAGATGGAAAATTGTCATATGATTGATGCACATGACCCCTCCAAAGATAAAGGTGGATTATTTGGAAAGATGGTTTTGGTGGATTAAATAATTTTACTTCACATGGTCTTTCTCCTCTAAAAAAATGTAAAAAATCATTATGCACAAAATGTATCTATTGTGAAATGGAATTTTCTGTAGAATCAAAAGTTTTTAATGAAATTAACAAAATAATACCAATAATTAAATGAAAAATGCAGAGAAAATTTACGAATTTCTAAAACTAATGAGAATGGAATTTGAGTTTAATATAAAAGAAATGTTTGAAAAAAAAATAGGAAAAGATGTAAAAAGTTAGAAAAAGACAAAATAAGATTTTTTACTTTAATTTATTAGAATGTAGAGTATAATAGTTCATCATAAGAAATTTCCTAATAAAAATTGTGATTCTAAAACTTTCTGGTTATTTGACGATTTTCGTTGGAGAGGAAATATTGTTCATTGGTTACAAAATTGGAAAGAAATTACTCAACGCAATCAACTGTTATTACCCAAAGTTCTAGTTATATGATGTCAAAGAAACTGTAAAATACATCAAGATACAATTCAAAAAAGAATACTAAACCACTGAACTGTATTAACTATTTTGATCCTCACAATAAGTAATTTCCTAATGCAAAATGTGATTGAAAAAAGGATTACTTAATGGATGATTTTCGTTGCAGGGGAAATATTGTTACATGGTTGCAAAATCGAAAAGAAAGAATTCAACGCAATCACCTTTCGTTTCGCGAAAAGGATTATTATCTATTTCCATGTATATCGAGTAGAGGTAAAGTCGATTGGATTCCTCGTTCTTTTTATTACTCGTTAATTCAATGCGAAAGTGATTATATTGATGTTTGCAGTCGTTTTTTAAAAAATAACTCTACGCAATAATCAACTGACATTCGCAATAATCAACAAATATCAACTGATCAAGCCAAAAATTTTAGTTATATGATCAACGCAATAATCAACAAATATTAACTGATCAAGCCAAAAATTTTAGTTATATGATGTCAAAGAAACTGTTAAATACATCATGAAGCAATTTTCATGGAAGCGATAAAAATCCACTTTACATGATTAACTATTGTGAAGTTCATAATAGGAAATTTCCAAATGAAAAATGTGATTGTAGAAACTTCTGGTTATATGATGATTTTCGTTGGATGGGAAATATTGTTCATTCCTTGCAAAATCGGAAAGAAATAACTCAACACAATCAATTGTTATTACGTGTTTGTGATTATATTCATGTTTGCAGTCGTTTACCTTTTGATTTTTTTAAGGGTATAGTGAACTTTATTCCTGAATTTCTTTACTGATAGTTATATGATGTCAAAGAAACTGTTAAATACATTCACTCTATTTTCGTTGGAGGGGAAACATTGTTCATTGTCTTTAGAACGTGTGACCTGCCAGCTAAGTGGAATGCTTTTACATGCGTTTGTCTTCAAATTGGCTTCGTTAGTTTTGGGAAGATAAAGTTGGTGCAGAGACTGACGAATATTGGCGATTCTGGCTTGTCGACCAAGTATTAAAGCATGAAGATTTGTATCATCAGTAGATGATTGAATTAATAACAGCAGCAGTTGAACTATTGAAAGAATGTTATATGCAGTGCGGTGTATGAAATTAAATGAAGATATGATCTTCGCACTTTGCTGGACAATTTAAGCAGCAATTGTCTCATGAACGTGAAAAATTCAGGTGACTCAACGGGATTCGAACCCATGACCTCTGCGATGTCGGTACAGAGCATTGTACATGACCTCTGCGATGTCGGTACAGAGCACTGTACATGACCTCTGCGATGTTGGTACAGTGCAGAATTTCGCTTCTTCTGAAATGACATTTACAACCTTGCTGAAATATTCGAATTGCCTGGGGAAATAAAATGCTATAATGGACTAAAAGTAGACAACATTGGGGGGCTATGTATTTTTTTGAAGAGGTTTGCTTTTCCGTGCAGATATTACACTTCACACTGATTCACAATGACAATATACAATTGACATCCACACATTGCAAATAAATATATCACAACTAATAACATCACACTTCATATTAATTCACAATGACAATACACAATTGACATCCACACATTTCCTGTACACACAATACAATGACGTAAGAACCAGATAACAAATACGGCTAACCTGACGTTTACTCCTCATTTGACTCTGAAGATGGTTACCGCTAAGGTTGTCGAAACGTCAGTCAACAACAACAAAACCAGTCCTTCTCAGGACTATACCAGCCTGGATGATCTACATTTACGAACATGTAACGATACTCTCGGGTTCAAACCATTTACTTTATTGTAAATTATTTCAAATTTTTGGACTTTAAAAAAAATTTGAAGGTACGTTTGAGTGCAGTTGGGTAAATGTATGTTGTGTGTGCTCTTATATAATATGCAAGGGCATGCCTGTATGGCACAGCATTAGCAAAATACTTTGGCATTGACCCACCCACTATACACAATTACTTCATGTAAACTAATAAAAAAAGGCCATTGTTCATAAGAAATTTTTTCAAAACAGAACATTAACAAATGGATTTAAATGCAAAAATTTAAACATTTGCCCAATAGTTGTAATATATGAAAGACAGCATGAAACTGCATATACTTTTTTACATATTTACTCTAAAAAAATGAAACAATTCAGATTTGTAAACAAGTTTACTTTGCTCTGTTATCACAGCATAAACAAAAAGGAGGCTGTTCTCTGGTAATAGTCCATGTCATTGTTCATTTTCCAGAAGTTAACTTATTCAAAAGGGCCATCATGCAGGAACTTTGCTCCTGCTGGTGCCTCATCAACTGCATGAATTGCTGTTGTTGAGTCCATTGCAATTCGACAAGCTGATTCAGCACATAATTATTTTGATTTTGGGCTACTTCCATTGCTTCTTTTCTAACTTTCATGTCATTTTCTTTTAATTCATAATCTTTTGCAGTTTGCTGCTGCATTATTTCCAATTCCTTCTTCTTCAACTCAGCCTCTCTCTCACTTTTTTCCCTTAAATACAAAACCATGTCAGTACCACTACTGCGTTTTCTATTGGCAGTTTTTACCTCAGAATCAGTAAACTCTGATCTCTCGCGAGTTTCACCAAATGATTCAAGGGATTGCTGTCTCATTTCAGCTGCCTGACTGTCTTCTTCCTCAAGTTTTCTTTTCTTTTCCTTTAATGCTCTTTCGTGCTCCATATCAGCTTCATGAAACAATGTGATAATTTCATCCATGCCAAGATGTACTTCATTCTCCTGGCATGATATTCCACTTACAAGATTTTCATCACGTATTTTCTTCTTATGTTTCTTTTAAAGCACAGCATACAGACCTTTGAGTTACACGAAACGTTGGTGTTTCCAAAGAATTCAATGAAGTAGCTTCTTCATCCATGGTTCTCCTCTTTCAGGAGATGCTTTCTTACTGCTCCATGGTTGAATCAACAAAATTTCTTGTACAAATATCTGATCATGCAGCTCAGTCCATTTCATAGGAACACAAATTGAACAGAAAAATACGATTTCTTAGCAAAATAATGTAACCTCGAAGTATATTGCAGTTATACAATTCATCCTTCAAAGATATAATAAAAATATAAACAGAAATACAAAAGTAAGTGAAGCTTTACATGATATTTTAAAGCCTCAATACTTGTAAAATTATAATAAATAACTATTCTGATATCAAGACAATTTACCTTGATGTTGTTCTTTCTGAATACATCGATTGTTTGTGCAATTTATTAATGCCGTTCTCCCACAACGTCAAATTAAAGAGAATGGCGTCGGGCACGCTTAGCGAGAACAGCACTATTTTAATCGGCGCATGCGTACACGTATTTACGCCCACGTTGCCGTTGCCGTTCGCATTAGGGAGCTTTAGCAGAGCCCTCTATAGAATAAGAGTTGGGACAAACGGTCTGGAGCGAGCGCGGAGCCGCCATTTTGGTTCCTACTTGCAAAGTGAAACTATAATAATACTATTGGAAATTGGGTTTATATGCAAAAGAAGAAAGCAATTTAAGCTTATTCCATGGTAGTATCAAATATATTAGGAATAATAGCAAGCTCTTTGCGTTTTTTTAACGATTTGCGGCAGACCTGATTTAATTTCATTGGTTTGACTTTGAGCTTCGTTTGCGGTTTACTAGTTCGTGCTTCAAATTGATCGTGACCCATTGTAAGAAGTATTTTTCGTACGTGAACGTGTTTTCTCGGCTTATGTTCCGACTCTGTAACAAGTTTTCAAGATCTTTAAGCTTGGTGGCAAGCGGCTATGTTATCCTGGCATCAGTGTTATCAAATACTTGGACAAGATTTTGTTCGAAACTTCGAATCATAGTAATCATGCAGATTTGGTCCGGAGAGATTTGTGTTCAAGATTTGTAATAATTTCATGGTAGTGAGTGGTTTATGCCCCCCCAATTTAATCCAAGCATGATATTTTTTATTCTGAAAGATCACAAAATTTTCTTGCTCAGCAGAAAATGACATACTTTTTTACTTTAGTTATTGAAATATGCAATGATTTGACCAAGATGCATTTGGCCTTAAACGTTTTATTCCATTATATGAAGTTATTTCGCCTTTATCACTTTATAACGTATTAAAGTTTATTTCTAATAAAGTTTGTTAAGGATTCTGCTGAAAATTTTGGTGAAGCATTTCTTTAAAATGAATATATTATTTCTATAATATGAAACATTTCTGTTGTTGAAGAACAGTCTGTTAGCTATAAATGCCACTGTTTGTAGTCTTTTATACAGCATATGAGTCTGATCCAATCTTTAATTTAGCAAAGAGTTAAATTTATTGGTTGAGGAATGACAAAACTTCTATATGTGTTTAATGATCAATCAGGGCTGTGTTGGAGGGAGCTCAGCCCCGTTTGTTTAAATTCTATGCCTTGTATTGCCAGTGAAATATATATATCAAAAAGCTAGCAGCACCTAAATATATATCAGAAAGCCGGCAATATTTTAATATATATGAGAAAGGCAGCAACAGTTATAATATACATTAAAAAACCCAAATAGCTGAAATTATGGAGATATGCCTCTGTGATCTTATAAACCAAAACCTACAATTAAAATATCATCAGCAAGTCTAGAAGAGAAGTAATGTTCTACTTTGAGCTACAGAAGTAGGGTACATTTGTACAATTCATTACCAAAAATATGTTGTGCTCAGTTGTTTCAGTGAATATCCTAATTATAATTACTTCATTTTTAAATGATGAACTAAAAATACAAAATGCAACATGGAAAATCATAAGAGTTTCTGTGATTTGGTGTAGTTGTTTTAGTGTGGAAGTGGCTGAGAATTGAGAGGTTTGTAGATTGACCAATTTCAGAACATAATGAGAAATCATCTTCGATTAAAAAACAAGCTTTGGAGTTAGAAAACTATTGAAACTGCATCAGCACGAACTTTGCAATGTTATTTGGCCCAAAAATATTTCTCTACTTGAGTCAGTTAATTGAACCTTATATCAAAAGCAGTTCAGCACAACAATCACCATACACAATCAAATTTCGTAAGTTCGACGTAAAGGCATTTCTTTCATTTTTTTCGTAATCCTCGATTTATGCGATATGTAATGACATTTAGTAGCCTTCAACAATCAGTTATTACACACTTATCCATAAAAAAACGCAATATTATCTCAAAATACTGTATTACTAGCAGCAATTGCTATATAAACACTAGCTAAAATTTCAAAACTGGGAACCAAAATGGCGGAAATTGATCAGGTGGTCAATATTGCCCAATCAACGTAAGCTAAACGGATAACAATAGATGTCCCAACCACAGATCTAATAATACACTAGATAGTGCAACGGCTTACATTTAATAAGTAGTGGTTGAAGCCGGGCAAATTTACTTCCAGAGCCCCAAAGTAGTGAGAATCAATATGGCGTTGTATTAGAAAATATTTGGTCAAAGCTGATATCTTGCAATTACTTGCAAGTCACGACGGTTACATAAACTGGTTTACTCTATTAATGAAAAAATCAATGTGACCATAGTTTTTCAAGAAAACGATAGCAGAATACACCAATACATCGCCGTAAAATTGATTTCAAGTGTAGCTCGATTTGAAAGCATCAGCAGCGACGAAGGCTTAAGCACTGGAATTTCCACATCTAAATATATCACAGCACAATCTGCCACAAAATATTCAATCGAACGTCGTGGAATTATCTTCCGATATTTATTGTTAAGTAAAACGAGTTGGAGATAACAGTTTGAAAGATTTTTCACGATTTATATAAAGTATATTGTTCACTGTACATAATTGAATATTGCACTGGATTATTGTACCAGAAATGCATTTTTCTGGTGTTTCTAGTCATCAAACGAATATAGCTATGTCGAGATGTGAGTAATCAATACGTCCAGAAATTATTTACAGAAAAAATGTGAAGAGTCTACATCTGTTACACCAAATTTATTTGTGAAGTATAATATAGCAAGTCACTTGTGAAACTATTGATAACACAGGTTGATACATAACGCTCTGTCCAACACGGGCAAAATATTTACTTATTAAAGCAAGAAGAGTCACCAGACTTGTAGTATTGACAGTGTTTTACACATATATATATAAGCAATGTATTGTCATAGTGTAAACCAGTGGTATATATGGCCACTGCCCACAGTGCTTAATGTACTGTTATGGTGATGTTATGCTACTGTTTTCAACATTTTTATTGTCTTTTTTTACCATTCAGTCATGTATATGCATATAAAACTTTCTACACAGTGTTGTTATTGAAAATATCAAACCTAAATTATTTATTCTGAGCAAAATATTTAATTTGTGCTTGTAACCTGTGTCAATTTCTGACTGATTTTTGTAATATGCCTGTTCTATTAAAATGTATGAGCAGTCTAAATTTTGTATTGAGAATAGAAAAATATGTTTCTTGCAAAAAAATTCCCAGGTTTTATAAATTACATTTGTAATTGCAGATGATCAGGTCAGTAATGACATAGCTAAAATCTGTTGGATAGTCTTGAAACTACCAATAAATTCTCTTGAATTAAAAATTGTTGATTTAAAGGGAGTTTTAGGCCCTGTCTACACGTATCCGGATAAATTTGAAAACGCAAAACTTTTTTTACGGATGTACGTTCCGTCCACACGTATCCGGATAAAACGCCCACACAAACCGTATACTTTTGAAAACGCTGTCCAGAGTGGAATTTTTGGAAAACGGAAAAAAATTAGTCTCGTGTGGACGGGTGAAACCGTAAAAATACAGAAACGATGACGTATAATTATTATTTGGTCAAACATGGCGGAAACACGAAAGGTTGTTGCGATATTGATTTGCCTTATTTGAAGCATAATATCATGCGTCCAGCTTTATAATGCGGTGTTGAATTCTCACGGAGAATATATTCGAAATCGTATGAATATTATTCGTCACCTTTCGTTGCTTGGTACCGGAAGGGGATTGTCAAGCGGTTAGGCAAGAAGCGTCAAAGGAAAAAACGAAGATTTTGGATTCGACCTGGAAGAACAAATGCTTGGTGGAACGGTTTTATACGTGAACTAGTAGTCCCAGAAGAATGGCGAGAAAATTTTAGAATGTCTCGAGTTTCCATTGACAGACTAGCCGAAGTATTAAGACGCTACATCCAAGGGGAGAAAACTATCATGAGATCTCCTGTTGATGTGTTGACCCAAGTTGCTATCACACTATACTATCTCAGTGATGAAGGTCGTATGAGAAAGACTGCAAATGCGTTTGGAATTTCTCGACAGACCGTTTCCAAAATTGTGAGAAAGGTATGCAAGGCAATAACAATACACCTTGGACCAAAGTATGTAACATTGCCATTTACTGAAGAGAATGTGCAAGAAAAAGTGAACAATTTTTACAGAGCACATGGTTTTCCACAGTGCTTGGGTGCAATTGATGGAACACACATTCCAATAAAGCAGCCACGACAAAATCCTACTGACTATATTAGCCAAAAGGTACTTACAGTTTGAATGTGCAAGCTATATGTGACCATAAATACTGTTTTATGGATTTGGTTGTGAAATGGCCTGGAAGTGTGCATGATGCAAGGGTTTTTTCAAATTCCAGCCTAAACCAATTGTTGAAGAATGGCAAGATACTGTTGAATATATTAAATGTACACTCAGCATTATATTTTGTTACTTCAAGTATTACTTTAATATGACATTGCGGGCGCAGCTCTATACTATCGCTGGCTCAGTTGTACAATATATAAACGTTCTTGTTGTTTTAGAAATAAACACACCTTTACTTACTTTCTCTGCGAATATCTCGTCAAACTAACAGGTTATGGGCCCAGGCATTGCTAACGCTAGGCAACAGTAAGTAAAATTTAATCGTGTGCGATTTATTGTGTTGTAATGGCTCAGGAAGACAAACTGTCAATTGATAAACTCGAAGGCGTAAAAAACTGGCAAATATGGAAATACCAAATGAAAGCCATATTGGAAGCTAAGGAATTATTTGGCCATGTCGATGGATCTCTGACACGTCCTGACACATCAGAGGGTAGCTCTGGGAGGCAAACAGCCTTTGACAAAGCACAGAAAAAGACGAAAGCTCTGTTAGTTACATCGATCAACTCCGATCTTATATACTTGATAACTGGGTGCGAAACTCCAAAAGAAATATGGGACACACTGAGAGGACGATTTGAGCGTGATACTATGGCGAACAAGCTATTTCTAAAACAACGATTTTTCTCTTTAAAGATGAAAGAGTCTGATAAATTGGATGAGCACTTCCGTCGAATGAAAGTAATTACTGATCAGTTGGCAGCTATTCAAGCCCCCATCCCCGAGGATGAACGTATGGTCGCTTTGCTGCTTAGTCTACCACGCTCATATAATACCGTCGTGACTGCTTTGACTGCAAGAGGAGATGATCTAAATTTGACTCAATTGCATCAAGCATTGATCAATGAGGAAGAGAAACGTAAACAAAACAACAGTAAATTGACTGGTGAAGAATTTGGTGAAGGCGAGTCTGCACTACAGCACAACAAGCCTCCTCGAAAGCATATCAAATGCTATGGATGCGGAGAAGAGAACCATATCCTTCGAAACTGCCCACGTAACAAGAGACGTCAGAATCGAAGAAATCAAGATTGTAAAACTAATGGCATGTCTTCAAGACATAATGCATCGGCTGTGCAGGATAATTGTGGAAGAGATACTGATTCTGGTGAAAATCTATTTGCCGTTGGTCTGAACACAGTAAAAGGTGCTGACAACTGGATCATCGACTCAGGAGCCTCTCAACATATGACATCAAACCGTCAACTGCTACAGAACTATAAAGAATTCCCAGTCCCAGAACCCGTCGTTCTTGGAGATGGTCGATCTGTTGATGCTTGTGGAAGTGGAGAAATACAAATCATGATGATCCTTGGACCAAAAGAAAAGTATCAACGAAAGTCAACAATGGCAAAAGTCCTATATGTCCCCAAACTAACTGCTAATCTCTTTAGTGCCCGAGCTGTCACTGCAAAAGGAAATGTAGTACAATTTGGACACACACTTTGCTGGATAAAGAATGCTAAAGGAAAACTTATTGCTAAAGGTCGTCTTGCTGGTAATGTGTATTGTCTAGACTGCAAAGTTGAGGAAGGAAGAAAGCAAGCATCGGTGGCGGAAATATCAAATCAAAAAATAAATCTATGGCATCAAAGAATGGGTCACATGAATTTACCTCAGATGAAGACAATGGTTTCAAAAGCTATTGTGACAGGTATTGACATTTCTGGCACAAACAAGCTAGACTTTTGTGAAGCCTGTGTAAAGGGAAAGTTACATCGAGCACCCTTCAAAGCAGTGGGAGAAGTTAAGTCAACAAAAAGGCTAGAGCTTGTACACAGCGATGTTGCAGGACCCATGAATACAGAAAGTTTTGGTGGTGCAAAATACTTTGTGACATTTATCGACGACTACTCAAGATGTGTAAGTGTTTACCCTATCAAATATAAATCAGAAGTACTGACAAAATTTAAAGAATGGGAATTGGCAGTAACGAATCAAGCAGACTGCCATATTAAAACACTACGAACTGATAATGGAGGTGAATACTTGTCCAACGAATTTGAAGATTATCTCAAGAAAAAGGGAATCAGACACGAAACAACCGTTCCTTATTCACCGCAACAAAATGGTGTTGCTGAGCGAATGAACAGGACGCTACAGGAAGCTGCTCTTTCGATGATCTTACATGCAGGAATTGCGAAGAGTTCCTGGGGGGAAGCAATTTCAGCTGCAGCATACATCAGAAATCGAATTGTCACAACTGCAACAGGAGTTACACCATATGAGCGATGGTATGGTGAGAAACCAGATGTCTCTAACCTTCGCGTCTTTGGTTGCATTGCATATGCTCATGTTACAGATTCACTACGTCCAAAACTGGAGCCAAAAGCTGAAAAAATGAGATTTGTTGGCTACAGTTTGAAACAAAAGGGATACAGATTGTATGACGAAAACAAACGGAAAGTCTTCATTCGTCGCGACATAATTTTTAGGGAAACAGACTTTGGGCATTCCAATGAAGTGCAGTTAGAGTTGGACCAAGAGAACGAGTTGTACCTGAAGAAAGAGGAAACAGAGAAGCCTACTATGCTGAGACGTTCAGCAAGAGAGAAGAAACCGCCAATTCGTTATCATGATGAATACGCCAATGTGTCGACAACAACCCATACAGCACTCTATGTAACACAGGTTGAAGAGCCTACATCCTTGAAAATAGCTCTTGAAAGCGAACATGCTCAAAAGTGGAAGGAAGCTGCTGACTCAGAGTATGAATCACTAATGGAAAACAATACCTGGGAACTGGTACCTCTACCACCTGGTAGAAAAACTATTTCGTGTAAATGGGTGTTCAAAGTGAAACATGACGAAAACGGCAAAATTGATAGATTCAAAGGGCGTTTGGTTGCAAAAGGCTTCCTACAGAGGTATGGAATTGACTTCGAAGAAACATTTTCACCTGTTGTCAGATTCACGTCTATTCGAGCTCTCTTGGCATTTGCTGTTTCAAGAAACATGTTTATTCATCAAATGGATGTTGTCACTGCGTTTTTAAATGGGAAACTAGATGAAGATATATATATGGAACAACCAGAAGGCTTTGTTGTCCGTGGAAAAGAAAACCTTGTTTGTCACCTTAAAAAGTCTCTGTATGGATTGAAACAGAGCCCAAGATGTTGGAATTTGTCTCTAAAAGAATTCATGGTTTCTCAGGGATTTGAACAAAGCGCTGCTGATCCGTGTGTGTTTGTTCGCAAAATCAATCGTCATCTTACAATCGTTGCTGTGCATGTGGATGATCTCATATTATTGGAGAGTGAACATGAGATGATAAATCTGAAAGCAAGTCTGTCTGCAAGATTCAAGATGAAAGATATGGGAAAGCTCCATTACTGCTTGGGAGTGAACATCAAACAAGAGAATGGCTCGCTAATGCTAAGCCAAGAACAGTATATCAACAAAATCCTGTACAAATACAAACTACAAGACTGTAAACCCGTATCCACTCCAATGGACAGCAATGTGAAGTTAGTGAAAAACGACGGATGTAGCAAATCAGTTGACCCAACACAATATCAATCGATGGTAGGAAGTCTGATCTATGCAGCTATAGCAACTCGACCTGACATAGCTCACGCCGTAAATACCCTGTCAAAGTTCAACTCATCTCCAACTGAAGCGCATTTAACTGCCGTTAAGCGAGTATTTCGGTATTTAAAAGGATCAATAAAATTGCACTTGCGGTATCAATCAAATGGTGAAGAAATGGAAGGATACTCGGATGCTGATTGGGCTGCAGATTCAGAAGACCGACGATCTACGTCTGGCAATGCGTTTTTTAATGTCCAATGGTGCGATTAGTTGGACAAGCAGAAAACAACCGACCGTGGCTTTATCAACCTCCGAAGCTGAGTATATCGCTCTTTGCTTGGCAACGCAAGAGTGTGTTTGGTTGCGGCAACTTCGAAAAGACATGAAAATTAATGATCCTAATCCGACGACAATAAACGAAGACAACCAAGGAGCCATTGCCATGTCAAAAAACCCTGTTTTGCATAAAAGAACAAAACATATCGATATTAAATTTCATTTTGTTCGTGAGAAAGTTGAAGATGAAACTATTCAAGTAAACTACTGTCCAACAGATGAAATGATTGCTGACATCTTTACAAAACCATTACCACAAGGAAAATTTGAGAAACTTCGCTCTAAGCTAGGACTTACCTTAATGTAGTATGATGCTGAGTGAGTGGGAGTGTTGAATATATTAAATGTACACTCAGCATTATATTTTGTTACTTCAAGTATTACTTTAATATGACATTGCGGGCGCAGCTCTATACTATCGCTGGCTCAGTTGTACAATATATAAACGTTCTTGTTGTTTTAGAAATAAACACACCTTTACTTACTTTCTCTGCGAATATCTCGTCAAACTAACAGATACCACCATGTCAACGCAAGATTTCAACTGATGAAGATCCAGTTCCTATTTTTATATTAGGCGACCCTGCATATCCATTAATGGCGTACTTGATGAAGGAGTATTCAAATGGTGGGTCTAATCAGCAGGAACAGTATTTCGGTATGACTTTGTGCCAATCAAGGATGGTCATTGAATGTGCTTTTGGTAGACTCAAAGCTCGTTTTGCAGCTTTAAAGCGTCCAATGGATATTAATCTTGATGAGCTACCTTTTGTGGTGTATGCATGCTTTGTACTACATAATTTTTGTGAAATTAGTGGTGAAAGAATTGCAGAAGAAAAGGTCACTGCTTCTGTCGAGTATGACAATTTCAGCCAGTTATTGCCAACAATAAATTCAGAACTGACTGTAATGAAGCTGAAGGTAAAAAAATCAGAAGGATATTGACAAGGTACTTTGATCCATAGACAAACCAAAACTTCAATGAACAATGATTTAACAAAACCTATTTTTTATTTTAACCCAAACTATTTTCATCTCACTATGCAATATTTGTTACTAAGTAACTACAACTTATAAAATATACATATCACTCTATGTTCATTTCAGTAATGCATATTATATTAAAAATTTTCATTTGTGAACTGACTAAAGTGCAATGTGCTATTTTCTACATTCATGTGTTGTGCAGCCTGTGGTCTGTTCCAACTGTTTACATTCATGGGTTGTGCAGCCTGTGGTCTGTCCCAGTTGCTGTTGTAACCAGTAAGCGGAGTTGCAAATTGGGGAGGTAATGGTTGAGGATGCAGCATTACTTGGCGAAGCATAGAAAAACCTACCACAATACACCCAGTAAGTTGTTCCATATTTTGCGAGAATTTCTTCATTTGGGTAGCCTGCTGCTTATCCACTTCATCCATCTTTTCAAGAAGACGTTTTTTTATTTCAAGATCTTCTTGCATGGCATTCAGGAGTTGTTCGTCTGTTGATAACTTTCTCTTTAATCTGTTTTGTCTATAATTCTTCAATTTAGAATTTAAAAATTCTCTTCGTTCAGAAACACAGTTTCGTTCATTTTCTTCATCGTCAAGAGTAGGTATTTCGGTATGAGGATCCTGGATGTTGAGGAAGCTATGGGTGTACCAATAGAGTTGGCGGGACGGGGAAATATTAAACTTGAGTCAAACTCTTGTTGAATTTCTTGCGTCTCTATTCCAGATGCCATTCTAGTCGTAGCTGGTGAGCCTCCCCATATTTCCTGACATTTCTCGAAATAAATCAGCACAACTCTTCCATGCCCACTTTTCTTACCACAATCAACAGCAGCGCGGAATTTGAGTCTGATAGCTTTTAGTTTTGAAGTAATAATTGACTTATTGAGTTCATTATTCTGGTGGGGAAACTCTTTTTCAATTTGGGCTGCATCATGTTCAGATGGATACTGAGCGAGGAGTAAATTCAAAATATCAGAATATTTAGATTGGCATGTCTCCCAGTCAACATTCTCCGCAGTTCTTGCAGTTTTGTACTCAAGAACAACGTTTAAAAGGAGCTCCACTTCATCGTCCGTCCACACAAAGTTTTCGGTTTTGCTCTTCTTGGATTTGGACGAATTTTCTAATGCGTTTGACATAATTTTTGAATTGTATTTAATAGCAATGCGCAGAAGAATGTCAAGTGTCAAGAAAGCACATATACGTACACGTTATTTGCAGGCTCATCTTGTCTGAAGCGTACGGTGGCCCATTAGTGACACGTTCATTCTATAGAAAATCGTGTTTTCATTTTGTAAATTAATTGATTCAATAATAAAAAGACAGTTTGCCTTACAAAAGTAGTCGTTCCGTAGAAAAATGTTACATGTTCCGTAGAAAATTGTTGCATGTTCAGTAGAAAATTGTTGAATGTTCCGTAGAAAATTGTTGCATGTTCCGTAGAAAATTGTTACATGTTCCGTAGAAAAATGTTACATGTTCCGTAGAAAAATGTTACATGTTCTGTAGAAAATTGTTGCATGTTCCGTAGAAAATTGTTGCATGTTCCGTAGAAAATTAAAAACATTGCGCGCGCATATACTTTATATTCTAAGATACATGAAGCTTAAAGGGGAACTCCACCCAAAAATAATGTTGGTCTTAAAACTTTGTCTGTCCCGTGAAAATAAATATGCGGCAATTTTTTTGTTTGTTTGATTCAATATTTTCACAAAAAATGCGTTGAAATGCTGCAGCTAGGGCATCCGGTGCGTGGGAGCAGAAATATGTCAGCGGCTTGTATTGACGTCATATCGTCAATTGCTCTTCAAAGCTTTATGTAAAGTCATTGCACAGTCATAATAAACTTGCGTCAAAATGCTTCTCTTAATCACAAAATGTTTCTTTTCGAAACGTCAGAATTTTTTATTCGTAGGTATATACACAAGCAACTTTTATAGCTTACATGCAAGTATTGAGCTGGTTATTTGTATTCTGTTTTAATAGAACGGTTTCACATCCATAAAGGCCATTACGCACAGTTTCCGCACTACATATAGAACTTGAATGTCGATTAATATTATTTTTTAAAAAATACGAAGGTTTCTTTGTGTGGAAACTGTGCGTAATGCCGTTTGCTTGTCCTCCGAATTCAACCTTAACAACAGTTTCCACTGATGTGAAACCAATCTATTGCCCTTAATAAACATTGAATAATAATAAACATGGTTGTGTAACTCATTACGGTTAGAAAATAATCCTACATAAAACCATTGTAAAATAGCCTTTCGTGCATAGAATTAAGTTGTAGTTTCCTTGACGCAAAGTATGAACTTATAGTTTCCTAATTATTGTACATAATTGTATAATAATGGATTGCTAGAATACGGAGAGAAAATCTACCTCCTCTCCAATACTGTTACGTTTGCAGCGAGCACTTTGCTCCCGATTGTTTTGAATCGGACCTAAGACAGAAACTTACACCATGGCAACCTTTAAAAAGGCGACTGAAGCGGGATGCAGTACCATCGATCTTTTCATTTGGCCCTCAACCCAGTAAAAAGCGTCTGTCTAGCGAGCATCGTACAGAGAAACGTCAGGCTGACCAAGACAAGGAGGAAGTTAGTAAAAGCATTTCTTGTTAAATTTTAATCAAGAAAAAGTTATAGCCTAAAGTATATTCTAAATATTTCTATTTTTTCTATTTTCAGCTTTCAAATATTTTAGAACAATGTTCCTCCACAAGTACAAATGTTTTCTCAGTGGTTGAGCCAGAAGCAAATAACAGTTGTGATTTGGGTGCGTCTGACAGTCCTGAAGCATTGCCAACTAATTATTGCAAGCCACAAACCAAAGATGCATCAACACAGTGTTCATTTGTTGTGAGGAGTTTACATGCCATGGAAGTCCAAACTACACTGTCGATGCTGAATACTGTGGATGCAGAGGTTGAAAAACAAACACCCTCATATTGATCACCAATATGATGTGTGGCATTTGTCTAAATCTGTCACAAAAAAAACTAACAAAGAAGGCTAACATTAAGGGAAATGATGACTTGACCCATTGGATTAAGTCCATTTCTAATCATCTTTGGTGGTGCTCTGCAAGCTGTAACAAGAATGCAGAAGAATTGGTGGAAAAATGGAAGTCTGTCCTTAACCACATTTCCAACAAGCATTTCTGGAAGGGAACACATATTTTCATCAATGTTGCCACCAACAATTAACAGAAAAAGAAACAAAGCAGAAGAAGTGGTTATCTCCTACTTCACAAGCATATATCGCTGCAGAGAAGGTGATATGTGACAAGAGGCTTCTAAAAGACCTGCCCAAAGCGAGAGCATTTTTCATTTCCTGGGATGGTAGCCCGCACTCAGTTAGCAGCATTAGATCACAACAACAATATTAAACGTGATAAAGCAGTCATTAAGTCAGGGACAAACAAAGGGTTGTAAAAGCAATGAAAGAAAAGAAAGAGTACCAGTACATTGATAAACTACTTGCAGAGGTTGTGAATGCATGCAAAACTGAGGAGATTGAACTTGTACATCATGGCGAGAATCTTCCAAAGAACATTTCTAAATCATGTCCACCCAGGAAAGAAGTACTTGTAAAGGAACATCCGTCTAGATTTGCATAAAATGTCAGTGGTGATGTTAGCTATGGCAATAGGTTTTGCCATACCCATATAATATGATGTTGAATCAGTGAAGACAACTTTTGTACTACTTAAAAAATGTTCATTCTTAAATATTAACATAGCAAAACCTTTTGCTATAGCTAGTTTCACCACTGCATTACACAAACTATTCATGTAATTAATTATAGTTATATTATAACCAGTGTAATAGCCAAGCCACATTTATAATCATTTCTTTGTAAATCTGTTTTTTTCTGTAATAAATTAATAATAATAAATGTGCATAGCATGACCTATAAATGAGCTGGCTATGCCACTTTAATATTGACATACAAAGTAATTGTAATGGGTATATACCTATATCATAATAAAATACTTCATTCATCAACATAGTGAAAGCCTTCAAATTGAAATTCCTCTGCAAGGCCAGGTGGAGGAAATGTTTCTCTAATGCGAGTAACTGCACATGATGGCAAGATGACTCTCACTTCTCTACCCAAGACACCCCAGCACCATCTAGCCAACTGTCTATATGCAATATGGCGGTACAGTTTGTCCTCGGGCCCATCATATGCTACCTCATATTGCTGCTTGTACTGGTACCAAGCTGTTTGTAAAACCCACCTATTAAGACAAACAGGCTCAAAACCAGGATGTTGTGTAATGCAGAAAGGGACTTCGGTGGTCTCATTCGTTTCTACTGCCTCTAAATTTTTGTCACAAATATTGGAAATCTCTTTGCAGCATAAACATTCCTCGTTATTATCCATTATTTGGCAGTTACCACATTGACACCTGAATATGTTAAAAGAAAGGATCTTGAAAAGTAAATGTCAAAACTTCAATAAAATTGTATCTTACAATAAAACTTTAAAATCTAAAGTATTATGTGTGTGTGGACGTGGTGAACTTCAAAAACTGAAAACGTACTTTTGAGATAGAAACAATGGTCTAGAATAATATAACATTTTACTACCCACCATTCAAGATTGTCGCGCCGAGATTCATCGTCAATATACAAAAATTCCTGTTCTTCGTTATCCTCAAACTGGTGAGCTTCTTCGTGTTCATCAGCCAGCCATTCGGGCTCAAACTGATATGGCCGAATATTGTTTGTTGGATTGTCTTCCATTTCACTATCGATTGGTGAATTAGGCCGAGGTTCTTCCAAAAAAGCCATTATAAGCGAATGTATTGTTTTTGTGCTAGGCTGTGCGTTATTATTTTACTTTGTTGTAAACTCAACTCCAAATCGGTTTGACGATATGACGTCAAAATAATTTCCGCTGACGCTTTCTGTGCCCACGCTGCTAAGCCTCAAAACAGCTCAAATAGCGCACTTGAAGACGCGATTTTGTCAAAAATAAAATAGCTGATGTAAAAATTTCAAAAATATAGTAACCTTTGCATAAAAATGGAACTTTTAAGACCAACATTATTTTTGGGTGGAGTTCCCCTTTAACGTCATTTGATCAAACATGGCGGCTTGTCGACTGTGCAATGTAAACATTTTTATGCCATGCAACTTCTGTCCTTATTGCGGCTGTAGAGTTACAGGTATGATGACGATTGATTGTATAATTTGAAAGAAAATACCACTCAGACAATTTCTCTATTCTTTTGTAGCCGAAAGAGACATTATAGAGAACTCTTTTAATTATGGATATAAATATAATATCATAATTAGCCTACTAAAGAATGAGAATGGTATTGAAATGGATTTACGGACTCTAAAGCGCAGACTTAAATCTTACAATTTAACCAGAAGGCAAACAGTTCCGGAGGACCTTGTGCGCGAAATTATTTGGAATGAGATGCAAGGTCCTGGATTCTTGGCTGGTTATCGGAAGATGTGGCACATACTTAAATTAAAGCATCACATACATGTACCCCGAAAACTGGTGGAATGTATTTTAAAGGAACTAGATCCAGAGGCATGTGCTTTAAGAAAGCAAAACAAACTAAAAAGGCGTAACTATTTATCATATGGACCTAATCAGTGCTGGCACATTGATGGTAAGTAACAATTTTTATCATTTCGGTTTTCATTAACTTTCTATCTGTTATCATCATTGCGTTCATTGTTATCTACTTTTTATTTCCACATGTAGGATATGATAAGCTGAAGCCATTTGGATTCCCTGTGCCTGGTGCAATAGATGGTTTCAGCAGGAAAGTTCTTTGGTTAGAAGTTACACGGTCAAATAATTTGCCAGAGAGTGTGGCTAAATTTTATTTTGAGGCAGTAAGAAAGAATAAGGCATGTCGTGACTGTGGAACAGAGAATGGGATCATTGCAGCAGCTCAATGCTACTTTCGATCACTTGACAATGCACCATTTTGTGGTAGTCAAGCTCATGCATTTGGTACATCTCCATCAAACCAAAGAATTGAGAATTGGTGGTCACATTTTAGAAAAACATGTTCAAGTTGGTGGGTTCAATTTTTCAAAGATCTTTGTGAGGAAAAGCAGTTAAATTTAAATGATGATTTCACTAAAGAATGTTTGTGGTTTTGTTTTAATGGTGTCTTGCAAAATTCATTTAATGATTGTCAGGTTTATTGGAATACTCACTATATTCGGCAATCTCGCCATGAAACTGTTGCTGGAGTTCCAAATGTTTTATATGCAATGCCCGAGGAGTATGGGGCTTTTGATTGCCAAGTGAGAGTTACTGAAGAGAAATTGCAAATAGCTGAGAGCAATGCTTGCCATAATGAATTGTTGTATGATAATACTTTTCAAGATTATTTCCATTACTTGGTTGAGTTGCAAAGATTACAATATCCTGAAAACTATCAGGAAGCATCAGAATTATTTGCACTGCTAATGCAAAATAATGTTTGTGTTATCTAACAAAAATTTTAAGTTGTCTTAACATTAAAAACGTTTTAAGAGAGAAATGTCCTTGAAATATATAATTGATACTGTATTCTTTAAATGAAGCCAAAACCAGAACTTTCTGCAAGTGTAGCATCCATTAAATCTTCAAATTGCTTTGAATCATCAATATGAACTGGGAGTGTTAAGCTTGTAGCACAGGTAGAGGCTGTTGGTCTGCATCTACAACCAGCTTTGCATCCATGCTTGAATTTCACAGTGATGGTTTTTTCCATGCCAAGTGGGGTCACTGTTTCAACTCCAGTTATAAATTTGTACAATGCAGACAAAGAATTTTTAGCTCCTTGAAAAACAATACAAAAAGTAAAATGAAGCAAATCATTGGATAAGTGAATCAATTAACTCCTTTAAAATTATTCAGGAAAATTTTCCAGACTTAAAGAACTATTGGAACAATAAGAGCATCTCAAGATTGCAAAATATATAAACGCCTTGATTACGTTACTGAAAAATTACATTTTATATCCACTACTTGCAACCAACTTCAGCAGCTTTAGCAATCGATATCCTCCCTGGTATGTTCCCTGGTCCATGCAATACTCATTAATCACTATGTATACCTGTTTTAGCTTCAAGAGCTTGAATATAATCACAAAAAAACTTGTGAATATTGATTTCTAATAACTTTTGGTTGCTCCCTTCAGGACTGCATTCTATCAAAATGTGATCCAGAATATGATCAGCTGTCACTGAAAACTTTTGTGCTCCATCAATGGTAAATAATGGTTCCATAACCGTTCTGTTTTTGCGCAACTCAGTCAAAACCCCATGTAGCTCAAGACCAGATATTAATTGGTCAATAATGGCTAAAGTTTTTGACACATCACTTATCACAAGAGACCTGAAATATGAAATATTAAAATATAAAATAATTTCCTTCAGAGCTATTGCAGCATTTCCAAAGCCATCTTTACATTATGGATTTTACCTAATTATCTTGTCGCTTGTTTCTCTTGACTCCTTAGATGGAATACCACAATAACCAATTACTTGCAAAACATTCATAGTCAAGTCTTCTTCCAGAAATGCAACCAAATCATCATCGTTTGCACAAGACTTGATCTGTAAAATTTCTTATTCAGAAATATTCACTTTAATACACAAACAGAGATGCAGGTTATAAGCAATTTTCAAAGATTACCTTTTCAACAGTTATTTTAATTGTGTCATCCTTTAACTGTTCACACCAGTTGTGTGCATGTACGCTTGATATTCCATGCACTATGTAATTGTACACTTGTGAAGAAAACAAACAGGGAGCTGGTCCTCCTTGAACAATTGACGCAGCAATAATTTCTCCTGCAACTTTGAATTCTTCATTGGCCAAGGCTTGTACATTCACTACTGGAAATCCTGTTTCGTTGAACAGCTTCCTCTGTATATAGTTGAGGCATTCTGTACAAAAAAATGTTATTACAATACTCCAATAAATTAATTTTCTATCATTGCAAGTGTTGTACCTATTTATTCAATATCTTTAGACATTAAAACACTTGTATACTATTTCAAAACTGTTACTGTTATTTACTTAACATTTAGTTAATCTTACCTGTAAAAAATTCACGTCTTGGGCCACCTGTATCTATGGCTGGTTCTCCCGCAAATGACACTTTCAGAATACCTTCTGACTTAAAATACTTCTTCAGTCGTGCATCCATATAGTCTTTAAATGCATAACGCCTTCGAATAGTTATTCTGTTGACTAATGTCATCTTTAAATTGCTCTTTAAATTTTCAACAACTTGTTGCACAGTTTCCAACTTATCAGTCACACTTTTAGCTTTTTCACTCAATAAGTTTCCCTCCACAATCTGAATTTCACAGTCTTGGTCATCAGATTCACATTCACCAACAGTATCTACATATGTCTCAGCACAAAGATCGCATGAACTTCAATTTCATTGCGAGGAAAATGCATCAAACATGTTGGACACTGGTGAGTTGTGACCAAGTATTTTTCAATGCTGTCTGACGTCTGTTGCAATGACAATTTAGGTTGAGATGAACATGGGATGTTTGGTGCTGTCAAAGACGTTGTTGACTCTGAAGTAGTTGCATGTTTTGGTGATGTAACATGTAACTCTTGAATTCCTAAGTTGCTATTGTCAACATTACAATTAAATGGAACAAACAGAAGCTCTTCGTCTGAATGATAGTCTTCATTGTAACAGGAACAATGTTCAAAATCATCTTTCGGACATAACCAGAAGAAAATTTTACAATAGGGTTTTAGTAGGTCTCGTTTGTATTCTCCAAGGGTGAAAGATGTGTTACTACCTGGTAACTCTTTAACAAGAGTCATATCTTGATAGAGAATGACATAAGTATCAACTCTGTCAAATTGTTTAAAGTGCCTTGCATGCTTCTCAACTGCCTTTTCGAGCAATACCTTGGCATTGTCGTCTTCATTAAATAATACAGGAATAGTTCTTCCTTTGATTTTTTTCAATCTACCATCTTCAACACTTTCTCTAACCACACCAACTTGCACTTTCACTTCTTGTGCTAACCTAGCTTTTTTATTTGCTGTTGAAATGCTCCTCTTTTTTGTTTTAGAAATTGAGAATTTAGAGCATCTATCTTGTTCTTTTTGTTTTCGAAATTCATGAAAGGTCATAGGACGTAAGTCACGAGGCATACTGTCATTACAAATTATGGAAGTTGAGCCACTTGCTGGAGGGCTTTGATTGTTAGATGTGCCAGAGTTGTTATAAGACTGGATAATGTTATTACACTGCACAAGGGAATCTAAAGTTAATAAAAGAGTTAATTTTACATGAATTCATTTCTTATTCTTTAATCTTTTTTATAAAGTTGAAAAATTCTTTATTCCAAAGTCTATTCATCTTAATTTACAGAGACTGGGATATCAATTAATAGTTTATAAAGTATTTTCAATTAATTTACAAAGTAAGCATTTTGAATTAAATATTATCTTGAATTACTTTTTTTGCAACCGCATGGCCACAATTATGACAAAAACTTCCGCCTTGTAATATTTTAGTACCACAATTTTGGCAATACATTATACAAATACAAAATACATATAAAATTCCTATGCTACAAAAGAATAGAGAAATTGTCTGAGTGATATTTTCTTTCAAATTATACAATCAATCGACATCATACCTGTAACTCTACAGCCGCAATAAGGACAGAAGTTGCATGGCATAAAAATGTTTACATTGCACAGTCGACAAGCCGCCATGTTTGATCAAATGACGGTAAACTTCATGTATCTTAGAATATAAAGTATATGCGCGCGCAATGTTTTTAATTTTCTACGGAACATGCACAATTTTCTACGGAACATGCAACAATTTTCTACAGAACATGTAACATTTTTCTACGGAACATGTAACAATTTTCTACGGAACATGCAACAATTTTCTACGGAACATGCAACAATTTTCTACGGAACATGCAACAATTTTCTACGGAACATGCAACAATTTTCTACGGAACATGCAACAATTTTCTACGGAACATGCAACAATTTTCTACGGAACATGTAACATTTTTCTACGGAACGACTACTTTTGTAAGACAAACTGTCTTTTTATTATTGAATCAATTAATTTACAAAATGAAAGCACGATTTTCTATAGAATGAACGTGTCCCTAATGGGCCACCGTAGAAGCGCATGCTCAAATGGAATTTTATCAGTGTTGTCAAATTTATCCGGATACGTGTGGACCATTGAGCTCTATAAGACCTGGAGGGGCAAAGGGGCCTGGACCCCGTGGTCAAAAACATGGCGGTAATGGCGGATTTTGGTTGTCAAAACTTCCACTTTGAGAAAAATTTTTAACATTCGCTCCCTCCCGAATCCGGATCTCTATTCCTGCTTATATTAGGTCCCGTCCACACTAATGCGTATTCAAACGAAAATGGAGCTGTTTTGCTCCGGATACGGCTATCGTCCACAATACAACGCCGAAAACGATCACCGAAAACGGAGCTATTCAAATACGCTTTCCAGAGTGGAGCAATTTGAAAACGATGCTTTGTGAAAACGGTGTTTCCTAGTGTGGACAGTAAAAACGATGGTAAGTGATATAGTGACGTAATTCGACCGCGAATATTTAAAATGGCGGACAGGTGTTTTGTTATGGCTTCTTTTCTGATTGTTATGATTTCTAGTCTTTTGGTGCTCTTGAAGGCACATTTATTCCTGCTAAGACGTCACCTAGATTCTACAAGAAGAAAACAAGCTATTTTAAAGCTTTTGACTTTCCCAGCTTCGAGAAAATCGAAGATAAAACGTCTCTCTCGAGGCTTGCCTAAACCTCGAAGGTTTTGGACAAGACCTGGACGAAGTTCAGTGTGGTGGGACAACTTTGTCGCCAGAATTGTCGTGGAAGAAGAGTGGAGGGAAAATTTCCGAATGAGTAGGAACTCTCTGTACGCTCTAGCTTTCAAATTGAGGCCGTACATCGAAGGAAAAGAAACAAGAATGCGGTCGCCGATCGACGTGGTAAAAAAAGTTGCAATAACTTTGTACTATTTAAGTGATGAAGGTCGTTTGCGAAAGACTGCAAATGCCTTTGGTGTTTCACGGCAGTCTGTCTCCAAAGTAGTTCGACAAGTCTGCAAAGCGATTGCCATTCACATTGGACCTGATTACATTCATTTGCCAACTACAGAAGAGGATGTAAAAGACTTAGTTGCAAAATTTCATGTAGCTCATGGCTTTCCTCAGTGCTTAGGAGCAATTGACGGCACCCACGTCGAAATTAAGCAGCCAAAGGCAAATAGCACAGAATATATAAACAGAAAAGGACGCTACAGTCTCAACGTTCAGGCTACTTGCAACTATGATTATCGTTTTATTGATGTTGTCATTAAGTGGCCAGGCAGTGTCCATGATGCTAGGGTGTTCCAAAATTCCCAAATGAACCAAGTCTTGAGAGATGGCACCATACCACAATGCAGGCGGATAGTAGTTCCTAATTAGGACCCTATTCCGGTATTCCTTCTGGGAGACCCTGCTTACCCGTTGATGCCCTACCTGATGAAGGAATATTCTAATGGTGGAGCTACAGTCCAGGAGCAGTACTTCGGGATGACTCTGTGTCAGTCCAGGATGGTCATCGAGTGTGCGTTTGGAAGATTAAAGGCAAGGTTTGGGTGTCTTAAGAGGGCCATGGACATAAATTTGAATGATCTCCCATATGTAATATATGCATGTTTTGTTCTTCACAATTTTTGTGAGATGAGAAAAGAAAAAATTGGAGAGAACAGAGTTCTGGCATCCATTGCTTTTGATAAACATTTCCAGCCATTATCAAATACAAATAATTTTATAACAGACAGCAATGAGGCAGAAGGAAAGAGTCAGGAGAGTTTTAACTAAATATTTTGATCCATGATTATATTACTATTACATAGGAACCTACAATATATATGATTATTAGAAATTTGTGTTCAACACTCTCCTCACTTTAGATAATTTTTCTGGATATGTTTATCTGGTAGTTTTCTTGGCATTTATTAAATGCAGGACCCAAGCAGTAAACAATTAAGAATTGTAGTTAAGGCAGAAAACATAGCACTTCACAAGCTGATAAGTGATATGCCAGTTTCATAGCCAATGGTGCTTCATGCTAAAAACTGTTTTGCAGTGCATGCATCTTAAAATGCTTGCAAGGAACACCATTTTCTGATTTGAGAAAAGTGGTCTCCAATAAGGTGCCACATTAAAAAGGAAGTTGACTATCTTTGGAATATAGAGACTGTGTAAAAGTGAAGTGGCCATTGTCCCCAGAATCTCGAAGCGGTGTCAACTCAGTAAATGTTTGGCGGGGAGGGTAGTGAGGTTGCATGGGTGGTTGTGGTGGCTGTGGTGAATATAGCAGCTGTGGTGGGCTTAGCATTACCTGCTTCAGCATAGTAAAACCATCTGCTATGGACTCAGTTAGTTTTTCCATGTTGGTCATCATCCTTCTCATCTGAGTTGAGTTTTCTTGGTCAATCTCTTCCATTCTTGTGATCAATTTTTTTTTAATTTCAAGTTCTTCCTGGGCAATACTCAGCATCTGGCTATCTACAAGAAGTTTTCTCTTCAACTTTTCCTGACTATAGCCCTTCAGTTTTGAATTTAATAATTCACGCCGATGCTGAATGGTACTGCTGCTCGAAGTTGTAGAATCATATGATTCGTCTTCATCTTCTGGGCTTCTGCTTTCATCATCATTTATCTCTATTGATGCAGGGGCATTTGGAACACTATCCACATTAACATCAACATCAACATCATCGATTAATGTGCTTGTTTCTAAGCCAGATCTAATCGTGTTTGTCGCTGGAGAGCCGCCCCATATTTGTTCACAGAGCTCGAAATACAGCAGGACAACGCGGCCATGTCCACTCTTCCTTCCCGAGTCAACAGCTTGTCGAAATTTTTTCCGAATGCCTTTTAATTTGGTTGAAAGTGTTGCTTTCGTTATATCCTCTGGTTTATGAGGATATTCTTTGAATAAAGCTGTGGGACTTTCCTGGTTAGGATACTCTGCTTGAAACATATCCAAGATATCGCCATACTTCGACTGCACCGACTCCCAGTCTATACTCTCGGTGCTTTTCTGCACTTTGTAATCATTTGTTACTTTTAGAAGTAGCTCGACTTCATCATCAGTCCACGTAAAACAACCCTTTTTAGATTTCGACAGATTTTCACCTGTCCTTGGCATACTTAAAAATGTAGATATTGAAGAATTGTAAGCCACAACAACGAGAATTTAAGAATGGCGCCATTTATTCTCGCCTTTCGCGGATTCGTTAAAATGAAATGCTCATGCGCGAAGTTTATTTGGTCATGCGCACTTTGGGTACAACAGCGTTTTTGAAACATAACGCGTAGTAGTGTGGACGGGCAAAAACGATAAGAAAACGATTAGTGTGGACGCAAATTTTTCTAAAAACGGAGCAAAAGAGCTCCGTTTTCGTTTGAATACGGATTAGTGTGGACGGGGCCTTAATGACAACCAGCAAAAACAACCACGATACCGTAAGCATAAAATATTGAAAATAATGCTTCAGGTTTTTGTGAAATAGACACACACATTTAAAGGAGGTAAATCTACTGTAAAATAATGTATATTTTGTCAAGTAATGCTTTAGCTATATTAGAAATAAATATCAAACGCCATTCTTTACACTGTCATGTGTCGTTAAGCTTAATGCATATACCATTAGCATTTCGTGTTTTTTGGACTATTTTTTTAACAGCTTGGTGCAACTTTCTTTCTTAAATAGATGGGTAAATCTTAGTTAAAATGTCCAAAAACGAGTTAGAAAAAGTTAGCTTACCCCTACGACTTAAGTCGATCGACTGGAAATATATTATAAGTAGGTATGTAATTTTTTTGAGTTTTTTTGGTAGGATTGATTCTGGGTGTCTTATAAGGTATTATGATATTCTGATAAATCTACTGAGAACTTATGAAGAAAGTATCTTGAACAAGGAGAGCAAAAGAATGAAATTCAGAAATTCTATAATCATGTTGCTGGTTCTGTTTTGAGCCAAGATATTAGAAACTGGATTGTCATTGACAACCATGGATCTACTACTGAACAGAACTACATTAATTTCCCATTGAAAATACGATTTCTTAAATTAAAGTGCATTGGTTTCTCTGACGTAACACTTTTCTTATTGCTGCATGAAGGCAAATCTGTTTAAATAATGAAAATGTAGGTGAAGATATTTAGCATGTTGTATAATTGTTATTGTACAGCCATTATTTATAATATTATGGCCTTGTGTAATGTATGTCAAGAAGGACTTATTAATTCTCAAAAATGCTAACCTTCTTGCACTACTTTCCTCCTGTGTCCTTACAAATTACAGTTACCTATACTAATTTTTTCTAGGTTCAAGCAACTTGACAAATTTTTGAATTTAACATTATTCCTTTGAATTTTTCTTTTTGTTTTTTGGTAAAAATATCAGTGAATGACTTAAAAATCAAGTTTATCTAAAATAGTATTTTTTACAAAGTAATTATACATAATTGGAAAAGTCTCATGTTGAAGACAGATGTCACTTCTTTTACTACATTGCTCCTTTTATTCTTTCAAATGATATCGTAATTCTTCAAAAGACATAAAAAGTTCTTTGCCATCAATTTTTGCTTCTTCCACATTCAACTTCATTGCAACCAATGCATCTTATGTGAATTTTTAATCACCTGGAATTGAAAAACGTATGGATTTTGTCAGATGATGCAGTACTATATTTAATGTTTCATGCATGTCATCATAAGCTCTTCTTGAGCAAATATTTCAAGGTAGGAGCAAATATTTCAAGGTAGGAGCAAAATTTGGCACATTATTGAACAAAGTAGTTTTTATCTTGATTTTGATGTACTAACCTGTTTACTACACTGTACAACAAACAATTCATTTACAGAAACACCAGATGGTATTTATAAAACTTTTAACATAAAGCAAACCTTTACACACCATCATCATGATTGTCCATAATCTGTTAAATTGTCCAGGCTAGGTGTTTAATACAGGTATTTTTTATTGTACGACATGTACCAAAGAGTTCATTAATTAATCCTGCACTGCATTTGATTTCAATACAGCTCTGTCCTTAATATTTGCTTCATAATTTCAGAAAAATATCATGAAAAAATCCTCCATTTCTTGAAGGTAAACTCAGTTGAAACAAGGAGTTTTAAGATATGCATATCTCGATAAGAACTGGTTGCTTTGCCTCGTCTAGCAAGCGATTAAGTAAAGAAAAATAAGACTGGATAAACATAACTTAAATTATAACTTAGGAGTAAAAACATTCACAAAATATATACCATCACACTTCAAGTATTGACTTAAAACAAAACACTGAACACTTTAAATAGTAAACAATCTTACGTTGCTTACCGGTGTCGTGAAATGTTTCCTTTTCAGGCATTTCTTCAGCATCCGTATACCAAACAAGTTTGCAGCATGTTTTAAAGATAAAATTTCTTAAAGTTTTTGTGGTTGGCATTGATATTTTATATAATCGCAATTGTGGTTGTCAAATCCGGGTGGGCGAAAAAAAATTTTATTTTATGAGCCCGCGTCTTTCCGCTGACTTTGACAACCAAAATCCGCCATGTTTTTGACCACGCGGCCGCGCGCTAATAATTTATAGCAATTTGGTTGACGTTTCCCCTCCAGGTCTTATAGAATTCAATGGTGTGGACGGGCGAAAACGATCCGAAAACGATTACGTGTGGAAGCGGAAGTTTTTAATACCGTAAAAAAAGTTTTGCGTTTTCAAATTTATCCGGATACGTGTAGACAGGGCCTTAGCAAGAGTACGCTACGACTACGAGTACGAAATTTGACCGTGTAAGGGAATGGCACGAGGAAGTTCGTAGTCGTCGTATTGTCAAAATGTTACTTTAGCATGTAAACAAACGGGAGTACGAGTATTATGGCTATTTGCAGTAACGCGCTTTTCGATGCAGCTACGGCTTTATATATCAACGATGTTATAGACGAATCAGAATTTGCACTTTTTAACGATAGCACATTAAAGAAATCACCGGTTTTAAGTACTGGGAGTATGAAAACGTTGAGATTCAACTGCAATATATGTCAATTGATGAATGCCGATCAGAATTTAGAGTGCATAAGGAAGATATACCTGTTTTGGCAAACGCTTTAAGAATTCCAGATCGTTTTTGTTGTCCAAACAGACCTGTGGCAACTGGTATAGAAGGTCTTTGCGTTGCTCTTAGGCGTTTTGCCTATCCGTGTAGGTTCTGCGACTTGATACCTCGCTTTGGTCGCTCTGTTTCAGAATTGTGTTTAATAACGTCAGAGGTGACTGAGTATTTGTACAATACTCATGGTCATCTTTGAGGAATTGGAATCAACTATGGCTTAACCCAAATCGTTTGCAAGATTATGCTAACGCGATTAGTAGAGCTGGTGGTGCTTTAGAAAACTGCTGGGGATTTGTTGACGGTACAGTGAGACCTATCTGTCGCCCCGGAGAAAATCAACGTGTTATGTATAATGGCCATAAACGTGTTCATGCTATCAAATTTCAATCAGTTGTGGCACCTAATGGCCTTATTGCTCATCTTTATGGTCCAATAGGTAACTTTTGTTGCATATTGCATTATTGTTATTACCATTAATTCATTATATACGTAATATATATTATATTACATTTCTTGTAGTCTTGAGTTATAGTGCAAAAATATTGTCAGTACCTTATATTACAATGTGCTTTTATTTTTAGAAGGCAAACGTCATGATGCTGGGATGTTGCGAATGTCAGGCCTTCTTGAACAACTCGAGGAACATTGCAATCCTTTTCGAGAACCCTTTGCATTTATCGTGACCCTGCCTATCCTTTGAGAAGACATCTTCAGAGGCCATACCAGCATCACAATCTTGATGAATGGCAAATTGAATTCAACTGTTCAATGAGTTCTGCTCGGGTTAGTGTAAAATGGGTTTTTGGAGACATAATTAACTATTTCAAGTTTATGGATTTCAAAAAGAATTTAAAAATTGGATTGAGTGCAGTTGGGAAGATGTATTCTGTGTGTGCTCTATTGAGAAATGCATTAACTTGTCTGTATGGCTCAACTACAAGCTCTTATTTTGGAGTTGTTCCACCCACACTGCAGGAATACTTTCAACTATTATAATTACACAATTATTCAGTGTGTGAATTAACAGTGTGCAACTTTCAACATAGTTTTGCCAAAATATAAAAATGCACATAAATTTTAAATCACATTCCAAAAAGAAAATGTCATGCATTGATTACTAGCATACCAATTGGCCTTGCTTGTGAAGTGACATCAATATAAATGTGATAAAATAATCCAAAGCTTTGCTTTACACAAAGAAGGTTTATTTAACAGCATCAACTTAACACAAAGCAGGCACGTGTAGAAGGAGCGCCATATATAAAGTAAGACAGGAAAGTTATAGATTATGGAACACGTGATTACATGACGTAACTATTATATTCTAACACTCCCACTTAATAGTTACATATTGTTCCAGTGTTCTTTAACAAGATTGAACGTTCAATAAATTTCTGAGTTTTTGGAATTGATCTTTAGATAATCCCTTGGTCATTATATCGGCTATCATATCCTTTGATGGACAATAGCAAACTTTTACTTCTTTAGATAATATTCGTTTGCGAACAAAATGGTAAGCAACATCGATATGTTTAATTCTGTTATGGAACTTTGGATTTCGTGCGATTTCGATAGCACCTTGATTGTCTTCGTGAACAGTAGTGGGCGACATTGGTTTAGATCCCAAGTCAGACAACAATCGTCGTAACCAGATTACCTCTTGGGTAGCTTGGCTTAGGGCAACGTATTCAGCTTCTGTTGTCGATCTGGCGACGGTACTTTGTTTCTTGCTAGACCAGCTAATCGTTGAGTTAGCTAACTTAAAAACATATCCTGAGGTTGATCGACGATCATCCAAATTACCGGCGTAATCAGCATCCGAGTACCCATTTAATTCGTCATTTTTATCACGACTGAATTTCAAACCATAACTCATTGTCCCTTTTATGTACCTCAAAACTCGCTTCACTCCTTGAAAATGAGTTTTGCTGGGATCTGACATAAACTGTGACAGGACTCCGATAGATGCAGCTATATCTGGCCTCGTGGCCGTGGAAACGTATGTCAAACAAGCAATCATCTGCTGGTAAACACTCTGATTGGATTGTTCCTCACCATCGCATCTCTTTTGAAATTTCTTCCCAGTTTCAATCGGTGTGTGGACTGGATTGCTATTTTCCATTCCAAACCGATTCAGGACACTTTCCAAGTATTTTTCCTGATTTATGAATATTTCCTTTGTCGTTCGATCCCTTCTTATTGACATCCCGAGAACAAAGTGAATTTCTCCTTGATCCACCATTTCGAATCCTTTGCAAAGCCTTTTCTTCTCAGCATTCAGCATTTCGATGTCATTAGAAACTGGGATTATGTCATCAACGTAGATTGCCAGTATCACAAAACTAATGTGACCATGTTCCTTTCGTTCAGTCTTCGTGTATATGCAGCTGTTTGCACCACTCTTTCTGTATCCGTTTAAAACCAAGAAACTATCGAGGGTTTGGTTCCAACAACGTGCGGACTGTTTTAAACCATACAAACTTTTCTTGAGTTTACAGACATAATTGGGGTGTTCTTCGTCAGCAAAGCCTTCGGGTTGAGTCATGTAGATGTCATGATCAATTACTCCGTTTAAGAAAGCGGTCTTTACGTCCATTTGATGTATCTCTAAATCATGCAAATTTGCCAAAGCGAGCAATGTCCTGATGCTGGAATACCTTGCTACAGGTGAGAAGACTTCTTCATAGTCAATACCATGTGTTTGGGAGTAGCCTTGTGCTACGAGTCTTGCCTTATATCGGTCGATATTGCCATTGGCGTCGCGCTTGACCTTCATCACCCATCTCGATCCAACTATATTGCCATCTTTCGGTGGCGGCACCAATTCCCATGTTTCATTCGTCAACAGAGAATTGTATTCTGCTTCCAATGCGAGTTTCCACTTTTCTTTGTTAGCACTTGCCATTGCTTCTTTTAGAGATTGGGGTTCATCATTTTCAGACGTCAACGAATTGGTCAGCAAACATTCATCTGGACGGAATGTAACGGGGGCTCTTCTCTGTCTGGTAGGACCAATGTCTTTTACCTGACGCATAAAATTTTCTTCGTAGGTATCTCCCACTGAAGGTATATTCTCTACTGGATCTTGTGTACCAGGATTTTCTGGATTGGCTTCAGGCTCTTCATCTTCTCTTGTTTTGCAGATGAAAAAATGGGTGCTATTAGAGCAGCTGGTGTCTTGGAAAGAATGAAACTTATTTTCATGGAATAGGACATCTCTGCTTCTGATGAATCGCTCTGCCTCTAATACATACAACTTGTATCCCTTAGTATTCCGAGGATATCCAACAAATATTGCTTTCTTAGCTTTGGGTTCGAGTTTGGTTCGTAGACTATCTGGGGTATGTACGAAACACACGCATCCGAATACTTTTAAATTTGAAACATCTGGTTTCTTTCCGAACCATCTTTCAAATGGCGTTTCATTCTTCAGGGTACTTGTTGCACTACGATTATGTAAATAAACAGCAGTATTTATTGCTTCGGCCCAAAAATGGAGTGGTAATTTGGCATGGTAGAGCATTGAGCGAGAAATTTCTAGTAGTGTTCTGTTTAGTCTCTCAGATACGCCGTTCTGCTCTGGGGTGTGGGGATTGGTAAGCTGGTGTTTGATTCCTTTCTCCACACAAACTTGACGAAATGATTCCGAGGTGTACTCTCCTCCATTGTCAGTTCTAATTGACCCCACTTTATAGCCTGATTCATTCTCAACCAAGGACACGTATTCTTTGAACTTGCACGTTACTTCCGCCTTTCGTTTAATGAAATATACTGTGACGAATTTGGTGTAGTTGTCAGTGAACGTTAGTACATACTTGCTTCCACCCATAGATGCGACATTCATTGGACCACAAAGATCACTGTGAATTAATTGAAGTGGTTGGCTTGTCTTGTTGATGCTTTTCTTCGGAAAAGGTAGCCGATGCATCTTTCCCTGAGCACAAGCTTCACACTCTTTGTTGAATTCATTACTTGAACATTTCAAACCTTCAACTAGCTTCCCTTTAATCATCTGATTTAAGCAGGAGTAGTTCATATGACCATACCTGCAATGCCATTTCTCCAATAAAGGCATATCAGTACAAGCTACTTGGGCATATTCATGTGTATTCATCATATACAGCTTGTCTTCAATGATATGTCCAATGGTAATACTTCTGCCATCTTTCGAAACAACGCATCTTCCTTTATCAAACAACACTTCGGCTCCAAGCCTAGTCATGGCAGGTACAGATAATAAGTTCTTCGAGATTTCAGGCACATACAGCACATTGCTTAGGGTAAGAGTAATAACATTAGATCCATCATAACAGGGAATTTTGACCTTTCCTTCACCATATGCATCAATTGTACTATTGTCACCAAGGTATATCTTAGATGGCATCCCATACTCACTATAGTCGAGGAGTTGATCGACTTGAAAAGTCATATGTTTTGTTGCTCCACTGTCAATGAACCAGTTGGTGTCTTGGTCTTTACTACTGGCACTTGAGTAGGAATTAAGAGCAATGTTATCAAAATGTTGTTTCTTTCCATCTGTTTCTGCAATGCTTAAGTGATGACTTCTACGATTGAGTGGGCAATTCTTCATCACATGGCCAACTTTTCTACATTTGAAACACGTCGGACCTTGACTTGATCCAGATTCGTGGTGCTGATTCTCTTTGAACTTGCCAACATTGCGATCACCTTGACCACGTCGATTTCTTCCACGAGACGACCAATTACCTCTTTTAGAAAATAGTGCTTCATTTTCATTTCTGTCACCTGAATTTTCACATTTGCGCTGTCTTTCTTTCTCTTCACGCTTCTTGTATTCTTCGATGAGTAAACCTTTCACATTGTCCCAATTTAGTTCATCCGGTTTGGTAGCCTTGAGGCTAGAAATAAAACTGTCGTATGACTGGCAAACTTCCAAGTACTACGGTTGCGAATTTCTGTGGCGTTATTTCTTCTCTTAACTCTCGCAATTGTTCTGCCAAAGACGTCATGTACGTTAGATGTGTCATTATATCAGTGCCTTCTTTCATAGTAGCGGCGTAGAATCGACGATTAAGTCGAACGATTTGTGTTATCGAAACACATTCAAACTGTTTTTGCAGGATTTCCCAAGCCGCGCGAGGATCTATTGTCGACGAAATATGGACTTGTAGGTCTTTCTGAACGCTGAGCGCGATTAACGAATATGCTTTGTCGGAACGCAGACGATATGAATTTCTTACAGTTGTTGTCGCCGTGTCATCCGGGGCAACCTCTGTTCCTTCAACAAATCCCCATAGACCACGCTCCATCAACACAAGCTTTATATTATACTTCCACGACTGGTAATTTTTGCCATCGAGGTGCTCTATTTTTGTAATCTCGGCCATCTTAAACATACGGCTGACTCGCGATTTTACTTCACAATTTATCCCTTATCGTGTCAATAATACACATACAAATTAGTACAGCTTCAACGACCGTTCTGGGCCCATAACCTGATAAAATAATCCAAAGCTTTGCTTTATACAAAGAAGGTTTATTTAACAGCATCAACTTAACACAAAGCAGGCACGTGTAGAAGGAGCGCCATATATAAAGTAAGACAGGAAAGTTATAGATTATGGAACACGTGATTACATGACGTAACTATTATATTCTAACAAAATGAAGTGACATCAATATGATGCTTCATTTTACCTTAATTTGTTTTCATTTTACTATTAATTATTTTCTTATTTAATTCACACACTGCTGTGAATAAAACATGTGAATTATTTAGGAATTGAACATTTATTAACATTGGAAATTGAATTGTTTATACATACATATGTACAAATATATTGTTAATTATTTCTTAATATTTATGTAAATTATTATTGTAAAAATATTATAATGATATAAATATCATATAACATGAGGTAATTTTTACATTTATTCAATAACAAAGAATTTATTAAATTAAAATAACAACAAGTAACACTTAACATGTAATCTTTAGTGTTCAATTATTTAATTTCTTAGTAATTTCAGACAAAGTGTGTAAGATGGACATAGTTACAACCTGATGGCTTTGTTGAAACTGCTGTTGTTGGGTAACCATTGACTTTATCAACTCCTCTTGCTGTTTCAATTGATTCTTCATAAGATTTAGTTCTTTTTCTCTTAATTCCCTTTCTTGTTCTTTTTCTTTCTTCTTTGTCTCAATTGAGGTCTTCATTAGTTCCATCACATCATAGTTTCGTCTTCTTTTTCTCTCTGGTGTAGCTAGTTCTTCATTCTCTTCATTTCGCCTTCTTCTTGTTTCCCCAAACTTCTCCATAGCTTTTCTTCTCATCTCTTCAGCACTTTCCTTTTCCTTGTTTTCTTTTTTCCTTCTTGATTTCTAGGGTCATTTCACATTCATTCATTCTCTCCAATATGTCAACCATTGCTCTATCCCTCTCAGTATACTCCACATCTATTCCACTTGCTCTTTCTTCCATTGATTCTTTTTGCTTAAATTCTTTAACAATCTTCTCAAACCGCTCCCTCACAGACCTTTGACTTGTCTTCATACCCATTTCAGTCAGGTTTGTGGAAATTTGTGTCCAAATGGCTCCTCTCTCCTTTGAACCTTGACGATGCTGAAATGGTTCAAGCAAAAGCACTTCTCGAAGGAGAAGTTCATCATGAATAGTCTTCCAAATACAAATTTCACGTTTACTTGGAGCATTTGTCATCTAAAATAAGCAATACAAAAATATTTAAAATAACATTTACACACTCAGAAATTATCAAACTTAACTTTTTATAGCAAAAATATCATTCGAAGCTTTCGTTGTGATAGAAAACAAGGAACTATTTAGAAATATTTTATCCTTTAAAATTTGGCTTATTAAAAGAACTTATAACTACAGCAAAATACTATCTCAGCCAAACAAGAAACAATTGACACAGAGTAATAACATGTTCTTGAATAAAAGTTTACTCTTCACGCAGCGTCCGAGTGTGTAGTGTCAGTTTTGGAATATTTTACACTATAATATATTCATGTTTATGTATAAATGCATAATTTTAATGCTGCCGCGTATAAGAGAGGCAGTCAACTATTCTTTGCTATACTGGAATAGTTGTTTACTCGTCGTTTTGTCTCGCAGATACATGAAATTTTCATGGTTTTATTTTTGTATAGAATTTAGACAAAAGCTCAAAATACACCCCTTAAGGGCAAGCATGGATGGTTTAACGTACTATTTTGATTTAATTTCACACGAAAAGACAAAAAATACCATCTTACATGGCTTTCAAAAAGTTCGTAGTCGCGACAACGAGTTTTTTAAAAATCTTCGTACTCAGATTGATGACGGCTACGTGTTTATGTTGTCGCAACAATGTTTTCGCGCCACAATGACGTAGTTCGTACTTGTAGTCGTAGTCGTACTGTTTGCTAAAACTCCCTATTGTTTATACAAGTCCCAGTTTGCATCGCAGATATTCAAATTGTTCTCTTGGTAATGGTTTCGTAAAAATATCTGCCACCATTTCCTTGTTTGGACAATACTTTATTTCGAGTGTTCCATCTTGAACTTTCTCACGCACGAAATGGTGTTTAATATCAATGTGCTTTGTCTGCTTGTGTAGCACTGGATTCTTTGAGATAGCGATTGTAACTTGATTATCTTTATGTATGGTTGTAGCCGCAGTACAATCTATTTGTAGGTCTTTCATCAGTTGTCGCAGCCATACTAATTCTTGGGTTGCATAACATAACGCAATGTACTCCGATTCCGACGTTGAAAGAGCCACTGTTGGTTGTTTCTTGCTTGCCCAACTGATTGCACCACCTGACATTATAAACACATTTCCGGAAGTTGACCGTCGATCGTCTGTGTCAGAGGCCCAGTCTGCATCAGAATATCCCTCTAAATCGATACTGGTTTTTTGGTACTGCAGGCTTAGTTTACAAGTTCCTTTCAAGTAACGAAAGATGCGTTTCACAGCTGTAAGATGTGCTTCGTTCGGTGCTGTGTTGAATTTAGCTAACGTTGTTACTGCTTGAGCTATATCTGGACGGGTAGCAATTGCCGCGTATATCAAACTTCCTACCATTGACTGATAATGCGAGGCATCGACTGATTTGCTGTGTCCATCTTCTTTAACAAGTTTGACGCTTACATCCATTGGCGTAGACACTGTCTTGCAGTCTTGTAATTTATACTTTTTCAGAATCTTGTTGATGTATTGCTCTTGATTAATTTGTAACACACCGTTCTTTGTAGTAATATCAACTCCTAGGCAGTAGTGGAGTACGCCCATATCTTTCATCTTGAATTGGTTTGCCAAATTGGCCTTTAGATCATTCATCTCTTCTTCAGTTTCAGTCAGAAGTATGAGGTCATCAACGTGAACAGTGATAATCGCCTGCTTATCTTTGAGAAAACGAATAAATACGCAAGGGGCTACTTCACTCTGAACAAATCCTAATGATAACATAAACTCTCTGAAAAGCTTATTCCAGCAACGTGGACTTTGCTTTAGACCATAAAGCGATTTTTTGAGACGACACACTAGCTTTTCTTTTCCTGGTTTTACGTAGCCTTCGGGTTGTTGCATGTATATTTCCTCTTCCAATGTTCCATTGAGGAATGCCGTTACTACATCCATTTGATGGATCAAAATACCTCGAGATACACCAAAAGCCAGAAGAGTGCGAATTGACGAAAAACGAACCACTGGAGAGAATGTCTCTTCATAGTCAATTTCATATTTTTGCAGAAAACCCTTAGCCACCAGACGACCTTTAAATCTCTCCACCTTTCCTGTCTCATCGTGTTTAACTTTAAAGACCCACTTGCAACTGATAGGCTTACGACCAGCTGGTAATTCGACTAATTCCCAGGTCTCATTCTCTAGTAAAGACTGGTATTCTGCATCTGCAGCAGCTTTCCATTCCGTTGCATATTCACTATTAAGAGCATCTTTTAGGGTTTCTGGCTCTGTGATCTCAAATACGTAAAGTGCTGCATACCTCGATGTAGTGATCCCAGCATACTCGTCGTGGTAATATATTGGTGGATTTCTCTCTCTTCCTGAGCGTCGAGGCTCATTTGGGGAATCTTGTTGTTCATTTCTGGTTGCACGAACTTGTCCCTTTATTTCTGTTTCTTCTTCAGCACACTCGGTAATATCTTCACCACACTTCATTTGAGCTTTTGTTGATCCAAAATCTGTTTCATTAAATGTAACGTCCCTCCGAATAAAGGACTTCTTGACTGCCTTTTGGTCGAATTTCTGGCGCACTGCATCAGGAACATGAGCATAAGCAGTACAGCCGAAGACACGAAAATGGGACACATTTGGCTTCTTTCCATACCATCTTTCATACGGAGTTACCGCAGTTGCAGTCGTAATGACTCGATTTCTAATGTAGGCTGCATTGCATACTGCTTCAGCCCAAAAAGCTTTGGACAGTCCAGCATGCAAAATCATAGAAAGAGCTGCTTCTTGGATTGTCCGATTCATGCGCTCAGCTATCCCGTTCTGCTGGGGTAAATGTGGCACTGTTGTCTCATGACGAATTCCTCTCTCCTTTAAAAAATCTTCAAACTCGGTGGATGTATATTCACCCCCATTGTCCGTGCGTAGTGTTTTTATCCTACACTCTGATTGGTTTGTGACTGCTGCCTCCCACTCCTTGAATTTTCCAAGCACTTCTGACTTGTGATTCATTGGATATACCGTAACACATCTGGAGTAATCATCAATGAACGTGACAAAATATCTTGCACCTCCAAGACTTTCAGTGTTCATAGGTCCGGCAACATCACTATGAACCAACTCCAATCTTTTGGTTGATTGAATATCTCCCACTGGCTTAAATGGTGTGTGGTGTGCCTTTCCTTCTGCACATGCCTCACAAAAGCTTGAATTGCAAGATTTAGGTATGTCCATACCTGTGATAAGTTGCTTTGAAGCCATAGTTTTCATTTGACCGACATTTAGATGTGCCATTCTTTGGTGCCATAGATCAAGTTTAGTGCCACTTTTATTAGCAACTGATGCTTGGTTTTCCGGTTTGTCAACTTTACAATCAAGTTGATACATGTTCCCAACTAGTCGACCGCGTGCTACAGCTTGCCCATTGGAGTTCTTTATCCAACAGAGACTGTGTACAAATTGAACCACTTTGCCTTTAGATGCTGCTGCACGTGCGCTAAAAAGATTTATAGCTATCTTTGGGACGTACAGTACCTTTGTCAAAATTGATTTCTGTTGATCTTTCTCTTTACGTCCAAGTATCATGGTGATGTCAACTTGTCCATGCCCATAAACATTTACATAGCGACCGTCTCCAAGTGTAACAGGTTCTGGCTTTGGGAACTCGCAGTAATTTACCAAAATATCGCGACTAGCTGTCATATGTTGCGAGGCTCCTGAATCAATTATCCAACAATTGTTTCCTTCTGTTGCTGTCACTCCCACGACAAACACATTGTTTCCATCACTATCCACCGAAGATGCTTTATGCTTTGATAAATTTCCCTGCTTGTTTCTATACTTATTCTCCCCTTTCTTTCTTTTGGGACAATTTTTGATAACATGGTTTTCTTCCCCACATCCATAGCATTTGATGGGCCTTCGATTGTTTTTATCATGCTTCAAAGCCATGTAACCTTTATCGATTTTGCCACAATCTTCCTTGCTCTTGTATAAGCTACGCTTTTCTTCTTCACTCATGAGTGCTTGATGCACTTGATCTATGCTAAGCTCATCTCCCTTTGCAGTCAATGCAGTTATTAGAGTGTTGCATGATCGTGGAAGGCTGAGTAAAAGGGCTACAATATGCTCATCTTCAGGGATTGATGCCTTGATGACTGCAAGTTGGTCAGTGATTTCCTTCATGTGACGTAGATGTTCAACCAAAGAATCAGAATCTTTCATTTTCATAGAAAAGAATTTCTGCTTTAACAGCAATTTGTTTGCCACAGTGTTTCTTTCAAAGCGTTCCTTCAATTTATCCCAGATTTCCTTTGGTGTTTGGCATTCTGTTATCAGATATACCAGATCCGTGTGATACTCGTTATAAGGAGGGCTTTTGTTTTCTTTTGTGCCTTTAAGAAGGCTATTCTTGCCCCTGAACTGCTGTCAGAAGCGGCTGGGTTAGTTGTCGATCCATCGACGTGACTCCACAATTCCCTCGATTCAAGTATAGCTTGCATTTGCTATTTCCACACTTGCCAATTCTTTGCACCGATAAGTTTGTCGATAAATAACTTGTCGTCTTGCGCCATTTCAACTGTTTTTAATCCACTAAACACTTCTTACTTTAATAAACAGTATTTCCAAGGGTACCTGGGCCCATAACCTGTTCGTATTACGATATATTTCAGCAGAGAAAACACTTTGAACATAAAAGTAAGTTTTATTACGATAAAAGAAAAACAACGAACGTCGTGCGAACGTACACATGCGCCCACCATATAAACTTAAACATAGTTTATACTTCATAACAACGTAGTTAAGAATGTTGAGTGTAATTTACAACAGATCTAGGATTTTTCAAACATCAGTCATAAAACGTCGGAGGCGCTCCGCACCTGGGGGGTCTGAGGCATTCTCCCTGAGAAATTGTGAATTTCAGAGCCTTAAAAATGCCATTTTCAGCGTTTTAGAGCAATACAAAATGTATTTTGTGGGCATCGTTTTTGCGAAAAACAACACATTTTGCTTACGTTTTTTTCAAAAAAAAATGAAGTGAACAATACTTGAATGTTTTGTCAAATATTTAGGCTCATTATCATGCCAAATATATGGCTCATTAGCATGTCTAGGAACGTAAAATTTATTTTACAATAATGCTATCCAAAAACAGATGTAGTCTTTAAAAATTTCTACCAAGTTGTCAGGCATAGACCCCCCTAGAGACCCCCATTCAAACCTCTATGTAATGAGTTAAGTTAGAAATTTGGTACTACAAGTGACAGTTCATAGATATAGAAAAGCTCAGACTTCAAACCATGCAAGTTTATTGTAACCCTTTACCCATCTCCCCATCAGTGCCAGCAAATTCACCTTTTGAGAAAAAACTCAAAATTTTTTTCTGCCAAAGATTAAGCAAAAATTATCAGAGTGAAAATTTGCTGTTAAGGAAAGCTTAATGCCATAAATGTTTATTAGGCATTTCACTAACTATTACCTTCTGCAAGGTGTGCTATATAGCAATCACTAGTAGCATTGTATTATCAAATACAAACAGAATGTAACCAACATGTCTTTAATTATATAATTACATGAATGTTAAAATTGGTTCATGTGTCATGCTTACTGGTTATGATAAATATCTTTTCATATGATCAAAGCTTGTTTAAATGTAAATCTAAAATAATTTAGTTTAGAAATTATACTGATCATCAGAAAAATTACCAAGTGATCATGAAAAATACTTTGCTTTTTTGCCAAATTTCAAGGTTTATCTGCATACATAGGAAGACGTTTTTACTTTATAGAAAATGCTTTTCATACATCAATGGCCCTTTGGAATTTATGGCAAACAATCTGGTATGAGCCCTAGATTAACACACCTTTATATCTCTCTACATGAGGTGTTCAGTTAGAAAAGGGGACAATATGTGACATGGGACAACATTTCATGTATGTGAAATACTCAGGTTTAATACCATTCCAGTCAAATTGTCAAAATAAAAAGCTTCATGGATCAGAAGACTCAAAATCACAGGTTATAGTAAACAGCTTCTCATGTAATCAATGTTAGTTTTCTCAAATGTTAAACAATATGTAGTATACCTGTCCAATGATTAAATGATCAATGATCATAAACTGAAAAGCCCCAAACATTTGTTTATGATAAAGTAAATATAAGTATGGCGCCTTATGGCTACAGATTTTTTGTCCATTGAAATATATTTGCAGGAATGTAGGATTTCGCTGCCATATAACGGCCACGATTCCGCAAGCACTAAAGAAATCATAGCTAAAAGTCCTTCGGCAACAACAATTTTAAAAGCATCAATCTCCTTACCATACCAGGGGCGGATCTAGGCCATGGCGAAAGTGGCTTGAGCCACGGTCAGAATTTTGCCACTTAAGTTTTTCCAGGGTTGACTTTTCATGATTAAAAATTTTCCTCAAATACAGCAAAATTCGATCAAAAGTAAAAATTGAATGAATTTTGTAATTTTTTGTCAAAAATTTGTGTTAACAGAACAAAAACTTCAAATTAAACGTCTTGTTAAAATAGTATTATCATCCAATTAAACTTTGAACTGTAAAATCACCGAAAGCGTCTCGAATCTTGCCGAATACGCCATGAATATGCTCGGAATATGTTCGTAAATTCGAGCCTGCAATCTCAGAATGAAAAGCCACGGTCAGCGTTCAAAGAATTTCGCAATAGTTGCTAAATATAGTAACCTTCAGCCACGGTGCAGCGTTGCAAGCCAATCACAGGAACGTTTTGGTCATGTGTGCCACGGTGAGCCACGGTGAATGTATTTTGATTGCGCAATAAATACAAGTCATATGCAATAGCTCGATTCTTGTCGACTGGAAAAAAGGTTCTTCTAGTTCTACTCAGTGATTAGGATCAATGGAAACTTCTAAAAAGATCGATGTTCTTGAAAAGCTCGTCCAAACCTTTCAGCAAGAGAACGCTTGCGAAATTATTTCTGGTGAATTGTCTAACTTGAGACAACACTGTGGTAAAATAATCAACGAGGAAAGACTTCGTCGTATAAATTCTACTGGCGATATTATGCTACGAACTTGTTCATTTTCAAAACTGCTGTTCCCTGAAAGCCAAACTGAAAGATCAGGACCCAATGTCCCTGTTAGGTAAGAATTTACATGTATTGGGGTATTAATTTATATTTTTATTTACGTTTGACATCTTGGCCTGAAATATATGATCAATCCGTTAATTTTCAGCTATTCATATTTAGTGCATCATGTAAAATATATGTCTAAAGCTGTCATTATTTTGCATACTCAGTCTGTCTAATGTACGGCCTAAATAATTTTAATTGTTACTGTCTGTTAAAAAAATGTTTTTCTTCAATATTAATCAAAGCTAGTCCTTTTTAAAATTTAACCCAATCAATAATGTATTATCCTTGTATTCCTGGCATTCTATGTTATCCCCTGGTTAACGAAACTAACATATCATTTTGAATAACTGTTACTTTCTTTCGCTGGTTATATAGAATATTGATGCTATAGTAGATGGAATCAATAAGTCATCTGAATCCTGTTCGACATGCCTAGACTAGTTCTAAATCTTAGACTACCTGCCTGTGACTTTGACTTTATCATGATGTTACCAAATTAACACAAAGACAAAATAACTTTCTCAATTTCAACATTATTAGTCTATCTTTAACAGTATTGGTTACCCTTATTTATTCTAATGTAAGAGTCAGTCTAGCAGATTTGTTTCCAGGTATAACTTGGTATAACAAAGCAGCCATTGATACTTAAATACTAATTTTTTTTTAGTACTTTAGCCAATGGGAATTGTCTGTTCAATGCATGTTCTATTGCATTAGTTGGGAATGAGACTCTCTCTATTTACTTGAGATTCCTAACTAGTGTTGAAATGTTTGAGAATGCAAAATACTATTCTACCCATCCTCTCATCGAGTCCCAGCATAAAAATGGTGCGTTCACTTCACTTAAAAATGCCTTTGCCATGTGTATATCCCATGCAGCTCTAACCTCTTTAGAAAATGCGAATGAAGTTGCAGCAGTTTTACAAGAAGCAGTGGAAACAGCGAATAATTACACCTTTTCACCCTTGATGTGTATGTTTGCTTTGTCCACAGTAATCCAGTGTGCTATTCAGTCATACTACCCAATTACTAATGATGCTGAAGTGAAAGGAAATTGGGATTCGTTGGCTAAAATGTTCAATTGTACATTATAATCAAGAGATTTTGTTGATGGGAGTGCAATTGACTATGTCCATATCTTTCGTTGTGCTGCGATGCCACCTTCGTATTTGGTGGATCAAAAAATCCCATCCACCAAAAATCATTTTGTTACTTTGTTTTTAGAGGACCACCTTTTAACATTGCTTTTATTAATCTTGCCATCTTTACTGTTGTTGGATAAACATCTTTGTCGCTGTTGGAAGAAGATCACCTTTTAACATTGCTTTTATTAATCTTGCCAACTTTACGATTATTGGATAAACATCTTTGCTGCTGTTGGAAGAAGACCGCCTTTGAACATTGCTTTTATTAATCTTGCCATCTTTACTGTTGTTGGATAAACATCTTTGTCGCTGTTGGAAGAAGACCACCTTTGAACATTACTCTTATTAATCTTGCAATCTTTATGATTGTTGGATAAACATTTTTGCTGTTGTTGGAAGAAGACCACCTTAGAACATTGCTTTTATTAGTCTTGCCGTCTTTATGGCTGTTACAAAAGGCATCCTTGCTGCTTTTCGAAAAAGACCATTTCATGGGGCAACAAAGATGGGAAATTATTTTTTTGTAGTGAACTGTCTTTTGGTTATTCACTGCAAAAATAACTTGCTTCATCTTTCTCTCACTCCTGCGGCAACAATCCTGTGATTACAGAAAGGTACGGAAACTGCGTTGATTTTACATTAGACACCACAAGGTAAGTAAAATTTTTATTCTTCTATCCGAACAGAATTAAAAAAATGGCGATACTAGAAATTTTTTCAGATGAGATTATAACTAAAATATTTTTATATTCTACATTAAAAATGCCAGAATTCGCTTTTCCGAGTGTCTAGATTTCAAAATTTTCTGGGGGAGCATGCCCCCTGACCCCCCTAGCGTTGGCTCGCGCCAAAGGCGCTCGCTACGGCTCAGGGCCACGGTCAGCCCAGAAGCTGGATCCGCCCCTGCATACGCCATATTAACATAAATCGCATCACACACTCGCATAAATTGACTTTGATATATTACATTCATGCATACACTTCAGTTGTCCTTTACTTACGATTTTGGATGTAAATTTCTGCTGATAAAACTCAAAACAATGTTGGCTTGCTTTTGAACATCAATGACTGAAATGTCGCTCGCAAGATCGTCTTTGCCAAGCATTTACAATTCATCCATAAATTTTTCGCCCTCTTGAAAAAATTCCCAGTTTGGAAAGCAGCATTCATGTCAATATATGAATTTGTAAAAGATTTCCATAAATTCCATCTGATTGTAGTCTAGTTTCTATCATGCTTTAGAAAATTACTATGAAACGATCAAACATTCTATTCAGACAGTGAGCTTAACTATGTTAGTTCAGTTTGTTATCAGTCGAAATCGGTCAAACCAATCACAGTAAGACAAAAATTTAAACGAACCAATTACACGATAGCAAGTGGACTCCCTTATAGGTCCGGCCACCCCGCTTATCGGTCGAGATTATTCCAGATCGTCCACTGATCTGGCTATTGGCCAATGAAATAAGCGTTTTTGGCGTTCATAGACTCCATTATCAGTTGAACAAGTCAATCCACCCCGCTTATCAGTCGGTTATTCCAGGTCAATTAAAATTCAACTGATCTGGTTACCAACGAGATATTCATTGCATTAGTCATTAGTTTTCAATAATAAATATAGCTGGATTTTTATCTCAAAGTAAAGGCGATAATAAAGTAAGAATAATTAATGAATTTTTAATTAATATGAATAGGTAATTTTTGAATTTCAAACATCAGTCGCGCGACGGATTTGACATACTCTAGATCTGCCCCTGGTCATAATGTAGAAAGAATGTAAAAAAGGACTGCATTGTTAATACTATATTCCAGTTTACTCAATCCATGACTAATTCAGTGTATCTGTTTCATTTTGTTAGTGGTCATTTCATTAAAATAAGAAATGACCACTTGAAATGGAACAATACACTTATGTCTTAAATAATTTTAGCTAATGAAATGGGGGTTTTTACAATGTTTTTAATTAGATAATAATTGCAAAATTATGATGAAACAAGTCACAGACATTATAGAGATCAGCTTGTTGAATTGGCTCGAAAGATAGAGATATACATATTTCATGCTTTAGTCTGAGGTTTGCAAAATATCAAAGCTAATAGCATATAGTTCAAAAAAAGGATTATTAATTTTTAAAAAATGCCAGACAATCATGGCACTCAATGCTGCGCAAGTGGCTGTACAAAACGCAAGAAAAAATGAATGAGGAAGACGATGAGCTCAATCGGAGCAGTAGCGAAGGGCCATCTGACAACGAAACCTCCATTAAAAGACAATTTCCACGGACCTTTCATCGGTAAACTCTTTAACGTTCACATGAATAGCACTGACAATGTTAATTTTTGGGAGGACAATTACTTAATTATCTTTCTGATCTTAATTACCTTATATGCACACAAATTTACATAGAATAATTGTAATGAGGGAGGTTGTCTCCACACCTCCCTACAACGGTGTTTATGTATGTAGTGCACTTTTTTCTACATTTGTACTTGATCAACGGTAAAAATAGCCACGATCTTTTTACTTTTGACAAGATTCCCTACTGATCTTGAAAGAAGAAAGGTATGGACACAGAATAGATAACATACAGAAGGGCCACTTAGCGAAAAATGCGGTCCTAAATTTTAATGCGCATGCGCTACTCCGCCATGTTGGCAGCAAGATAAACTTGCTTCACTAAATAAGGGTAGCAATGTACAACTCAAAAATCTTGGCGTTATTACTTGAAAAGTTGAAATATTTATCCTGAGACGACCAAATCAAAGCTGTGCTGAAATGGGAAAATACAATCAACATATTTTTATGCTTTTTCATGTACAACCAATGTGTACAATTCTATCGAGACCTGTATGAGAAATGCTGTGCCGTGGCCGTGTGGTCAAGGTTATTCGTATTTATTTATTTGTAAAGAACGGAAGCGGAGAAGCGCTTAACGAACGTCTTTAAATCAGAAACAAGAAGGAACAATGGACGGGCTACACTAAAAAAGATATTACGTATGACATTGGATTTGGTGCTTTAGAATTCAGACAAATTTAGTCATATCCCGAACACTCGATAAATGTTCATTGAGAAATTGCAAACTTGTGCAATTGTATTTAATGCCAATGCCCTATTGTGTTGGGAAAATTATTATATTGTATGATTGTAGCTAACTTCCAGATGCTCTTAACTATATGTTCCTTATATTTGTCATGTTTTAGATAATTTAAAGTATTGATTCCGTTGTAAGGAAATAAAATTGTCCTCTTGCTTCTATTAATATATATATATATATTGTTACTTTCGTTACATCGCTGTCGCTGCATTAATTTTCAGATTAATTTTCAAGTTAAATATGCTACACAAATATTCAGCCACACCGTTGCTGCATCGATTTCCACATATTCATCAATTGGAGCACTACCACCATCAGCCTTGGGTACAGCTGAGTTGCTTTTCAAATTTGATTTGCTTTTCGATTGCGTCAATAGTTCCACACTGAAATTAGCAAAAGAACAAAGAAGTGCAATAAGCAACAGCAATAATCACATTGCTTTTCTCAAAGAAGCAATGTCCTTTATCCAGGGAATCAAAGTGGTAAAAGATTGTAAAAACATCACAGGCAGAATCAAATCACTGAAGGGATGGCTTATATCTATAAAGGCCATTATCTGTCTCTGGACCTATCTTCATGCCTCACATAATTTTGCATTCTTGCTTACCAGAAGATTAAACACAGATGCTCTAGAGAATTTTTTGGAACAATATGCCAGCAAGGAGGTAATTCTGACAATCCCACGCCAATACAATTTATCAGAGCTTTTCGAAAGGTTTTTTTTAGTTCACTTTTGACCTCTTCCAAAGGAAACTGTTCTAAAGATATGGACACTCTGCTAACACAATTTTAAAAAAAAAGCCCAAACCATTTAGTATGCCACTTACCCATGCAAAAGCTCTAAGTAACTCACTGTTGATTGGTGAAAATGACTACCGAGAACAAAATATTGGCAACAATTTATTGCTCAAAAATGCTGCTGCCTATGTTTCAGGATATTTGCTAAGCAAAGCTTTCAAAATCCACAGCTGTCTCAAATGTAAGAACGTTTTGACTTCAAATAACATAAACAATGATGGCAATTTGCTTTGCTATTTCAAGGCATATAAAGAACTCAACTTTGGTGGGCTGACTGCTCCTTCATCGTGCTATTTAAATTACATTATGCAACTTGAAGACACCTTCGTGGATTGCTTCTCAGTCACAATCAAAAATCTGAATGTTGGAAAGAGCATCTTGAAGAGTCTTAACGTGATACCAGTGCCATTCCGTATATGTTCACAGTTTCCACTGCAATATTTGGTCAAACTTTTTTTATTACGCCATCAAATTTGCAAATCGCGAGTTTTCCTCTTCTAATAAAAGATCGCGAAAGTACATTAAAGTCAAGCATTTGTAACATTCTACAAACTTACTACAAGGAAAATTCCATAGACAAAGTTGATGATCCTTTTCATTGTAACTCGCAATACAAGCATAACCATGATTGAATGTTGGCAAGTTGGCAAAAGCATCAGACCACAATAACAAATTTTGACTCTAAAACGCGTATTCTAACGATGCGATTCGACCTAAGTTGTCAAAATTACCTTCTTTGACATTGCTCGTGATGGCATACACAAAACAAAAATGGAATAGCCATATAATTGCCGAGGACGCGCCGAATTGTTTCTCATTACTGTATTTTCTATTACGAACTTGCTGGAGTTATCTTGCTGCCAACATGGCGGGGATGCCTGATTGCAGGCTAAAAGATGACAACAAAATCTTCAAAGGTTCCGACGAGAGTGGCCCTTCTGTATGTATCTATTCTGTAGTATGGATTAAAAATATACACAGAGAACATTGGACACCTAGCTCGACAAGCAGGCTGTGTTCAGATCACTTTCTGGAAAGCTGTTTTGACAGATCTGGAAAAGTTGTTAAGTTGCAAAAAGATGCTGCTCCAACTCGTTTTAAACTCTTTCCACAACATATGAAAAAGTGAATAACAATTAAAGAAATATTTAGGATAATAGTTTATAGAAACAAAGATTGAAAAAAAATGATTATTTAAAAATTGCATAACTATATACATGTGATTGTTCACACTGAGTTGCATACTGTAGCTAAAATTAGTCCTGCCTGCTGCACGATATGCATGCATCGTACATCAATATGATAAAACCAATGAAGATCAGTTCGACTGTCTGCAAGATCAAAAATTTCACCAACGTATTCAGAAAACATTTAAATCTGTTAGACCACCACGACGAGAAAGCGAGCGCTAATTACGACTGTCGAGAGTGACGATGACAATCCTCCAGAGAACAAGACAATGCTTGAAGACCATGAAATAGAAGAAATGAAGAATATTCATCAGCAAAAGGTTTCAAAACTTAAAAATAAACTTAAGTCGACCCAACAAAAGCAAGACGCCTTAACAAAAAAGTTACCTCACTGACGAAACGACCTTGCTTCTTAACAGCAGTTATGTATTACAACAGCAATTATGTATTATATTATACGTTGTGTTACTTGTACAGTTTAGCTAACATCTTTATTTGAAACAATGTAAATATTTAACGAAAAGTATAATGTAATTTTGACGGTACAATCAAACAGAATAATATATTGAAAAAGATTTCATACCGCTCATCGTTATGCTTGTTGTACATCAATCGGCACAATAGATCCATAGATCGAGTATGATATCGCTGTATTTGCCACACGAACTAAGCCACACTATCGCAGATTGTCCTGTGATATGATATTTAGATGTGCAAATTCCAGTATCTTAAAGGTGAACTCCACCCTCACACAATGTTGGTCTTAAAACTTTGTCTGTCCCGTGAAAATAAATATGCGGCAATTTTTTTGTTTGTTTGATTCAATATTTTCACAAAAAATGAGTTGAAATGCTGCAGCTAGGGCATCCGGTGCGTGGAAGCGGAATATGTCAGCGGCTTGTATTTGACGTCATATCGTCAATTGCTGCTCAAAGCTCTGTGTAAAGTCATTGCACAGTCATAACAAACTTGCGTCAAAATGCTTCTCCTAATCACAAAATGTTTCGTCAGAATTTTTTATTCATAGGTATATACACAAGCAACTTTTATAGCTTACATGCAAGTATTGAGCTGGTTATTTGTATTCTGTTTTAATAGAACGATTTCACATCCATAAAGGCCATTATCGCACAGTTTCCGCACTACATATAGAATTTGAATGTCGATTAATATTATTTTCTAAAAAATACTAAGATTTATTTGTGTGGAAACTGTGCTGTAATGCCGTTTGCTTCGTTTGCTTGTCCTCCGAATTCAACCTTAACAACAGTTTCTACTGATGTGAAACCAGTCTATTGCCATGAATAACATTGAATAATAATAAAACATGGTTGCGTAATTTAGATTCATTATGGTTAGAAAATAATCCTACATAAAACCATTGTAAAATTAGCCTTTCGTGCATAGAATTTAGGTGTAGTTTCCTTGACGTAAAGTATGAACTTATAGTTTCCTAATTATTTGTACATAATTTCCCTTTTTTACGTCACATTTGGGACAAAAATTTCCAGTGCTATGAAAAACAAACACCCTCATATTGATCACCAATATGACCAATATGATGTGTGGCATTTGTCTAAATCTGTCACAAAACTAACAAAGTCTAACATTAAGGGAAACGATGACTTTACCCATTGGATTAAGTCCATTTCTAATCATCTTTGGTGGTGCTCTGCAAGTTGTAACAAGAATGCAGAAGAATTGGTGGAAAAATAGAAGTCTATCCTTAACCAATAACAAGCATTTCTGGAGAGGGAACACATATTTTCATCAATGTTGCCACCAGCAATTAACAGAAAGAGAAACAAGAAGAAGAAGTGGTTATCTCCTACTTCACAAGCATATATTGCTGCAGAGAAGGTGATTTGTGACAAGAGGCTTCTAAAAGACCTGTGGAAGCTATCTGAGTTTTGCCACACAGGAGAGTTGGAGTTTACTATTCCCTTTTACTGAAATACTGCCCAAAGCGATAGCATTTTTCATTTCCTAGAATGGTAGCCCGCACTCAGTTAGCAGCATTAGATCACAACAACAATATTAACCGTGATAAAGCAGTCATTAAGTCAGGGACAAACAAAGGGCAAGACCGTTACAAAATGATTTTTGCTAAAACAAAGAAGCAATGTGTTGTAAAAGCAATGAAAGAAAAGAAAGAGTACCTGTACATTTATAAACTACTTGCCGAGGTTGTGAATGCATGCAAAACAGAGGAGATTGAACTTGTACATGATGGCGAGAATCTTCCAAAGAACATTTCTAAATCATGTCCACCCAGGAAAGAAGTACTTGTAAAGGAACATCAGTCTAGATTTGCATAAAATGTCAGTGGTGATGCTAGGTTTTGCCATGCCCATATAATATGATGTTGAATCAGTGAAGACAACTTTTGTACATTCATTCTTAAATAATAACATAGCAAAACCAACATAGTGGAAGCCTTCAAATTGAAATTCCTCTGCAGGGCCAGGTGGAGGAAATGTTTCTCTAATGCAAGTAACTGCACATGATGGCAAGACGACTCTTACTTCTCTACCCAAGATACCCCAGCACCCTCTTGTCAACTGTCTATATGCAATATGGCGGTACAGTTTGTCTTTGGGCCCATCATATGCTACCTCATATTGCTGCTTGTACAGGTACCAAGCTGTTTGTAAAACCCACCTGTTAAGACAAACCGGCTCAAAACCAGGATGTTGTGTAATGCACAAAGGGACTTCGGTGGTCTCATTCGTTTCTACTGCCACTACATTTTTGTCACAAATATTGGAAATTTCTTCGCAGCATAAACATTCCTCGTTATTGTCCATTATTTAGCAGTTACCACATTGACACCTGAATATGTTAAAAGAAAGGATCTTGAAAAGTAAATGTCTAAATTTCAATAAAGATTGTATCTTACAATAAAAACTTAAAATCTGAAGTATTATGTGTGTGTGGACGTGGTCAACTTCAAAAACTGAAAACGTTCTTTCGAGATATAAATAATGGTCTAGAATAATATAACATTTTATTACTCACCATTCAAGATTGTCGCGCCGAGGTTCATCCTCGATATACACAAATTCCTGTTCTTCGTTGTCCTCAAACTGGTGAGCTTCTTTGTGTTCATCAGCAGGCCATTCGGGCTCAAACTGATATGGCCGAATATTGTTTGCTGGATTGTCTTCCATTTCACTATCGATTGGTGAATTAGGCCGAGGTTCTTCCAAAAAAGCCATTATAAGCGATTGTTTTGTTTTTTGTGCAAGGCTGTGCGTTATTATTTTACTTTGTTGTTAACACAACTCCAAATCGGTTATGACGTCAAAATAATTTCCGCTGACGCTTTCTGTGCCCACGCTGCTAAACCTCAAAACAGCTCAAATAGCGCACTTGAAGACGCGATTTTGTCAAAAATAAAATAGCTGATGTAAAAATTTTAAAATATAGTAACCTTTGCATAAAAATGGAACTTTTAAGACCAACATTATGTGAGGGTGGAGTTCCCCTTTAAGCCTTCGTCGCTGCTGATGCTTTCAAATCGAGCTACACTTGAAATCAATTTTACGGCGATGTATTGGCGTATTCTGCAATTTTTTTCTTAAAAACTATAGTCACAATGATTTATTTCATAAATAGTGCAAAAAAAGTTGATGCAACCTTCGCGATTTGCTAATAATTGCGAGATATTAACTTGGACCACATATTTTCTAATACAACGCCATATTGATTCTCACTACTATGGGGCGCGAAGTGTTTCTTTATTATTTACGGAATTTTTAATATTTAATGTCATTATTTATTAAATAACCAAACGTAATAGGTTGGTTATTTCAAATAACCATTTTTTGGACTAGCATAATTTTGGTTATATCAAATAATCAATTGACAAATTTTGGTTATTTAATAAATAACCATTTTTATTTCGGCGCCGATTTGGTTGTATCAAATAACCAAATAATTTTGTTACACTTGGCACACTTGAGATGACGTAACGTTCGTGTTCTACTTACCCTCTCCCGCTGTGGAAAGTTATGAAACATGGCTTCTGGTTTAATATTATACACTGATTTAAGCAGAAAGCGCGCAAAACAAGGCATGGCGGATAATAAAAATGATATTTCGAGAAGGCTGACAGAAGCGATAGGAAGGGTAATCACGCAAACTTTGGTACAAGAGAGGTAAATGAGCGAGTTATTTCGCATTTATTTTACATCAATCAAACAGTAGTCTGTCTTTGTTAATTTGAAACAAATTTAACAGATAAGCGTTGAGCACGAGTCAAGTGATCCACTGGTCATTCAAACCTGTGGCTTGCTACATAAAATCAAAGATATTTCGTTGATTCAGATTTTAAGTATTTTTCTCAATCAGCAGGCATCAACGGCTGATGACATTCCCAGCCAAAACAGTTCTAATTCTAGTTCTATTACAGTCCAGCCTGTCCAGGTACGTTAACTTTTTACAGCTGACCCCTGGGTTACTAACTTACTATGTGCCTGGTCACTAGAGATGCTTTCCAGAGACACTATTTTGTTAACATTTTTTTATTTCTCAAAGTTTTAATTCACATGATTAAAAGGAGCAAAAAATAATTGTGATATACACAATGTGTTCACTGTAGCAAAGAATTCCAGCTCAAACATATTTGGAGACATCAAATTCAAGTTGTCACCTCAGTGTGGTAAGCTTTTTCTATAATAAATTATCAATGTGAATCAGATATTCATTGATGAACATTGACGATGTTAATAACCACATTACATTTATCACATGTATGCTATCAGGAAAACATATTATGTTTTCGCCAAATGAGTAATTTGCAGTGCCAAAATATGAGTTTCCAGAGTTGAATTGTTGTCAATGCCAGTAGGCATAAGCAATTTCTTATTTACTTTGTATATTATGGTTTGGGATAAGAAGTCAAACATGATTAAGCAATCTATTAAAGGTTTAAATTACTTCTTAGACAAGGCAACTGCCTTCACTTTTTGGTGGAGTAACTGGTGGAAAGAAAAGAAAACGATCTTCTGCATGCCTTCCTAAAAGAGGAAAAGTTTACACTAAGGATGTTGTTTGTTTACCACCAACAGATCAAACCTTCAACATTCCTATTCCACGAGGGAATAAAAGAGCACATCTTGCAGAAATGGGCTTGATAGGGAAAGTTTTCATTAACTCTGCTTGGGGGGCTGAAGAAGTTGCAAAAGAAATTTCTAGTGTATTCTCTAGGGCATTTAACCTTCAGCCAGGAGAAGTTCTGTCATATGATTATTTGGGGTATGTCATTCATGAATATATGGTGTTTGCATTGCTCATTGTTGTGATTGTGCTATTAAGTTAAGTTATATGTAACAAAAACAAAACAATGAAAACATGTACTTATTAAAGATGTGTTTTAGTATAACAAAGGGGACAAAACAGTTGACTTTCCCACAAAGATCAAGATTGTGTGGAATGGGCCAGAAGTCATCTCAAATTCATCCCAAGGATGTCTATACATAATGACTAAAATCAATCCTGCATCCACTGTTTTCATCTCAGATGATGATGACTGTGATGATCTCATTGAGGTATTAGGCAATATGTTGTAGTAGAAATCAAAAATTATATATGAGATAAATGGTCATAACTGTTCTCAAAACTTTCTAATGACTGTATTATTTATTTTACTGAAAGAGTGTACAAGGAATTGGTAACCAACCTAAAGACGAAAAGAGTGATGCTGTTTGTGAAACTGTTTTAAATCATACGTATCCCTTGTCAGCAACAAGTGTCGAATCAGCCGTAGCTGTAACCACATCTTCTTCATCTTTTACTTCAACAGTTTCACTTAGTCAAAACTCTTGCTATAGGTATATTGATAAATCGATCAAATTGATGTAATTTTTTTCTGAACCCCTATGTGATATTTAAATGGTGCGTAATTACTTGATGATTTTCTCTGATATTTAGCACATATTTTTTGCAGGTCATACGTTAATTTACTATGCCCAGAGCCCATTGAAGTTAGTACGGAGGAAGACAATGAAGAACTTCAGGCTGCTATAGAAAACAGCTTGCACTCTCAAAATGAAATGTAGCTATGAAATTGTTGCTTGTTGAATTGGTATTTGATGAACTCCTGACGATGATTTATGTCTTTTCAAGGGAAGGAAATGAAAATCTAACTGTTGAGATACTACTCACAGAGCATGTCGGACTTAAAGTGATTGGTCAGCCGTCTGATGTGGGCGTACCCAAGAATCTTATCAATGTCAGGCGTAAGCATGTTTTTGATGATGGCCTGGCTAAAATGTCAAGATCAAGATTTGATCCTTCAATGCCATTGTCTGTAAAGTTTGCTGATGAGATGGGGTCAAGCGAAGGAGCAGTTGATCTTGGTGGGCCAACCAGAGAGTTTCTTCGCCTAGCAATTGAAGAAGCTTTCTCATCTAATGCTTTTGTTGAGGTGTCTTCTGGCAAAGTTATTGTTGTTAATCAAGAAGGTAAATTATATTACTCTGACTAAGAAGAGATAGTTTTTCAAATATTCCTGTGCCATTTATTAAGTATATGCATTGCATATTGCTTTTGATCACAGCTAAGCGAAAAAATTTATATCTCCATATTGGACGACTTCTGGCCATCTCTTTGTGTAATGGTGGTGGTGCTGGACGTTGTCTTTCTCCTTGCATTTTTGACTACATTGTTGGTTGTCGAAGTGCTACACAACCTACCGTTGATGACGTTGCACAACCGGAAATAAGAAAGTTACTTCTAGAGGTCATTAAGTATATTTATATCATCTGGGTCAGTGTACGTGTTGGAATGTAATAAGTGCAGGACTGATGAAGGTCACCTGTTACGTTTTTTCTAATTCATTTGGGACTCCATATCTCTAGTACTCAATGTTTAATACATTGTAGATAATGTGCTGTTATGAAACAAGTTTTAATGACATAGTCAAGACTGATTTTGCCATTGATTACTTTGACCAAGCTGGGTACCATGGCTACCAGAATTTGCAATGAAAGAGCGACTCGTTAAAGAACTAAGTTATTATTTTGTTGTCGATAAAGCAAGCAGTGCCATCGAGAAGTTCAAAGAAGGTTTATGTACGTTAGGTGTTTTGGCCCTTCTTAAGCAGCAACCCTCTCTTTTTCGTCAGTACTTCTGTCACTTGCCAATGTCATTAACGGCCCTAACCATTGACAACATCTTTCTCCCCAATTATTCGGAAGAGGGCTGCAGGATGCGAGATAGAGAGGAGTTAGTAATGATGCATTGGCGTGATTACCTGCAGGACTGTGAAGGTACATAAATCGTATTATGGTATAGTACATTGCACTTTCACTTGCATAATAAGAATGCATATTTCATTTCTTTTTCGTACAGAATTTACGAAAGAACATTCAGCATCATATTCAGTCACCTTGCCTGAGATTTTGATATTTTCGACGGGATCAAATGAGATTCCACCTTTGGGATTTCGACCAAAACCACAAATCTATTTTTGGGATGAAGCTCGCCCAAGAAGTAATACATGCGCGAATATTTTGTACCTTCCACTTCATTTACAAAAAGATGATTTAAGCTATGATTTATTCAAAGAATTCATGGATTTTAGCATCCTGAATTCTCCAACATTTGGATTGGCTTAATAGTAAAACCATATTACCTGTAATGTAAGTATTTTTTCTTTTTGTAGGAGTTATGTTTGCACTATTTTAATTATTTTAAATTTTGTCAATATTGAACGATATAATTAGATTAGTACTTGCAATATTATCCAGAAACACATGTAATTTAGAGATTTATTTGAGTTTCTGGCGTCCTTAAATGCTTCGAGACCTTTGCTCAGCGATATTACGTGTGAAGCCTCCGCTTTCAAAGATCACACACTTTTTACAATTGTCGGAAATATATTTGTACGAATTGTGCATGTGTTAATTGAAACAAGTCATAAGAGTATTGTTCGACGATTATATGGAAGCAGAGCTGAAGGCAAAATGTTGAGGGCGGCACTTGTACGATTAAAGCACAGTCACGTGATATGGATAGACATGCAATCTAGTAAGGGTGTTCAGTTTGAATTTCATGCAAGTTTTGTTTCAATATTAACTTTACAATTTTTTAATTAGTTTTATTCTACTTATGTCCATAACTTTCACAGGCTACACACACGTACGCAATGCGTACATATTTTTAAATAATGTTAGAGCAAAACCTACATCATTTTCTCTGCTACAAAGCTAACTAAATCTCTATAAGCATCCACTGCATTTTGACCATTTAGTGACAAGACAAGTCACATACAGACTGATCATTTCCCAATGGATTTGGGATGTCTGGAACACAAACATGTGGCAAATCACTTGTTGAAAGCTCTTCAATGCCTGGCTGGTTTGGATGCTGGGGTAAGGCTCCTTCGTACGTATGTGCAAGCCCTATATTCACCAGAATAATTGCTCTGGTGTTCGGTTATTTTCAGTGGAAATTTTATGTCGGTTGTGTGCTGCAACGAATTCTTCAATGGCATTATTAATGCGAGAAATGTAAACACAATGAAGACAAAAGATGTCAGTATCATTATTTACATCAAGAGCGCCTTCACTTTCAAGACCATAAAACTGTTGTCGAAACGTAGACAACACTTGCTCATTGAGAGCACGGTTGTGTCGTTCTATGCGTTGATTGTGGACTGACTTACCCACTAGCACCGGCATGCTGGCTTCCCCTCTAAATGATGTCATATCATGCCAAATGTCAACGTTCTCTCCACCAAGATCTGTGCGGACTTTGGCAGGACGTCCATATTTTGATATAGCCTGAACAAAATGGCTATGTGCAGTTTCCGCCCGATTGTTTGAGCTACATTTTGCAAAAATAACCATGCGGCTAAACCCATCTATTGCATGATGAATCACCATCCTCCACCTTACAAGTTTATGGTTGCCATCAATGTGCCACACATAGTTTGGGAAAGGATTTGTGTAGACTCTTCGCTTAATTGGTTTACGCTTTCTACTTTGCACACCTTCTGGTTCCACAGCATGTATTGCCTGCCTAACTTTTTGTCGCTGCACATGCAATCTCCTAGATGCAAGATGACCTTGCACCATAATTTCTCCAGCATTTGGATGGCTGTTTTTAATTATTTGTACTTCTCTCTCAATTTCAGCTTCTGAAAGTTGTGAAAAGCAGAACATTGTTTAACTTACTTGGTAACGGTAAATATATTTAAAGATGCATTATCGCAGTTACTTCTGCTAAGACGCTTCGTGTACGAAAGACATATGGAATTATTATGTCTTGTAACAGGCATATGAGACCTAGAATGCACAAATGTGCCCAGTAACACCCATATAACATGTACGTGAACATAACTAATACGTTCACACGAGTAATTGTTTTAAATTCTACTGATGTTTGAACAATACTAGTTTGCTCAGTTTTTTTTCTGATTTTATTTCCTTGAATTTTATGGTTCTCTGTCTTACACAGATGATGCATTCGTATCTTCACGAAAGCGTCACTACAACATTTAATCAACTTTAAGATATGATCTTCTGTAACAACAGAAATACAAGCTGGCTCAATGAACTAAAAACTTTTCTCTCAACACATTCAGTTAAGACAGTGTTGGAGATCGCACCTGTGATATGCGAACAATGTGGCAAACTTCCGTTGCAAGAATTAGTCATTCGCATAACGCATTTCTCGGTCTCATGACACACTTTTAGAAGATCATCTGTAGGTATTTTTAGGCCACCATGACTCTTCCAAGACACAAAGAGGTCAGGAGCCCTGTTTTTCGATGTATGCAAAGCAGCAATACAATCTTGGCAAGTGATCTTTCTTGCAACCATTTTAACAACATAGCCAGCAATGTAAGATATAGCTGCTTCCTTATACTCAGACAAAGCAATGAAGTTGGGCACGTCACAATAGTCATGCTCTTCTTCAATTGGTTGTCGCAACTTCATATCATATCGTCTTGCCGTTGTCACATCGGAAATATCTGCCGATATTTCATTTGCCTCGCAACGATCATTTACTTTTGTCAAGATTTCAGTGCTATCTTGAGCAATACAGTTTCCATGTCCTCCTTCGATGTTATGTCTCATCAATAGTTGCTTGTATGCAGCTTTAAACTGACGTGGTGTTGGATTGTTATTCCATCCACCCGCCGCTCGTACAGCTGAAAAGAAAAGCTCTAAGTGATCTTGACTCATTTTTTACGTCAACAAATACCTGAGAATTGGTTTCTTGAAATAACGAGTTCCTTTGCTAATCGTTTAACGGCATCAATGCATATGAGGAATCCGAGAAATCCAGTTTTTTTCTTATGCAAGAGAATTGACCTGCCATCAGCAATCTTCAATTCTCTTATGTAATCTATAGCGTGATTTAAAAAATCCTTTATGTACGTATAATTGCACATTATAATAGGTGCCTTGTAGTTCTTAGCTATGGGATTTCTAGAGTTAAGAACATCAAACAAGCGATCAAATATACGAATAAAGTGCACAGTTGCACCACATCCTTTAAACTGTTGAAGTTTTAACATACCTTCACAATATTCTAATGCATCAGCTACACTAGAACTGAATGCTTGCACAGCTAGATTGACTTTCATTTTTTTTGACTGCCAATGAATATGACAGGAGCCAGGGGCGGATCTAGAGTATGTCAAATCCGTCGCGCGACTGATGTTTGAAATTCAAAAATTACCTATTCATATTAATTAAAAATTTCATTAATTATTCTTACTTTATTATCGCATTTACTTCGTGATAAAAATCCAGCTTTATTTATTATTGAAAACTAATGACTAATGCAATGAATATCTCGTTGGTAACCAGATCAGTTGAATTTTAATTGACCTGGAATAACCGACTGATAAGCGGGGTGGCTTGACTGGTTCGACTTATAAAGGAGTCTATGAACGCCAGAAACGCTATTTAATTGGTCAATGGCCAGATCAGTGGACAGTCTGGAATAATCTCGACCGATAATAGGGGTGGCTGGACCTATAAGGGAGTCCAATTGCTATCTTACAATTGGTTCATTTGAATTTTTGTCTTACTGTGATTGGTTTGACCGATTTCGACTGATAGCCAACTGAACTAACATAGTCAAGCTCAATGTCTGAAGTGAATGTTTGATCGTTCATAGTAATTTTCTGAAGCATGATAGAAACTAAACTACAATCAGATGGAATTTATGGAAATCTTTTACAAATTCATATGTTGACATGAATGCTGCTTTCCAAACTGGGAATTTTTTCAAGAGGGTGAAAAATTTATGGATGAATTGTAAATGCTTGGCAAAGACGATCTCGCGAGCGACATTTCAGTCATTGATGTTCAAAAGAAAGCCAACATTGTTTTGAGTTTTATCAGCAGAAATTTACATCCAAAATCGTAAGTAAAGGACAACTGAAGTGTATGCATGAATGCAATATATCAAAGTCAATTTATGCGAGTGTTTGATGCGATTTATGTTAATATGGCGTATGGTAAGCAGATTGATGCTTCTAAAATTTTTGTTGCCGAAGGACTTTTAGCTATGATTTCTTTAATGCTTGGTGAATCGTGGCCGTTATATGGCAGTGAAATCCTACATTTCTGCAAATATATTTCAATGGACAAAAAATCTGTAGTCATAAGGTGCCATACAATTATTTACTTTATCATAAACAAATGTTTGGGGCTTTTCAGTTTATGATCATTGATCATTCAATCATTGGACAGTTATACTACATATTGTTTAAGATTTGAGAAAACTAACATTGATTACATGAGAAGCTGTTTACTATAACCTGTGATTTTGAGTCTTATGATCCATGAAGCTTTTTATTTTGACAATTTGACTGGAATGGTATTAAACCTGAGTATTTCACATACATGAAATGTTGTCCCATGTCACATATTGTCCCCTTTTCTAACTGAACACCTCATGTAGAGATGTAAAGGTGTGTTAATCTACGGCTCATACCAGATTGTTGCCATAAATTCCAAATGGCTGTTGATGTATGAAAAGCATTTTCTATAAAGTAAAAATGTCTTCCTATGTATGCAGATAAATCTTGAAATTTGGCAAAACAGCAAAGTATTTTTCATGATCACTAGGTAATTTTTCTGATGATCATTATAATTTCTAAACTAAATTATTTTAGATTTACATTTAAACAAGCTTTGATCATATGAAAAGATATTTATCATAACCAGTAAGCATGACACATAAACCATTTTTAACATTCATGTAATTATATAATTAAAGACATGTTGGTTACATTCTGTTTGTATTTTATAATACAATGCTACTAGTGATTGCTATATAGCACACCTTGCAGAAGATAATAGTCTAGTGAAATGCCTAATAAACATTTATGGCATTAAGCTAACCTTAACTGCAAATTTTCACTCTGATAATTTTTGCTTAATCTTTGGCAGAAAAAAATTTTGAGTTTTTCTCAAAGGATGAATTTGCTGGCACTGATGTGGAGATGGGTAAAGAGTTACAATAAACTTGCATGGTTTGAAGTCTGAGCTTTTCTATATCTATGAACTGTCACTTGTAGTACCACATTTCTAACTTAACTTATTACATAGAGGTTTGAATGGGGGTCTCTAGGGGGGTCTATGCCTGACAACTTGGTAGAAATTTTAAAGAATATATCTGTTTTTGAATAGCATTATTGTAAAATAAATTTACGTTCCTAGACATGCTAATGAGCCATATATTTGGCATGATAATGAGCCTAAATATTTGGCAAAACATTCAAGTATTGTTCACTTTATTTTTTTTTTGAAAAAAAACGTAAGAAAAATGTGTTGTTTTTACGCAAAAACGATGCCCACAAAATACAGTTTGTATTGCTCTAAAACGCTGAAAATGGCATTTTCAAGACTCTGAAATTCAAAATTTCTCAGGGGAGAATGCCTCAGACCCCCCCAGGTGCGGAGCGCCTCCGACGTTTTATGACTGATGTTTGAAAAATCCTAGATCCGCCCCTGACAGGAGCGAAGCTTGTTTGCTAAGCGCAAAGCCTCTGACTCCTGCAGCTCAACTAGTTTAATCAAATAATCCCACCTTATCAGGTTATTATTTGCATTCTTCAATTCTCCCAATTGGGTCAATGCACCTCTCACCAATTTGATCATGTGACATACATCTAAAAAAGTATAAATTTTTAAACGTGAATCACATGGATGCAAAAAGTATGCTTGAAAATTATCTGGAGAGAGTTTTGCTACAACAATCTTCGTCATTGTTTGATGAGAAGATGGACCATCAGCAGTTAAGCTGGTGACTCTAACACCAACATCATGTAGTCTGGCAATACATTCTATAGACAGGTCAGCTTTCATCAGTCCAGAAATGCCATCAGTTAGAAAGTAACCAACAGGAACTTTCCACGAAGAATCAAGAGCAACAGCCATATATACTAAGGCTTCTGTTGCCTCAGGCAGTGAGTCATCATCATTTATGCCAGTTCCCATGTCAACAAAGCCAAAGACTTTGTCTCCATCAAACTCAACATGTTTGCGAATTGCCATTTCATCCAACATTAAGGCACATAGAAGGTATTCTCCTTCCTTTTTAGCTTCTTCAGCCTTAAATGTCAGTGCAACAAATGCATCTCGAGTGAATCCTGGATCACCATCAATTGCATTATACCAAGTGCGGATTGTTCTTGGATGAGGCAATGCTAAATTAAACTTTTCACGTACATAGTCATAAGCTTTCCTGGAATAAAATTTCAATGTAAGAGCAAATGATCTTAGCTCAGTAGGGTAGGAAACACGTGTTTTATCTTCATGTGTTAACCTATTAAATATATCCCTTGACACTCCTGAAAGGGTATTGTTAAGAATTTCAGCCTGATCAACATTAACAAAACCTTCCTCTGTTAAACTAGAAACAACAGAAGACATATCATTGACTTTCATTCTCAGTCTACCATTTTGATCCTGCTTTTCTTAAGTTTTTTCTTAAGTGACTCAGCTTTCTCAATGACCTCCTCTAACTGACGCTTCAGTCTATAAGGAGATTGACAACTGTATGTACGATCATGCAATAAACAGTTGAAATTGATCACCTGATTATCCTGTTCTTCAATAGTACATTCATCCTGGGTCAAATATATTTGATTATCATCCATGACTAAATCTGGCATGGGCACCAGGCTTTTTTCAAATTCAACCCCCTCACTTACAATAGATTTTCCAATACATACTTCATTCACAGGTATATTGAGTTGTGTTTCTATATAACTAGCAGCATCTAGTAAACCTTTAGCCCCTTCATCAGTGTAGTCTATATTCTGTCAAATTGTGCACAAACAAAAAGCTTAAGGACACATTATAAATTTAGATACTTCTATTGTATAATACATACCACAGCATTTTTGAATATAGTTGCAACAACTCTATTCCCGACTGTTTCCTTCATATGGTCAGAAAAATGTTCTGAAAAAATCCGACTCCATTGCTTTGGGGCAAACTCATTCATAGTTCGAGAGTTTTGCTTAATGCTAGACACCCACATCTCCAAAAGATCTGGAAAGCTATAATGAGCAGAAAGTTTGAGATAAATACAATTTAAATTAAAGATTATGCTTTAAAAAAATTAAAAAAAACTACAAACAAAATGGTATCACGCCATCAAACGACAAAATTACAAAAACGAAGTGCTTTTTTTTGAGAAATAATGAACAATATTTTATTGCATACCGCTGCCATGAAAAGTTTGTTTTTTTTTGCACTATTTTTGCATCCATGTACAACACAAGATTGCGGCATTTTTTGCAATACAAGTATTCAAATAAGACTTCGCAACAAATGTTTTGATATTTATTGTAATGTCTATATACACGCAATCGTGGTGGTCAAATCCGGAGGGGCGAATAAGTTTTCATTTCATGAGCCCGCGTCTCTCCGCTGACTTTGACCACCAAAATCCGCCATGTTTTTGACTACGTGGCCGCGCGCTAATAATTTATAGTAATTTTGTTGACGTTTCCCCTCCAGGTCTTATAGAACTCAAAGTTACGACCATTGAGCTCTATAAGACCTGGAGGGGAAAAGGGGCCTGGACCCCGTGGTCAAAAACATGGCTGTATGGCGGATTTTGGTTGTCAAAACTTCCACTTTGAGAAAATTTTTAACATTCACTCCCTCCTGAATCCGGATCTCTATTCGTGCTTGTATTAATGACAACCAGCGAAAACAATTACGATACCATAAGGATAAAATATTGAAAATAATGCTTCAGGTTTTTGTGAAATAGACACACACATTTAAATGAGGTAAATCTACTGTAAAATAAGGTATATTTTGCCAAGTAATGCTTTAGCTATATTAGAAATAAATATCAAACGGCATTCTTTACACTGTCAATGTGTCGTTAAGCTTTAATGAATAATCCCATGCGCATTGCTTGTGTTTTTGACTGTTTGTTAACAGCTTGGTGCAACTGTCTTTCTTGATTAGATGGGTAAATTTTAGTTAAAACGTACAAAAGGAATTAGAAAAAGTTAGCTTACCCCTACGACTTAAGTCGACTGGAAATATATTATAAGTAGGTAGTCAATTTTTTTGAGTTTTTTTTTGTTAGGATTGACTCTGGGTGTCTTATAAGATATTATGATATTCTGATAAATCTACTGAGAACTTATGAAGAAAATATCTTGAACTAGGAGAGCAAAAGAATGAAATTCAGAAATTCTATAATCATGTTGCTGGTTCTGTTTTGAGCCAAGATATTAGAAACTGGATTGTCATTGACAACCATGGATCTACTACTGAACAGAACTACATTAATTTCCCATTGAAAATACGATTTCTTAAATTAAAGTGCATTGGTTTCTCTGACGTAACACTTTTCTTATTGCTGCAAGAAGGCAAATCTGTTTAAATAATTAAAATTAGGTGAAGATATTTAGCATATTGTATAATTGTTATTGTACAGCCATTATTTATAATATTATGGTCTTGTGTAATGTATGTCAAGAAGAACTTATTAATTCTCAAAAATGCTAACCTTCTTGCACTACTTTTCTCCTGTGTCCTTACAAATTACAGTTACCTATACTAATTTTTTCTAGGTTCAAACAACTTGACAAGCTTTTGAATTTTACATTATTCCTTTGAATATTTCTTTTTTTTTGGTAAAAATATCAGTGAACGACTTAAAAATCAAGTTTATCTAAAATAGTATTTTGTACAAAGTAATTATACATAATTGGAAAAGTCTCATGTTGAAGGCACATGTCGCTTCTTTTACTAGTTTGCTACTCTTATTCTTTTAAATGATATTGTAATTCTTCAAAAGACATAAAAAGTTCTTTACCATCAATTTTTGCTTCTTCCACATTCAACTTCATTGCAACCAATGCATCTTATGTGAATTTTTAATCACCTGAAATTGAAAAACGTATGGATTTTGTCAGATGATGCAGTACTATATTTAATGTTTCATGCATGTCATTATAAGCTTTTCTTGAGCAAATATTTCAAGGTAGGAGCATAATTTGGCACATTATTGAACAAAGTAGTTTTTATCTTGATTTTGATGTTCTAACCTGTTTACTATAACAAACAATTCATTTACAGAAACACCAGATGGCATTTAAAACTGTTAGCATAAAGCACACCCTTACACACCATCATCATGATTGTCCATAATCTGTTGAATTTTCCAGGCTAGGTGCTTAATACAGGTATTTTTTATTGTACGACATGTACCAAAGAGTTCATTAATTAATCCTGCACTGCATTTGATTTCAATACAGCTCTGTCTTTAATATTTGCTTCATAATTTCAGAAAAATATCATGAAGAAATCCTCCATTTCTTGAAGGTAAACTCAGTTGAAACAAGGAGTTTTAAGATATGCATATCTCGATAAGAACTGGTTGCTTTGCCTCGTCTAGCAAGCGATTAAGTAAAGAAAAAATAAGACTGGATAAACATAACTTAAATTATAACTTAGGAGTAAAAACATTCACAAAATATATACCATCAAACTTCAAGTATTGACTTAAAACAAAACACTGAACACTTAAAATAGTAAACAATCTTACGTTGCTTACCGGTGTCGTGAAATGTTTCCTTTTCAGGCATTTCTTCAGCATCCGTATACCAAACAAGTTTGCAGCATGTTTTAAAAATAAAATTTCTAAAAGTTTTTGTGCTTGGCATTGATATTTTACATATAATCACAATTGTGGTTGTCAAATCCGGGTGGGCGAAAAAAATTTTATTTTATGAGCCCGCTTCTCTCCGCTGACTTTGACAACCAAAATCCGCCATGTTTTTGACCACGCGGCCGCGCGCTAATAATTTATAGTAATTTTGTTGACGTTTCCCCTCCAGGTCTTATAGAATTCAATGGGTACGACTCATAAACACTTTTTTAAAACTTTATTTATTAAACTGCCAACATTTGTGGTTTGCGGATGCTGAAATAACGACAGAAAAGGGAACATTTCTTGACTCTGGTAAGTAGCACAGTATTAGTTTTACTATTTTGTTTTTAACACGATACTTGAAGCTTGTTTCTACTACTAAGTTTTAATTTAAAGTTATTTTGGTCCAGTCTTGTTTGTTCTTCACTTAATCGCTCGCCAGACGTGGCGATGCTGTCAATTTTTATCGAGTTTTGCATCGATCTTGTATCATGATCAAGGCATTAAGCTAAACTCTCCTGATTTGAATTGAGTTTATCTCCCAAAAATGGGGCATAATTTGTTCATGTTTTTTTTGAAAAGATGAAGGGAAAGTTTACAACAGAGTTGTGTTGAAATTGAATGCAGTGCCATGCAAAATTAATGAGAACTATGGTATATGTTGTATAATAAAAATAACTATTAAACTGTTTGCCTGCTCAATTTGACTGACTGTATAGTGTAGACAATTATAATGAGATTGGAAAGTTGGATTTATGCAAACAATTTTAAAGTACTACTTAGCGTTTCTGTAAATGAAGTATTTATTGTTGTAGTAAACAGGTTACTACTTCAAAACCAAGATAAAAATAGTGTGTTGAACAATGTGCTAAGATTTGTTTCTACCTTGAAATTTTTGTTCAACAGTAGCTTATGATTATATCATTAATATGCATGAAAAATGAAACATATTTTTGTCTCATCTCATTAAATCCATACTTGGTATGATTCCAGGTGATCCACAAATTCACATCGGATGCATTGGTTACAATGAAGTTGAATGTAGAAGCAAAAATAGATGGCAAAGAAATTCTTTGTGTCTTATGAAGAATTAGTAGAAATCAATAAAAAGAATTCTTTAAACAAATTGTAAACAAATTTAAATTTGCTCATGGTCAAGCAACCTAGTCAAAAAAGCAAAGTCTGTCTTCAACATGTGACCTTTCGAATTATTTAGTTTCTTTGTACAAAATACTATTTTCGAGAAACTTGATTTGTAAGTCTTTCATTAATATTTTTTTACCAAGAGATAAAAGGAACTAATTCAAAGGCTTGATGTAAAATACAAAGATTTAACAAGTTGTTTATCATTTAATTCCCAAATGTTAGTTTGTACATATAAATAATTAGTATTGGTAGCTGTAAGTTGTTTAAGCAAAACAGAAGAGTAGTAGTGCTCGAAGGGGTTAGCACTTTTGAAAAATTATTCTTTTTCATGACACATATTACACAATTCCAAAAAACTGTAAGTAATGCACAATAATATCTATAGAACTTGATAAATTTCTTCACCAACACGGTCAAATAACTATTTTGCCTTCATGTGGCAATAGACAGTGTTTTTGTCAGAGAAACCAATGCACTTTAGTTTCCAAGTTCGTAATTTCAATGGAAAATTAATGTAGTTCTGTTCAGTAATAGATCCAAGATTCTGCCAAGCTGTTTACAAAATACAAATTACCAAGCAACAGTGTCATGGTGTTTTGAATTTTTTTCTTTTTTGTAGCTCTTCTAGTTCAACATACTTTCTTTATGAGTTTTCAGTAGATTTATCAGGTAATGACAATACACTTATGATACTTATCCATGGTAAATTTTCAGTTGACTTATGTCGTAGGACTGAAGCAAACATTTTCTCGCTTCCTTAGGAGAATTTTAACACAGATTTATCCATTTGAGCAAGAAAAATAGTTGCACCAAACTGTTTAGAAACAGTAAATACACAGAAGCATGAAATAATGTGTAAGTTTGACGAGATTGACAGGTCTACTAAAGAATGCCGTTTGATTTTCACTTTTAAAAGGTTAAAATGTCATAAAATAACTTAAATCTTACATCCAAAATATGGGTTTCTCTACCGTCGATTTTCTTTATTTGATGTGTGTCTGTACTGTGTTTTCACGCAATGCTGAAGCATTAGTTTCACATGATATGCTGTCGGTATCGTAATTGCTTTTTTTCTCACTTGTTTTCGTTTATACAAACAGTATTAGAAATCAGGAGGGAGTGAATATTGAAAAAAATGTTTAAAGTGGAAGTTTTGACCACCAAAATCCGCCATTACCGCCATGTTTTTGACCACGGGGTCCTGTCCCCTTTGCCCCTCCAGGTCTTATAGAGCTCAATGGTACGACTACGAGTACGATTTACGTCATTTTCGCGCGAAAACATTGTTGCGACAACAAAAACACGTAGCCGTCATCAATCTGAGTACGATGTTTTGAAAATTTTTGACAAATAGAGCCGTAGCTGCTTTGCAAACGTCGGTGTTATACCCCATAAAAAAGCTCGTTCTGTTATTTAAAACTAAAGCAAAATTTTAAAGAAGCGATAACGACAAAAAACTTCCTCGTGCCATTCTCTTACACGGTCAAACTTCGTACTCGTTGTCGTAGTCGTACTCTTGCTAAAGCTCCCTAATGCTGTCGGTAGAACGTAAGGTCCATATTATGTTTACATGCCAGGGGTCGATGGCACAAAGGACAAATATTACTATCTACTGGATAGCAATATATTTAAATGCTTCAAAAATCTCTTAAAAGCGAAAAATATGCAATTTGAACTGGAGAATCAAATCAGTGAAATACAATGTTGGTTGTAGAATTACAAAGTTTTTATGAGAGTATAGAAAATATATAACTTTTTCCAAAAGTTTTGAAAAAACTATGATCCAATGGATAACGCTATACAAGCTTCGTGCAACAAGCTCCAGAAATGAATGTAGAATGCTTTATACTGATCAGTGGTGTATCTAGGGACTAGGATAGCTACATTGCTAATTGCGGGAGGGGGGAGGGGTTCTTGATATTTCCAGTAGTGTCCAACTGATTTAATTAGAAAATGATTTGATTTTAGAAAGACGTCAGTCAAACAATGTTTAAAATATGAAATGCCACCCCCAGTGATTGTTTTAGATACATCTCAGCAGTGTTAATAAGAATACATTACAGGAACTAATTTCAAATTCAAAATACTTTAAGAACAAACTGTTTTTTCATAAATTTCCAAAGATTATTTCAGAACTAAATTATAACCAATATGATTGGCTGTTAAGTATTTTGAACTGAATATATCTTAATCTTAATGTACACAGACTTATCCTGGATATGCCACTGATCATATTGTCATAGCTATTATGTCTTATATAATTCTTAAAACTTCAGAGTATCATGTCTTTCAGGACAAAAAGCATTTAAAAAGCACCTTTTGAGTTTTCACAAGCAATCCATGCCTTTCCCACTTATACTACAGCATGTGTGAAATTTTAAAATTGTTATAGCAGTTATACTATAATGAAAACTGACGATGAACAATTGTAGCATCGAATCAACCTTAGTCATAGTTGTTGTGCGTCAACGGATATAAGATGTAAGTAACCACAACAGCGCGCTAAACTAACCACAAAAGCGCAACCACAAAGCATGAAAGTACTATAACGCGCTCAGAAGGAACAGAGTTATCCCACTATTACGTGCAGGACCGCGAACACTCACTTTAGTTAGCATATAAATGCAGGACAAAATGTAGAATAGCAGACAGACAAGATATGATGAGAATATAGATAAACAAATAGAACATTATCGTAAGAATGTTGTAAGCTCCCTATGCTTAAATATATAAACTATAATAATAATAATACGTGGAAAGTGTTTGATTTTGTTGCACTAGTGCATAAACTGAGGGACATGGCGATCCGAATCTAACCGTTCTACGGCCCAACGTTACACAATCATAAAACAATCAATAGGAAATTAAATAATGTAGAAAGATAAACTAGGCTTGAAAATGCAATTGATCAATTCTGACTTAACAAAAGCTATCTCTAAGTAAACTAAGACCCTGATTACATGAGACAGTGTAAAGCGAAATTCATGACTTGCAAAATTCTTGACGACAATAGCACTGCACATGCGCAATCGGTATTTCACAATAACGTTCAGTTATCTATTTAGCAACGGTAGCGTGCGTTTCGGTTGAATTTTGGTTGTTTAAATATTCTGTTTAAATTTTAACTAAATTTAGGAGTGTTTCTCAAAATATGGAAACTTTGAACACTGATGGCGATTGTGTAAATTCGAAAGTACTCGAAACAGTTTTGGTGAAAGAAAAACAATTAAAGTATCATTCGAATCACACGTGTTACTACACGAATTTTTATCAACATCGACATGCGTTACTTGAACTTATATATTTTTAGGCATCAATAGAAGATGTGTTGCATTACCTGAGAAATGGAAGAAAAGCTCCGCCGAGTTTTAAGATTCTAGAGAAATCAGTGAAGCAAAAGAATATGCACACTCTTGCAGTTTATTCAAAGAAATTTGAATATGAAGGTATATATGTTTTGCTCAGAGTTTTCTTTATAAAGACGTTTCTGGACTCATTATTTTTACTTTTTACTTCAACTCAGTGAATGCCATTGGAGAAAAATGATCTGGCTGTGTTCCACGAGCAACAATTTGACAAATGTGAATGCCTTTTAATATTTTTATATTTCATAATTCATATTAAACAGCTTCCAGTGGCACACTGTTCTACATTGGCACACAGCAAGGGAAATCATTTGGTAAAAGAGCTAAAGTGATGTTTGAAAGAGCTAAGGTACGCAGTATGGATTTTTAGGTTACTTTACATTGTTTGGCTTACAAATTTTGTTTGTTTCATAGATTGATCGCATTCTAAGTGATATCCATGGTAGCCAAAAGGGTGGTGGCACATGGGGGGAAAACGAACACAGGAAAATGTCAACATGCGTTTCTATTAGAGGAATATGACAAAGGATATAAAAGAGTTTTTAAGCATTTTTTGAAATAGTAATCAAACTAAACATCGTAATGTTATGTTATGCGTTGTTTAACGTAGATTTCCACCTGCCCCCAATACCAAAAAGTGGAGAAACTAAAAATAATGGTTCCAGAACTTCAGCCTATTTATGTATGTACTATTAGCATGCATTCCCGTACTTATTACTCCAAGTATTTCTATACACATTTATATTAATGCATATTATTTTAAGCATCCACTTTTTTGTTCAGGCCAGAGGGCCTTGGGATCTTGTTGAGATTGATCTGATTGGGCCATTTAATGAAACTTCAATGGGCTGTAAGTATGTCCTGTTTGGAACTTGCTTGTTTTCAAAGTGGGTTGAAGCTGAGCCAATCAAGTCAAAAATTCTTAGTAATGAAGGAAAAGAGTTTAACAACTCTGTAAGTGTTTGCACGTTTTAATAAATTACCCTGATGTTCTTTCAAGTGCATGTAAGGTGTTAATGCTATCTTGAGTGCTCTTTAGATTAGTACTCTTCATGATTTTTGTTGCTTTAGTTGCTCAATGACTTAATCTTTGAAAAATTTCAAATCTGGCATCTTGTCACAGCTGCTTATCATCCCTAAACTAATGGCCAAGGTGAACGTACAAATGGTACATTAAAACGGCATTTGTCTATGGTTGGCATTTTATAATTCTATGTTAATATAAGTTGACTTGAACTACAGTAACCTAATGCTCTTTTTTCACATAGATGGTAAATGAGCAGCAGAACAACTGGGACTTGTATATAGAGCAAGCCTGCTGGGGTATTCGCTCCTCTTACTATGAATCGACCAAGCTTACACCGCATGGGGTAATGCATATTAGGAAGCCAAGATTTCCTTCTGAGATAGCTGATCACAACAATGATTCAGATGGAATCAAGATGCAAGAAACTGAACCAAATTTAGTGGCAGAGTCTTAAATTTTGCTTGGATATAGGTCTCAGATTATTGGGATATTTTTTGTGGCACAATATTGCATTTCTAAAACTTTATTTGATTTATTATTTGCGATCTTTTTGAACGTGTGATAATTGTAAAAATATACTCAATTGTGTTGTGCTGTTTTTTTGCAGTTAATAGAGAACAGTCAGGCTGCTAAAGAAAAACAGAAAAAATATTATAAACTCAAAAAGATTGTTAGTCTGACCAAACATCAAGCTGTTTCGCCTAATACAAAGACAAAAAAATGCTAAAAAGTATGAGCTTGATGCATATAAAGCCTTTTCGCGAAAGGAATCCATCTATAATTTGTAGCATATATCAACTTGCTGACAGTGACATCCATGTGGACAATGACATTGTTCAAATTGATGTTGGTAAAAATGTGATGAATGTTTCTACCAGGAGTGGTGATATAAGCGTAAGCAATGACAATAAGTGCATAAATGCAAGCAATCGGTCAAACACCTAAAATGATTTCAAGTGCAAAACTCAAGTTAGTAATCCCACAAGTTGTAAAGAGACAGACAACATTAATGTAGAAGTACTTCAAGATGAAGATTCACTATGTGGAGACTTTGTGTCTAGCAAATTAATGCTCAAAAAAATGGCAGAACTTGGTAATGCGCATTGTAAGCATATACTTGATTGTGGCCTAATGAAGCTGTCTAGCAAAGATCTCTTGTCCCTCATTCCACCAGATTTTCTTACGAAAGAAGTTGATCAGCTTAAGGATGATGACGTTTCTTTTAATACCGGCTGGTTGTCAGACAACGTAGGATCGTTGTCTATCTTACCGGCTTTTTTTTCCAGCCTTTATTAATTTAGTTATCTGACCTGTTTGATTAGGTTTTGATGCTTATCTATGGGAACTGGCCAAAGAGAGTGAGGGAAGTGTTCTTGCTGCCAAGGCGCATATACCTCAGCTTATTGGCCATTCAAATACACGAAGAACATGGTGAAAAGTGTCAGTTTCTTTGATTAAAAAGATTTTGTTTCCTTTAAACATCACTGGAAATCATTGGACATTTCTGGTAAGGAATTACTTTTTCCCATTTTTGTTCTCACTTACTACTCTTATTTTACTTTAATTCTTAGTAAAAATACTAAATATTTTACTTTATTTATTAACTACTCTTATTTTACTTTAATTCCTTTTATGATTTTAATAAAGATTTACAACATATAATTTATGTTGACTCACTTGGCTGTGATAGGTTAACTCCTTCTTTAACAGACAAAATAAACAAGTTGGGGTGATTTGACTTTTTGCAACCAAATGTTAAATAGCAATATATGTTCGAATTTTTCATTTCTTGTTAGTGTTTTTGTGGACAGAAAGTCAGGCTGGAAAACAAAAGAGTAGCCTTTGAAACATTTCAAACGCATTTCAAACAATTGGACAGTTATTACTGTGGAACCTTATCCTGAATAATACCTTTTACTACGTCCTGCAAACAGCAATATCAAAATTCTCCATAGCACTTGATAATTTAACTTCATCAGAAGGGTTAGCAACACTTGCTGAATGATTTGGACCAACATCTACATCTTCATTGGCAGCGCATGCTGAAAAAGATATTTTTAATGACTCATTCATATTTGACTTGGAAGTAACTGAAAAATAATTTTTCTACTTCCTCCCTCCTTCATGTTACTTAATTTTTTTGTTGAGCAAGAGGAATAAGTTATCCCCTAACAGGAATAAGTTACAAACTGTGGTGTCAACAGATTAATGCTTTTGTGGCAATGAATAAAATAAGAGGCACAAAATGGTTAGCATAAAGGCATTAACATGAAGTACAGATCCTTTAAAACAAAATAAAATATTGACAGGATCATTTTAAATTACCTCTACCAACCAAGGTTCAATCCTGGAATTAACCAATGTTTTTAGACACTTTTCTACACAATCAAGATTAAGTGTGTAGATTTTGCACCACAATACAGAAGGAAGACTGAGAATACCAGGAGGTTGTGCTATATTTAAGCAATTGCCAGTTACAGATTAGCAAATAATGTAGTTCACATGACATGCTCATAAATTCATAATGTATAGTTTCAAGTAAGTGCCATAATGACTGGTGTTATTACAAACAACTTCACCACAATCATCTGTATTGAAACTATCTTACATCCGGAATAATTCATTGTATAATGATCATGAACGAAAAATCCTAAAGTATCTCCTAATATAAAGTTAGTAATGTCGACTTTACCTTAAGGCCGTACATTTTATCGTTTCTTCAAGTACGCTAAAAGGAATGTACACTTCTGATGGCGAGGTTCTCAGCAGAAACCACAGCAAATAACCTTTCGGCAACATCAAGCTGCTTATCGTAGTCGTACACCATATTTCAAGACAATTATATCTCCTCGCGATCGTTATTTCGAAATAAGGAACGAATTTCACTAAATCGTTCATTTGGAATGAAAATATTATATCACAGCCAAAAGTTGCCTCTGAGTAAATGTATTATAACTTTTCTAACAGCGCAAAGAAATCGTGTCGGTGTTTTTCTTCCAGATAAAAATTGAGATGTGTTGTGTTTACATACAGCAAATCAGTGAGTCCGTTTTTAAACTTCTCCGTCAAGGAACCTATTACAAACCTTCGTCTAAGTCTTGAATATTACGAAAATTTACCCCACATTAGTCAAAAACCCCGCAACCGTTGACCAACGAGAGAGCTTCTTACAAGCGTTAAACAGTGACTGTAATATAAACTGGAACGATAACTCCTATAGTTTTGTCCTGTGATTGGTTGAAACCAAACATGCAACTAAATTTTTATCAACTCCCCCCTGAAATAATGCGTGTTTTGATCATTGGTTTTGATTGTTTTCTTCGCGACAAACGTTTGTTTTGGCTTCTTGGCAGTTAAAAAACGTGAAAAATCATTTATTGTTGTAATTTTGACAGATTTTGTGTTTTAAAATTGGATCTACCATACTTAGTGTATGGTACAGCAAGATAATTTCGAGGAGAAAATAATCGACAAAAATCGAGGACGATTATCGACAAACTTATACTATAAATAATGACGGACTAAATGTCAAAAAATACATAAAAATATTTTAGAGCATTTTATAAAACTAGTAGTGTATGATTTACGTCCTTTTACGTTTTAAAAATGTTCCAGTGATATATCTTATTTATGACCTACAATTTTCCTTGCTCATTTGTTTTCTCTTAAACAATACATACCAAGCTCGTCTTATCGATGTGTTTTTTTCTTTTCTCACTTTTTATGCTTTACACAGACAGCACTAGAGCTGAGTGTTATGTATTTAAAATATAATCTTGATTTTATGCATTTACATCATTAAAAAAGCTTTTCAAAACTCTTTCTGCGAGGTCTTTAACTTTTCTTAATGACACTGAGCATATTTGTATACATATTTGTATTGTGTGTGTTTCATGGTATGAAAAATTCTTCTACGTATATAAAAGCAATCTCTTTTGCAAATGGAGCAATTTTCACCAAACCTTGAACTACAAAATTTTGGTAGTTTGAACGTTTGGTGATGCCTGGAACTTTCAAAAACTCAGAAAAAACAACAAAAAATCGCGCGGACATTTTCTGATTTTGGACATTTTCAGCAATACTAGGACTTCTGGCCAATTGTTTTGGACAATCTGTAAATTTGACCAATATTCTTCAAATTTAATAATATTTAGAAAAAGTAACGCAAAGTTTACTTTTAGAATTTTATAAATTTTATAAAAATTGCATTTAGTTTACAAAAGGACTGGAACCATTGAGCTCTTTAAGACCTGGAGGAGAAAAGGGGCCTGGACCCCGTGGTCAAAAACATGGCGGTAATGGCGGATTTTGGTGGTCAAAATTTCCACTTTAAAAATTTTTTTCAATATTCACTCCCTCCTGATTTCTAATACTGTTTCTATGAACGAAAACAAGTGAGAAAAAAAAAACAATTACGATACCGACACCATATCACCTGAAAATAATGCTTCAGCATTGCGTGAAAAACACAGTACAGACACACATCAAAATAAAGAAAATCGACGGTAGAGAAACGCATATTTTGGATGTAACATTTAAGTTATGTTATGACATTTTAACCTTTTAAAAGTGAAAATCAAACGGCATTCTTTAGTAGACCTGTCAATATCGTCAAACTTATACATTATTTCATGCTTCTGTGTGTTTACTGTTTCTAAACACTTTGGTGCAACTATTTTTCTTGCTCAAATGGATAAATCTGTGTTAAAATGCTCCTAAGGAAGCGAGAAAATGTTTGCTTCAGTCCTACGAAATAAGTCAACTGAAAATTTACCATGGATAAGTATCATAAGTGTATTGTCATTACCTGATAAATCTACTGAAAACTCATAAAGAAAGTATGTTGAACTAGAAGAGCTACAAAAAAGAAAAAATTCAAAACACCATGACACTGTTGCTTGGTAATTTGTATTTTGTAAACAGCTTGGCAGAATCTTGGATCTATTACTGAACAGAACTACATTAATTTTCCATTGAAATTACAAACTTGGAAACTAAAGTGCATTGGTTTCTCTGACAAAAACACTGTCTATTGCTGCATGAACGCAAAATAGTTATTTGACAGTGTAGGTGAAGAAATTTATAAAGTTCTATAGATATTATTGTGCATTACTTACAGTTTTTTGGAATTATGTAATATATGTCAAAACAAGAAATAATTTTTCAAAATGCTAACCCCTTCGAGCACTACTACTCTTCTGTTTTGCTTAAACAACTTACAGCTACCAATACGAATTATTTATATGTACAAACTAACATTTGGAATTAAATGATAAACAACTTGTTAAATCTTTGTATTTTACATCAAGCCTTTGAATTATCTCTTGGTAAAAAAATATTAATGAAAGACTTACAAATCGAGTTTCTCGAAAATAGTATTTTGTACAAAGAAACTAAATAATTGGAAAGGTCACATGTTGAAGACAGACCTTGCTTCTTTGACTAGGTTGCTTGACCATGAGCAAATTTAAATTTGTTTACAATTTGTTTAAAGAATTCTTTTTATTGATTTCTACTAATTCTTCATAAGACACAAAGAATTTCTTTGCCATCTATTTTTGCTTCTTCTACATTCAACTTCATTGTAACCAATGCATCTGATGTGAATTTGTGGATCACCTGGAATCATACCAAGTATGGATTTAATGAGATGAGACAAAAATATGTTTCATTTTTCATGCATATTAATGATATAATCATAAGCTACTGTTGAAAAAAAATTTCAAGGTAGAAACAAATCTTAGCACATTGCTCAACACACTGCTTTTATCTTGGTTTTGAAGTAGTAACCTGTTTACTATAACAATAAATACTTTATTTTTCGAAACGCTAAGTAGTACTTTAAAATTGTTTGCATAAATCCAACTTTCCAATCCCATTATAATTGTCTACACTATACAGTCAGTCAAATTGAGCAGGCAAACAGTTTAATAGTTATTTTTATTATACAACATTTACCATAGTTCTCATTAATTTTGCATGGCACTGCATTCAATTTCAACACAACTCTGTTGTAAACTTTCCCTTCATCTTTTCAAAAAAAAAAACATGAACAAATTATGCCCTATTTTTGAGAGGTAAACTCAATTCAAATCAGGAGAGTTTAGCTTGATGCCTTGATCATGATACAAGATGGATGCAAAACTCGATAAAAATTGACAGCTTCGACACGTCTGGCGAGCGATTAAGTGAAGAACAAACAAGACTGGACCAAAATAACTTTAAATTAAAACTTAGTAGTAGAAACACTCTTCAAGTATCGTGTTAAAAACAAAATAGTAAAACTAATACTGTGCTACTTACCGGAGTCAAGAAATGTTCCCTTTTCTGTCGCTATTTCAGCATCCGCAAACCACAGAAGTTAAAAAAGTGTTTATGTTAGGAAAATAGTTTTGATAATTTCTATACTCGCAATCGTGGTGGTCAAATCAGGGTGGGCGACAAAAATTTTATTTCATGAGCCCGCGTCTCTCCGCTGACTTTGACCACCAAAATCCGCCATGTTTTTGACCACGCGGCAGCGCGCTGATAATTTATAGTAATTTTGTTGACGTTTCCCCTCCAGGTCTTATAGAACTCAATGACTGGAACGACCTGCATGGCTGCCATCATCTGGCTTCAATCCCCCCCCTGACTTATCGTTCCAGTTATTATTACAGTTCTATAGCCTTAGATTAGTCAAAATGGGGAAAACCACTGCTTTTTGACTATTTCACGGGCGCAATGTGCAATATCTGATCGGCGTTTGAATCAGCAACTGGAGCGTGAATCAATTGCATTCCTAATGAATACGTCATTGGAATTCAGGGGCCGGTTGCACGAAGCCTGGAAAACGTTATCCATTGGATAGCAAAAATTTTCAAACATGTAAAATTTATAAGCAAAGAAAATTTTTAAGCTTCGAAAGAATATTTTATTTCAGCGATTGCTCAGTTCAAATCTTATATTTTTTGCTTGTTAAAAGTTTAAAAAAATTGCTATCCAATGGATAACGCTATCCAGGTTTCGTGCGACTGGCCCCAGCTGTTCAATAATTTAAAACTTTAATAGTAAATTTTTTGAAGCAGACTTTTTAAGCGTTAGTCGCGTGACTAATCTGACTACCCCTAGATCCGCTCCTGCTGACTATAGACAACGGCATACGTTAGAAAGTTGGTATATCATGCAACTTAGAACAAAACCCACTGAAGAGATCAGAACAATTACCGGCACCTTACAAACGACTTATTCACAACCTTAAACAAACGAAAAATTAAGCACATTTTTGTAAACTAATCCACAACAATACACAACTGACACCAACAAAATTCCCCTGCACGCAATACGGTGACGTAAGTACCTGAAGATGTCTACCGCTTTGGTTGTCGAAACGTCAGTCAACATCAATTTCAACAGGCCATGTACATCTACAAACATGTAAGTTGATTTATGAATGTATTTTCAACTACACAATACCTTTAACAATATATGTGTAGTTTACGACAACAGACAGGCCCCTCTGTTACAAATTCATTTTATCTTGCATATTTTATCTATTTCTTTTACAAAAAAGTATAATGCACATTTCTTCTTGTACATTTGAAATTTTTATCACCTATACAGCAGTATTTAATAATACGAATTGCTTTCAGAACGTGAAAATAGGCAAATTAAAGCCACCATCGAGCAATTTTTTATTGTCACGTGATCAATCTTCCAGACAAAGTGAAAAACCTGTAACTTTCATTTGGCAGTTATAAATACTTTCATAGTCTGAAAAGTTATAATTGCATTCGAACATCAAACACATAATCACATACAGTAGAACCTGTATTAAGCGGTCACCCTGCGTTAAGCGGTCATATGGCAAAGTCCCGAAAATAAAAATAATAATATAAATACTATTAAAGTGACCTTTATTAAACGGTCACCTCTATTAAGCCGACGCGGTGACCTTTTCCAATGTCCCAAACGTAATTTTATGAAACTGTATTAAACGGTCAGGTTAAGTAAATATACCACATGATAAAATACATAATTAAATATTTTTTCTGGAACATATCACTTATATCGTATACATGTCTTTATCATGTATTTATCTTCCGTAATGACTCAAAAGAGCAAGCAATATTTTCTGTTTGTGTGGACGAATTGCACCAGCAATCTGAACTTTCCTTACGTCCCTTCAGCCATTGACAAGAAAACGTATCTCCAGGAAAGGGATATACACACGGAATTTACAAGTTGTATTGCCACCTTCAAAGTTCACACGCTTGCCATTGATTATTTTTCAGCAGTTTGAGCCGTGACATTTTTATGTATACTATTTTTAATTTTTATTTCAAACTAAGAAAAATTGCTTTATATAGTGTTGTTATTTGGCATATATGCTAAGGAGCAATACCGATTGGTTGTATGAAATATTACATGTACTCCGCCTGGTGATTTTCCTAAAGACCTGTATTAAGCTAAGCGGTGAACCTGTATTAAACGGTCACACGAGAAATCCCCAAGGGTGACCGCCTAATACAGGTTCTACTGTATTAGGAATATGAAAAGTTTATAAGTGCTTCTGACACGAATTTCTTATCACCTTAAACGAAAGATATATAAAAATATAAAGCGCGTTTCTTGAAACTTTGAAACTTTTGTAGAATGTAAAGGAAGAATTCATGCACAACACTGAAATATTTTATACAAAACACAACCATGTTTGTGGTTTAAAGCAATCAAAGTCATCACGATGTGTTGATCAGAAAATAATTGATCATAATTTTTTTATTGCCACAATAATAAAAGTAATAACAGTTTTAAAACCAAACTTGTGGCAAAGGAAGCTCATTATAGTCAAAGAATATCTTTTATTTAAGACAATGAAAATTTCGAATCAACTGTGTAGGAATTCAATAAACATATGCCAAAGAAATGTAATATTGTATTATGCAATATGGAGTTGCTCTTAAAAAAACATGGAAGCAGAACACTTCGCCAACTTTCACGTGATTAAGAACAAAGAAATGAATCGAACATCTTAATCAATCAAGAACTATAACACAAGGTTTATAAGCATGACCCTGACTGCTTTTGTCCGTGGGTTCGGATGTTGTTTGAATAGCTTTGAAATTTTTGCTAACTGCTCGTTGGTGTTGACCTCATTCTTACATCCGTTATGTTCATTAACATTTGCAGTATTAACAGCTTCTGTTCGTGACCTTTTACGAGAATCATGGCTATTCAAACCTCTTTTAGATTTTCTTCGCTTTCTTTTTTGGTTTTCGTGTGTCTAAATGCGAAAAAATAAAACCGTTAAAAAGCAGCTGATTTACAGTTTAATTACCCATGGACGTTAAACGTCAAATCATGTGTTATGTATAATAGCTTCGAGTGCAATTGCGTGTAAAAATGCACGAGTGAGTTTTTTAAAGACTGCAGCAAAATAACGCGAGTCCTTAAAAATTGCAGTCTTTACTAAACTCACGGGTGCATTTTTAGCTATAATTGCAAGAGAAACTATACTATTGCCTAACAATAATATACTTTGAGGTATTTCATGATTGTACCGTCTAACTCTGTCTCGCTTCGTTACTCTCTATCGCTTCAGAAAGCCACGTTACGAAGCTCAACTGTTGAAAATATTGAGCCAAAAACATTACTTGCTGTTTTGTTTTTATGATTACCATTATTTTGTAATTCTTGAATTTCAAACGATTGCAATTGTGGAAATGTTCATTTAATTACAACTGCCACCGAGTTTTTTCTTTGAATTGAAAAAAGTTTGTTTGCCTTTCACTGCTTTTTAGCTAATCAGGAAACAGTACTTACAGTGCAATTACATTTTCCTACCCAGCCGTGCAATTAAAGCTTTTCAACAATGCAATTACACATTTTCACAGTGCAATTACAGATTACAGATAAATTGCACTGCAATCAACCCTCACACACGACCTAACTGAAATAGAAATAAAACATTTTGACGCAAAATATTTTCAAATTTATTATTAATCTAAGGTCAATAGTGCTTGCGATGACACGTTGTTAAGGCTCGTTCACACGATCCAATTTGTCGGATCCTTAAAACGAATCGTGTGAACACATATAAAGTGAGCTTTCGACAGTCGGATCCGTCAATCTAAAAAATAAGATGGAAATAGAGCTTGCTCTATTTTCATCCGACAAGATCAAAGGAAGCCTATTAGCAAAATTTCATAGATTTGAAGGACTTGGAAACAAGAACAAAAATACGAAAAACATATCGATAAACGTACTGGATAACAGAAATGTCTGTTCTAACGACTATAAACATCTAAACGAATATGAAAAAGTATCGGACCGTCTCAAGAAGAAACTATCGAAACAACCAGATCCCACAAATCGGATCGTGTGAACAGGCCTTTAGATAGAAAGAAACCTCTAAACATAACAAAATAAACCTCGCCATCGCAATATTAAGAGTTAGAGGAACACACATGTAGAATTTCTTTACCTATTATTCAAATCACCCAATCATTACCATACGTATGAAACCACCTAGATTGCTGAACAGAAAGAGGTGGTTCTAAGGGGTACGACTGTACCGTGCAATTTTGCTGAAAAGCGGGGGAAGGGGCAGGGCAACACTCCCCTTACGATAGTAACTTCTATAGTTATTTACAGTTGATTAAAGTGTTATAAAATGCTTGTGTTAGGTTTTATCACTGAACTATATACATGGAGAGCGCATCTATTATATATTATGATACCAAAATTGAAGCTATGAAAACAAGATGAAGTGCCATTATGTGTTGTTCATCATCAATGTTGAGAATATTTCACTCTCCGTATGCATAAATAGAGAAACATAATGCCGTAGCACTCCAGCATCTACATCTCTGTATAGCCTCTCAACACGCACATTATGTACAGATCTGCCAGTGAGGATACTACCACAGTTCGTCCCTCTGTGATGCAACATAAATCTGGCTGCATACACGTTTTCTAAGCCGTGATCTGTTCTTATCTTTAAGGTAAGACCATATTTAGCCATACCTTCTTGAAAAAATGAAAGAACAGTGGATGCAAGGTTGTTGTCAGCGCAAGTTAAATGGATTATCATACGGCCAAAACCATCAATACATGCGTGTACAACAAATGTCCAATGGATCATTTTGTGATTCCCATCCAAGTACCATATATATAGTTAAGATAAGGAACACTGTATTTTCTTCCACATATGGCTACGTGGCGACGCAAAGCTGTTTTAACTGGGTCTACTAGTCGTAGACATTTTCGAGCTCTCCACCATTGGATTCGAAGTCCTCTGCGGCGAAGAACCTCAAGCATGCGCGGCTGCCCAATATTTTGGGTTAAATTGCGTATATTTTGAATTATGCGGCATAGTTCCTCGTCCGACAAACGAAGAAAAGTTTTCCAAAGTAATGTCAAGGCCATTTCTTCTTCTGCGTAATGTTCGCTCCGAATTTCCAAATTTTTTTGCTATTTTCGCCCAGGTAAAATGCTTGGACCTAAGAAATACAATCTGGTCTTCGTTGATTTAATAGTGAGGACGTCCTCCATTTATATTAGTGCTTTGTGACATTTGAGGAACAATATGATGAACGTTGAGTTTTTCCCTATTTTGTAGATTCTCCGCTTCGTTCTTTACTTCAGTTTTAATTTGAATTAGAACGGCAAGAAGATCAAATATATTTGACCACAAATGACCATCGGCAATATCCATGGTATTAAGAATTACAATGAAAGTCCCACAAACATCGTCCATGCGTGCTCCAAGATTCTCCAGCACATCAAATGATGCTACTGGGTTGTTCAAAAATACTTTGGATTTGTGCAACGACTGATTTTGCAGTAAAAAAAACCCTGAAAAACCGTTTTCAGAGTTTGGAGACGCCATATTTGTATAAAAAGGTTTACATAAATTATACAAACAAGGCCGCAAAGGACCATAATTAGAAAGAATTTATGTGCAATTGGAACGTATTTTTGAAAACAATTCCAACTCATTTTTGCGCAGTTGTAATGAATTTTTCAAAGTTCATCCAAATTTATTTAGCAATTATTTATTTTAAATTAGAACGAATATTGGCAACTTGAAACGAATATTTACCTCTCGGATCGAATATTTGGAGCAGAGAACAAATACTTGTTATTTAGAACGATTATTTGCAACTTGAAAGGAATATTTACTGCTTAGATCGAATATTTGTAACATAGCAGTTTTGTCTGCTTCGGCGCCTCATATACAACAACATAAAATGGCCTGACGACTATCTTGAAAGACATGTAGTTAAAAAGCATAACAGATTTTACATGGTAAAAACCATAGAAATGGCTATTCGTCTTCAAGGTGCAAACAGAAAAAATGATTTTTGTATGAAGAGAAAATAGTTACTGTCACAATGTCACAACCCAAATTGGTGGAGATGGTCACTTGACACACAATACATATTTCCTTGAAAGGAAACGCCATATTACTAAGCTCTAAAACGTACCACAGTGCCGCCTACACTTTCTTCTTTTCGAACGTAAGACGAGAATAACACACATGAAGCACCATCCAACACGTCTTCGGATGACGATCCAGGCACTAGGTATGATATGGTTGCGTATGGCGTGAAATGAAAATCCTCGCGCAAAACACCAGTAAGCAACAGATGAACGATAAAACGTTGGCATTGAATTACAGAGCAATTTGGTTTTGGTAAATGATTCAAGCATAATTTTCCTCTTCTGTTCCATGCCTCGATTAACTTAAGCATGGTTAATCTATGGTTCATATCCTGGGCATGTTTCAGTATTTTCAAAACAGTTTGAGCTTCCGACGTCCAGTTGATCGGGATAGGCGCACTGGAATTCTCTAAAAGTAAAAAAGCTTACAATTTTTCACGTCTAATGATAACGTTTCTAAACAATGAGTACATTTCATCATTAAGACAAACATAAAACTTTGGCAGAGATAACATTCACTGTACGGCAAAATCTATCTTTGGATTCTATTGTAAAAGCAAATGTTTCATGTTTTACAAGAAAATCTACCCGTATAGAAGAAACAGCTGTCGTCCATTGCGTTAAAATTTTGTCTCTTTTTAATTTCAGATTGACATGACCATATGAAAAGGACCACAAGTATAGCTATGACGTCATTCACAAGTAGATGAAAACATGGAACATTGTTAGAGATTTCTTTGGATTGAAATTGTTAATTTTATGACGCATTTAGCCCATTTACAAGGACGTTTGTTTTGTTTAAAGTCAACGAGATTTTAGCGAGTGCTTTTGACTTTGTCTTTGTAGTTTGCTTTCATGTTGACATTACAGTGTTTTTTGGCTTTGTCTTCAGTTTTGAAAAGTTAAGCAAGTAGATAAAGAAATAAAGACGTAGGGTACAGTAAAGACAAATATAAAATAAACAGAAATATAGCCATACTCATCATCTATTCACTTCTTAAGCCAAAGTCCAAAAAAACACAATTACATCAACACAACTTTTAAACCCCAACCCCCCCCCCCACAACAATAACATTATTTATAATGACAACAAACTTAAACATGGCAAAGTATTTTATCTCATTCAATAATTGTAATCCATCGCTCATATAGCCAATCATGCAGACTATATAAAAATCCATATAGGAAACATAATACTTAAACAATGCTTAATGCACCAAGTTAAAAGCTCAATGAAATTAATAATTTCAATCCAGGGCATTTAATCACTACATTGATGAAACAGGGGCGGATCCAGTTATTTTCGTGACTGTTGGCAAATCTATTGACAGAGGCGTAACTAGAACATTAATTGGGGGAGGGGTGTATATTCATATATTCAGTTGTGTTAACTTTACTTATGTTATTGCTTATTAGTTGTTCGCAGTTTAGAAAAGTCTTATCTGCAAACTGCAATGTCGTCGCTTCTTTTCAAAACGAATCTTGTATTCTTGGTGCAAATGATTTGCACATTGCTCTTCAAGCTATTTTGACGTTTCAATCATATTACCTTATAATATGATTTTGCTTCGCTGCGAAATAACTCTTCAATTTTCACTAAAACTGTGGCCATATGTCTCTGTGCTAGTTGCAAAAGACGTCCATTGAAGCATAAACAGAACAATTGTGTGCTCTTTAGTACATCGTAGAGCTTATCACATTTTTTGCGTATTGATTAAGATTTCGCCTTAATTCAGGGGAAACTCTTGCCCACTGTTTCCAAACTGTTGTCATCTAATTACAATAGCGACTTTCGATTCGCTGGCAACCCTTGACCGTTGCCCACTATGCTAAATTTAGAAACAAAAAGGCCGCTGACTGTTGCCCAAAAATCGTGTTTTCTACGAACTCCTTCCGAAACCTAAAAAGGTGTTCGGTATATACTCGTGCAAATAGCATTAAATGAGTATTATGACAAGTTCTTCAGAATGCTCAATTTCTTATTAAATTGGTGCCTACAATAGATGATAAGCCAAATGCAATCCAGCAAAAAACATGAGCGTGTTGTTGCAACAAGAGAAGATGTACCTACAAATTAAAATGCTTTTTGGCAAAGTGCGGTCGAACTGTAAGTCGCCCAAACACCTATAAAAACGCCACATATATGCATCATCATTCAGCAAAACTTACTTTTTTGAGAACTTTTACAGTTGTCGCACCAGTGATTGCATTTATATGTCTTCCATTCTTCTCCAAAATGCTGACTAATCAATAAACGGCGACACGATGATTCATCTTGACAATACGCGAGCATGTTGTAAACGTTTTTTAATCCTGTCTGTTCAGCGAAAACCTATCCGAAGAAAATCACTTCACGTAAAATTTTCAAAATAACGAATAAACAGGCTTATTTTCATTAAAAGATCATCGTATAACTCGTTTACACCTGAATAGTGCAGATTTGTCGTGAAAGATGTAAAAAGACAGTGTCGTAGTACATATATTCAATTAAATCAGTGGTAATAATAGAGGTCGTTCTTGTCGTGCTTCACGATCAAATATTTTTTATTTTCAATCTTTCAATACGTGTTAATAATTTCAACATATAATAAAAAGAAAAATCTGCATTCTTTGCTTTATTGACAAAACTTCATACTACATATTAAATAGGAAAATTTTATCTTAAAATACAGTTTACTATCTTAACAACATTTGCAATATATTTTATAAGACGAAAATTTGATCTTCCTTGACTTTTTTGGGCGTCAAGGTAAGCTTTTTTCTTGTTTGACCGTGAGGTGCTGTGACTGGGTCTGGTTTACCGACGTAAAGTACATTGGAGAACACGCTGCTTTTTAACGCTATATTAAAATTACAATGTTATTAAAAAACAAAGTGCACAATATAACTCAAGTTAAATAAAAAATAAAATTTGCTCCAAATTTTACTATGAACAAAATTATTCAAAATAGGTACGCAATGCGTACATGGTATCCTGTCAAGTGCATGGCTAGTAAACGAAGTAGATTTAATGAACGTTTATGGTTCAATGTAATTATTTCATGTGAGTGTACATCATTAATATGCCTTTTTCGCCCACAAACTTTTAACACAACATCAAATTTATCCCACGACAAGGCGAATTGTAAAACACAAATGGAAAACGCCAAACTGAATTCAAATTTTTTCGAAACGGTAAGCTAATAGTTGAGGTTTGCCGTTAGCCGTAAACGCCAAACTAAAGCTTTCTATTACTGATAGACGTTATCGCCTGCGAGCCGGCATTTGAATAGTATCATGACTTTAAGTTATTAGTTTCTTACGAAGTTTATAAAGAGTAAGATTATTCCTTAGTACAATCGATCAGTGGAGCTAGTGTTTCGTTCCGCTTGAATAGATGACACAGGCGATATCATACAAGTCAACTTATTAAGCAGCGATGGTTTTAGTTAACATTTCTCAAGATAAGAATATTTTCTTATGGTTATGAGTCTGTGTTCATTGCAAATAACTTCTGCTTGATCTTTCAAAGGCGGACAGACGCTTCACAGTTAACACATAGCAAACGCATTACATTTATACTATGGTTTCATTTTTAATGTCTGATTGACCTTACGCACAGTACACTTTTACCGTAAAACTTCGATCAAAAAGCACAATTGAGCAAATTTAGTTACTCAATGATAAAATGCACTTTAAATAGTTTGAATACACCAATTTTAGTAATTCCTCACGAGGAAATCGCTCAGGATCAATAGACAGAATTGAAATCAAATGACGAGTTGTTTAGCAATAGCAAAACAAATTGCGATATTTATCCGACAGGCGACAAACCGACGAACGCACTAAGGGGCTGTTCATATGAGCCCAGTAACCGATGAAAGGAGTAAAAACGAAAGGAGCAAAAATGAAAGGAACGAAAACTTCAAGCTTAAAAATTACAACTGTTTGTTAAGTGCAACAAGTCATTCCTGTTGAAATTCTTAAATTAGGCAAAACTGGCAGTTTCAATTTTCAATATTTTGTGTAATTATTAAATTATAATATTGTGAAATTTCTCAAGAAGATTTATCTTATGATAAGTATAGAATCGTTTCCATAAGCCAAAATCATTTTATCATCCCCTAAACGGTGTTATTCGTCATTGTTCGTATGTCCGACTATCCCCGAGGATAACGAAACTCAGAAAACTGAACGTCAAACACGTCACGTCCGGTGAATTAGACTCAGTAACAGCACCTCACGGTCAAACACAAAAAAAGCCAACTTTGAGACCCAAAAATCCAGGGAGGATCAAATTTTCATCTAATAAAATATATTGCAAATGTTCTTAAAACGTTAAACTCAATCTAAATAGGTTACTTCCCTGAGGGTGATATAGGTACTTTAAAACTATATGGAAACCCGCGCTGATAGGCGCAAGACAACCTCACGAGGCTATTAATATGGCCTCAAGAGGTTTAGTTAAAATGCCTCGGGCTGCACCCTCGGTTTACGGGACATTTATCCCTGAAAGCATGCGTTAACTTATAATAATTGCATTGTTGCAAATAAGCGACGAAACCTTAAATGTTTAAATACGTTAGCAATAGCGGTTGTACAGAGGAAAATGTGAGATGTAAAAATCTAAATAAATGGATGGTTTGAAGGCGTTAAAAATGTCACGAAAAACAAAAGTCATGAAAAATTGCGATTTGGAAGCAGGGCTTTTGAGGAGGCGTTGGTAAAACTGTAACTTCATATTACCTTGAAAAATTAACAATTGAAATAATTAAAAGCAATAAATTCCAATCGCGTTTTTCAAGTGTTGGCACCAAAGTGCTTCTCAAAAGTGCATCTTGGTAACAAAATTCTCATCCTAAAATCATTATTATTTTTGACAAATTTCATGTCGAACCATTAGAAGCTCAGCTGTACAAATTTACAGCAAAAACGTTAACAGACATTTCACGTGCTGGTTAATAAAGAGACGTTTCACCAATTTTAAAGTTTTTTACTACATTATATTTTCGATGAGATGTGATGCAAATAAAAAATGGATAGTGATGCTGAATGCTCATCTTGGTTGAGTTATTCGCCCAGACTACCCGCATAACTTTTTTTCAATATTTTCTCAGAGATTTATTCTATTGTATAATTTAAGGAAAACTAACGAATATGAAACGCAGATTTTGAAGAAAGGTGTGATTTCTATATGTAATGTCTCTTCTTGAACGTCAACCTATAGAAGGATCAGTTGTTTTTCTTTAGCGGCGCCATGTCTTTATTTAAATGATCACGAAATCTATAATAAACCTCGCACCTGCCGCAAAAAATGTATAAATTACCATAGTGCTTTGTCTGCTGGCGTCGGTAGGATGATAGTACAATATGCAATCAGCTCGTTTGCCGTCCCTGCCAGCTCTGCCACTCTCTTGATAATAATTTTCCATTGACTTACTCATCGTGTGGTGGATGACGAAGCGAACGTTGGGCTTGTTGATACCCATGCCAAACGCTACTGTAGCGACAATCACCTTGACATATAAAAAGAAAAAAAACTGTTTGTTAACCTTCAATGGGGTCTAGTGCAATTTAGTGGACATCTTATTTAGCTGATCAGCAGAAACAAAGGAAAGACAGCCTAGTCCTAGCCATAACCAAAACGTTGTACAAACGTTGCTTTTGCTTTTTCACTCGTTTTAGAGTGAAACGTCCTGTTGGCGAACTCGAACATAGGTGTACGGGAGCTTCAATTTCCAAAAAGTAAAGTTTGCGGGGTCGCCTGAAGTCGGTAATGGCCGAACAACGAGGGAGTCTGTTCCATTTTCTTTAGCACTAGACAAGGGAGATCTATGCTGAGGTGGAGCGTCACTCTTTTTAACACTTGTATCAAAAATTTCGGTTGCTAGTATTGATTTAAAGACAGACAACATTTTTCTGAATGTTTATATCTCACGTGACTGACGACGTCATGAAACTAGAAAATAGCATAAAATCAGTTATATTTTTTGACTGCAGAGTCAAAACAGTATAATAGTAGCATATTTGGATACAATGCACAAAATCCATTCCAGTGATGTATATTGTGTTTTAAGATGATTACGTCATCATGACTTCAATAAACAGATTTAGATTTGAGGACGCAAAGTCTAAGACGACGTGAGTATGGCGTAATCTGTCGTAAACATCCGGTTTCTTTACTTCCGCTGCCTTTGCGTCGTCGCCTTTGCGACTTCAGTGTTTTCTACCTTTTTTTGTGTGTATTGATAGATTAGTATTGAAGCAATTCAGCTAATTGCTTTGTGTGTGTAATTGCATTTAAATTTACCGAAATAATACGATGCTGATACATAATGTATGCATGTTTTGTTGTTCATGTAAACAATCAACAAGATAAATAATTTCGTTTTTACTTTGTTTTAGATAAATTTTTCTTTATATTATTTGCAATGCCGAAATAGAGAATACCAAAATAGAGAAAGCAGCTTTTAAAAAAGAGGAATTTTATTGAAATGTGGCGTGTTTTGTACGCTATTTTTATGCTTTGTCGATACTTGCAAGCTGCGATATATTTCATACAGTCAATATAAACCAATTTACAACTCAAATTGTACCATTGAAAAATTTATTGAAATGCCATGAAATAGCAGTACAATGACAAAAAAGATTAAATGTAAGTTAATGAAACGTATTATGTTTTTCGATCCATGCAAACCAACTATTATACTCCACCAAAATGTTGTTTTTTGTCTCCATAATCTCCTGAATAACCAACAACTATGGAAGCAAATGCTGACTCAGTAAAACCAGATAAAAGATGAAATTCTTTTTTCGTAAAATCTCGTCGTCTTCTCACATAATCTAAATCACTCTTAACATGAAAGACGACGGCGTCGTCGACCCAGACTGCCTTGGTCAACTCACGTCGTCTTAGACTTCTCGTCGTCAAATCTAAATCTATCTATTGACATCATGCCCTAATGACGTCACTCTATTTTTTGCTTTACGTTTTTGCGGGTTTTCTTTTGAGAAATGTACACAGACAAAAAAGATATTTTATTTATGATCAACATGTTACATATTACGTAGTTGTACATGCGTTGCAGTAAACTGGTAATCCAACATTCTGACGTCGCCACTGCTTGTTGACTTCACCAGATTTTTTGTAGGTTGCTTCTTTCGCTTTTTTTCGCGCTTCTGGTTCACTTCCCGCATCCTGGACGTATGCTCGTCGAGTATTTGGAGCTAGTTAATGCACGTAGCCGACTTCCAGTGAACAACACTTGCACTACTTTTCCTTGTTTGTCGTATCATTTTTAGCCGTAATTGCTAAAGGGCATCATGTAAATGATAATATCAGTAGAACGTAGCAAATCTAGGTTTGGGAGTGTACTTGTTTTTAACCTATTATCTGGATCGGCTGGAAGATTGTAAATGACTTAACTTTCGCTTCTCCTTATACAATCGAACTCTGGTTTGAATGTATGTTTCTTTCTGTGTTCTTGTATAAAGGGCAGTTCGATTAAATTTGCTCATAATTTTTTTCAGTTCAATCGACGTATCATCTCATTCTGACCAAAACCGTCGAGCATTTTACAAAGTTTGGCAAGTCCAATAACACTCTAGCTTTGCTCACTTTGAATAAATACGATGTTGTGTCACAACCAGTCAATTTATGTATGCCTGTATAAGAAAAACACAATTTTTAATGAATTGCATGAATATCGGCATATTTCTTGTGGTCATATTTCAGATATTTCAGATACCACTTCTTTGTATTGCTAGACTTTTGACCGGCTTACACCATCAGGATAATGACGTCCGTTTTTAGAGATCACCACAACATGTGTATCGGCCTTTGGGTGAATTCATCAAACTTTGTACAACTGCTAGACGGTCTTCATCAGAATGAGATTATCAGTGATGAAACTAAAAAAATGTAAGCAAATTCATTCATTCAGAATGCAAAAAGAATGCAAAAATGTAAAAAGAAACTTACACTCAAACCATAATTCGGTTGACAATAGTGCAACAAAAGAAACGTTGTACCAGTGTGATTCACTGGAATTCAGCTACGTACCTCGATGATCACAGTCTTTCGAATGATTCATTTTTTGGCAAATTATGCGAAGAGGTATGGGAAGCTTTCAACTTTCTAAAAACCAAAGACTCTGGCGATGGATGTACTTCTTGAGTCACAAAATGAACTACGATAGAAAGTGGAAACCTTGAAACAGGCCCACAATAACGCAGCAATATACCTCAATCGTTTTGCAAGTTTGAAACTACACATTCACAATGTCAAGAGACAAACAAAATAGCTTATTGGATTATTTGATGATAGACTTCCAAGTTCGAGAAAAGAAACATGATTTATGGTTACGAATGTCCAACTACGTAATATGTAATATGTTGATAAGCAAATAAAGTATCTTTTTTGATTATTTGTGTCGAAGATTATTTACCTATTTACATATTGTTCAATTTCTGAGATTAAAGAATGAAATTTCTCGGAAAAAAATTGAAGAAAAAAGTCATTAAGGCATGATTTACGAAATAAAAGATGTTTACTTTGTTTGCACAGGCTTATGCAAACCGAGGAGACCATTGGGAAAAATCGAGAGCAGATCACAAGCCCGAGATCGAAGGTCGATGGTTGCACAGGCTCGAGAGTTCTCACAAACGTCTCCGAGGTTTGCATTGATTGTTTAGATTGATTTTATTGGTTGAGGTCAGACGTGTTTAGCACAGGTTAATTCTAATTCAGCTCTAGACAAATCAGCGCACGGGTTTAATTGTGTTTATTTTATAATTTTCATTGAAGTCATGATGGCATCCTCATCTTTCAACACAATACATAGCGCCAGAATGGACTTTGTGCATTGTATCTAAATATGCAACTATTATGCCATTTTGACGCATCAGTTGAAAATATAACTGATCTCATGCTATTTTTTTGTAATTTGATGACATCTTCAGTCACGTGAGATATAAATATTTAGAAAAATGTTGTATGGCTTTAAACCAATACTAGCAACCAAAACCTTCGATACAAGTGTTAAAATGCAATTCCTAAGGTCGCTAGATATCTGTATATGACGTCTGAGCGACATAGAAAATGCGATCCACATAAAATTTAACCAAGATGTTTTTGAAACCCGTTGTAAGCAGTTCAAAAAACTATGCTTCAAATGGCAAACTCAAAACCGAAAAAAAAATAAGTAAAAATTTAAGGAAAACTTTATACAAATTTCGTAAAAATTCTAAGGTTACCTCCAAGCTCCCACTAGTCCACGCTGAATGGACTTTAGTACGGCTTTCGGAAGTCATGTCGCCATGATAACATTCAGCCATTATATGGCGAGTACGCAAGCCGGAGGCAACCTCTGCGCTGTCCTTCTTTGACAAACAATACACTATGCCTGCAAGAACAACAACACAAAATTAGCGCGAAGGCTGCGTTAGGAAAACAAATGTTTACAAGTGATTTGTAGCTATAGGTTAAGTAAAGGCAGTACATAGGTGAGGTATAGATCACATGTTAAAATAGTGCTTCCAAAAATATTGTAAGGCCTTCCATGTACTGTATGGTTTGGTATTGTATATATAGTTCATACAACAAATGTCTCTGACCTTATTATTGTACAAAACCTTTACGATGCATGTCATAAAAGATGATACACACTTCATAAAATTTTAATATTCATGATCAACAACTTTTGAACAAATATAGAAGACATAAATAAAGACAGCCACTTGCACGATCTTCTCCCTTTGTAAAAACACGGTTCGTGCAGTATTCAGGACTTGCAGAACTTTGGACCTTTTAAGAACTTTGGACATGAAGCAATCGATACAGTTGTATTTGATTTACAAGCAACTCAACACATAGATTATGTTCATTATGTCTATTTCAATTTCGTATGATAATCATAAGCACTTTTTAAGTACTTTCATGTTAATTTAGATATTTCATGGACTTGACTTGAATTTGGTTCCTCAATTTAAGATACTCTAAACCTAGCAAAGACCTTGGATTAAAATAGCTTTTTTGGCTGTATATCATAATGCCAAATGTATATGATTTGGCATTATGATACATATATCAAAGCCTTGATGATGTCAATATTACGCTCAACCTCATCAAATAATTATTCAATATCTTTTAATGTACGTTCAATTGCGATAGCCAATGAGACTACAGATAATTCCCAATGTTTTCCCACCTACAAATTATATTGCAGGCGTTAATCCTTCAGCAACAGTTGTAAATTAATGCAGCATATTGTTAATTACATTAGACATGTTTCTTAAGACACTATACCTATAAACAAAAAGTTGTATACCTGACTGTCGAGCAAAACACTTTTTAATAAGGGAGGCGATTTCGTCAACAGTAGCTTCTGAAGAGGCGGGTTTAAGTCTCACCTACAAAGTAAAGTAGATTACATTAAAACTTATCAAAAAACAATAGCTAAATTAGTTTCCAAGCACAGGTTGAGTACAAACTACAATGTCAGCTGTAAATACACTGACAAAACATTAGCTGTACAGCACTAATAAGTACTTGAAACTGTAAATAAAAACTTAAAACTTAAAACTTAAAGCTTAAAACAGTGGCATAGATAACTACGCATTATTTTCTTCATTAAAGCCTGTGGAATATTTTTAATTATTCGGAGAAGCCGTCAATAGCTATATGTTAATTTACCCGGTATTTTCAAAATTCTACACTCATTTTCAAAAGTATTTGTTTTCAGTGGGCGAAAATGCCGGCGTAGTGCAACATAAACGTATAATTTTGTCTTCGGTTCTAAATAACTCCAGCGTGGTGTACCCGTGGCCTATCAACAAGCACCATCAAACAAATTCATCACCGGCCTTATGTGAATCAAATCGCAAAAAAGGGCAGTAAATGTTATGTGAGCTCATATACGTTTCTGTTGCTTTTATCAATCACAGCAGGACCTAGATTTAGCGTGAAAATCTGCGTGAGTACAAATTTCAATAACGGACGTTATTGACGGTGAGCAATAATGGCTATTTTAAAACAGAAGTGTCTACTTCAACGTGGTCTTCTAGTAGCATATATATACAAGTGGTTTTATCGGTGATTCAAGCCCTGTTTTCTAGTGTTTGTAACCCTGACAAAATAATAACCGTTTATAGCATGACGTAATATCACGTCATTGTTTAGAACAAGAATGTTTACCTCATAAAACAAATTTGGACGATTAAAGGATGCCTTTAGTATAACCGTGCTGTCTGATAAATTCAAGATTTTTTTTACGTCTTCAATGATACTGGATGTTGCTGTGGCCGTGAGGCCTAGAATTGGAACACTTGGAAATTGACGTTTGAGAATACCAAGAAATTTATAGTCCGGTCTGAAATCATTACCCCATTGGCTAGTACAGTGAATTTCATCTATGACAAATCGAGACACATTTCCATCTAAAGTAATAAAAAATAATTACTACGTGTAACACGAAAAAGTATTTCAACTAATTTACAAAACGACAACAAACCTTTCTCATGGCTTGCCCACATTTGTATTTAAAATATTGCAAACACAAGTATACGCAGTAGCTACAGCTTTATACATCCTGCAACTTTCTTTAAGTGCTGCTTAGAGCACTTGTTTAGTTTTCATTCTGTTCTTTAATTTAGTCTTAAGAATTGAAAACCACTCAAGAAAGTATACATCAAACAATATAAATATATCTATATGTTTAAAGATAGGCAATCCAGGCATTATATTGTTTCAAAATAAAAGTTTCTCTACATTTTATAAAGAATTTTATTGAGCTTTCGACTCGTTCCTTGAGCCTTCATCAGAATGAGGAAATATTATTTACACTTGCTTTTAGCCTGTAGACGCTTAGAGCGTCTAATTCGATTAGCGAGTGGATTAATGTGATTGGATGGGGTGAAATGCGTTGCCTTAGGTTTTGGTGTATTGTGAATATGATCGTGTTAATATTATTAGAGTGCAATGTTGTAGTTTTGGTGCTGTTTGTAGTTTTTTTGTCGTTTTTCTTTAGCTGTGAGTATATAATGGGTATATCGATATGTTTGTTTATTGTGTAGGCTTGTGGGCGACGTCAATATTAAATGGTTGAAGAAGTCTGGCAGTCACTTCTGATGCTCCGTTTATGTATGGTAATGTGACGATTTTTACTGTTTCCTCCGGTTTCTTGTTGCTTTTGTCGGTTTGTGTTTTGTTTTGTATTTTGTTTATAGTTTTATAGTTTTGTTTATGACGTTTCTAGGGTAATTGTTTTTAATAAATGTGGAGTATAAGTAGTTGCGTTCTGTTTTCTTGGCTTCTTCGGTGTTACAATGAGTGTTTATCCTGTTAAAAAGTGTTCGAATGCAGCTTATTTGGTGTTGTGTTGGGTGATTGCTGTTGAAATCGTGTATTTGGTCTGTGTGGTTGGTTTTGCGGTATACCTGTGTGTTTAGTGTACCGTCATTTGTTCTGGTTAGTAGGATGTCGAGGAAAGTAAATTGTTTGTCGTGCTCTTGGTCACAAACAACACAAACATTAGACTATGGAAAGATATGTCGACGACATCTTTGCCGTAGTCGAGAAAGACAAAACTGAACAAATCCTACACACCATAAACAATACCACAAAGAACATAACCTTCACTAAAGACGAAGAGCACGACAAACAACTTACTTTCTTCGACATCCTACTGACCAGAACAGATGACGATACACTAAACGCACAAGTATACCGCAAAACCACCCACACAGACTAAATACTCGATTTCTATACATAGAGTGCATAGAGTGCAATGACTCTAATAATATTATCACCGATCATATTCACAATACACCAAAACCCATGGCAACGCATTTCACCCCATCCAATCACATTAATCCACCCGCTAATCCAATTAGACGCTCTAAGCGTCTACAAGCTAAAAGCAAGTGTAAATAGATAATTTTCACATTCTGATGAAGACTCGAAGGAACGAGTCGAAAGCTCAATAAAATTCTTTATAGAAATCCGGAGAAACTTTTATTTTTAAAAAATATATCTATATGTTTAATCTTCTATAACAAGAGACGTTAGCACATTACTTTCATTTAGATTGTCTGTCAGGCCTCTCTGTCAACAGTATTTACAACCTCAGACATTGCCTTACTCAGTAGCAAAGCCAGGGTGAAGCTTTTTACTCCTGCTTATACTGCAACACGAGAGCCCTTACTTAATAATGTATTTACAGTAAAACTCTTTTTTTGACATTGTAGCCCATGCAGTTTCAGAGTTTCTTGGTACGCTTTTCGAGCAAAATAATTGTCTTACTAAGGGTCACGATTTTGTCTTAAACAAGCAAAATAAGTTCAGCATTAAACACCATGTACACATCGTGGCATGTCACATTTCACCATTGATACCAAAATGACGTATTTTGTGGTAAACAAAACTTGGCTCAAAACTGAAATACACGGTCTTCATAGTTTTTGAAAAACTAATGAGCTTGTGTACGTTTTTCCACAAATTGTACTCTAAACCAAGCTAATACATGCACAAATGAAATTGATATTTATATTTTTTCTAAACACATTTGAATCAAAAAGCAAACCATATAATTGTCACGTATTAAAGCAAAAAACGGTAAACAAAATGTTCTTCACATAACTTTTAAGTAACTTATATAAAATCCCATACTTTCATAAGCCTTTTCCAACTTGGCAAGAAAACGTTTCGACTTGGAAATCTTCTCTGGAGTGACGTACAGAATTTTCAGCCCATAATTCTTATCCAGCATCTGTGATTGAACTCGGTCAAGCTCCCCTTTGGTACAACTAGCGTTCAATAAAGCTGCTTTTATGTTATACTTTTTTAGAAAAATTATCTGGTCCTCCATTAAAGACACCAGGGGGGAAACGACCAGCGTAAAACCAGTAGAAACCAGAGCAGGAAGTTGAAATGTGAGACTTTTACCGCCACCAGTCGGCATCAAAAGAATGCAATCTACACCTAAAAAGGCACAATTATTAAGTGAATTTTTTGTTGAAATTTCGGTCACGATTAAAACTATTTTTTACAATTTAATATGGATTCTCGTTGCAAACAGCTCAGAGCCCCTCGGCATCCTCTAGAGGCGCCGGCAGGATTATATTTTAAAGGTGGGGGTGAGACGCAAAACATCCCCAAATGTCTCTAACTTATTTTACGCACTGTTTATATAACTGACATTTACAAAGACCTTAGAATGAGAAATATTGGGGGGGGGGGGTAAGATTTCATCACAACATTAAACAGTGAAGCCCATTTTTTTCTATTTCGTTGCTGTTGCCAGAGTTTTTGACATTGTAAATTATTTTTATAAAGTTGGCAGGATTTCTGAGAATCAGACCCCAGAATTATTTTGAATCTTTTATAAGTGTAACCTTTACTGAAAATAATTCACCTAAATAAGAAAATACTCATTGATTAACTTCAAATATGGTGAACCCATTCGAGTATAGCGTATCAGCCAGAGTAATTACTGTTATATTTGCATACATGAAAATCGTTCAATAAAATTTCTTATACATTTTACTAGAAATATAATTAAATTAATTCTTCTTGAAAAAAAATGTCTTTAGCTGGCTTTACCAATGTCTACTAAACAATCTTTAAAACATTTACTTAATACAACAGAAAAACAAGAGCACTGCATGCATGACAGACTGAATAATGTGAAATTTCTTTGAAACTTTGCACTTATAAACAGAGGAAGCGGCGGAAGCATATTCCTTTCTTTTGGGAGGGGGGGGGGGTTGAGGGCACATGTGGTCAAGTTCATTTAGTATAAGTATGACTTATAATCATTGTGGCTATTTGACACAACAACCATTAATTATTGACACCATCTTCAGCTGTTTGCACACATCAATTACAGTGCAGTATTTATTAAAGTGCGAGTGTGCAACACTTGTTTTTCAGTTTTCTGGCCATTGTAAAATGAGCCATTGTAAAACTTGCGTGATCTAAAGAAAATTGTTGGTGCTTTGTTTTTAAAACTCTTGAAGGACAGTTAAAGCATGTCATTTTGCAAACTTGTTGTGAGGGCTTTAAAGGATTTGAGGCTGTGGCAAATTTCAAGCAGTAACTATCCTCTTTTTTAGCATTTCCTAGGATTGTTGATTACATAATACGTAATAGTTCAACATAGAAATTTGCAAAGTAATAGAATGCATCATTTAAAAATTCCTTTATGAAATATTCTGATGAGGCATGCCTATAAAAGTCATAAAAGTCATAAAATCCAAAAAATTTCATAAAATCCAAAGCAAAATTTCATAACAGTTTGCAATTGACAACTCGGAAAGTGGCAAGAAAGGCAACATATACAGTAACAAAATAAACCCACGAAGGACCTCTACCTGATAAAGTGATGTTCATAGACTCAAGCTGTAACGGCCGAAATTTCTTGATGCCAAAAACAGTTTTTTTCAAATTTTCTAATTTACTAGACCACTGGAATGACATGGAAGACCAATAAGTTGAATTCTTCTCATTTGTAGGCACATCTTTCCGAGCATCCAGAAGTTTTTCTTGCAAAATATCCTTTCTTCGCTGGAGTTCTTCCTCACGGCGTAATAACTCCTCGACTTGGGAGTGTGTGCGTTTAAGTTCATCATCTATACTTTTTATCTCAACCTCCAACTTTTCACGCTGAATTTCAGTCATTGTTATTGAAGTATAACAAAACTCGTTTTATGTTTTTCTTTTATGCGGGAAGACACGCGTGCCTCACACGCAGTTCATTGCTCACAAATAGCGAGCATGTAGCGAGGATAAAACGAACCCCACACGAAGTAAGTCAATCCGAAAGTTCTTGCTTCTTGGCGGGAAAGTTTAAAAACTTCAAAAAAAGATTTGGCTCAAGACTTCTGTTGAGTTTTTTCACCATTGCTATCCTGAAGCACGCCATATTTGCTGCAATGACAACACAAACAACAAAAGGTAAGACTTTAGAGTCATATCTGTGGAAAAAAGCTAAACTAATGTCATTTGTTGCGAAAACTTTTGGCTGTCAAGAGTTTGTTTTGATTTTCATTTTCATTTTGGCTTGTTTATTTCTCGTTTGTTTGCAGTAGAAAATAGTAGCAGATCTTTTGTTTGCCAGAATATTTGACAAAAACATGTTTTAAATTTGGAATACTTTGTAAAGAATCCAATTCGTAATATTTTGGCCATAAAATATTCTCTACTGTGATTTTAAAGCAACAGCGTGGTTTATAGCTATGTAGTAGTTCGTGTCTAAAGTTATACTTTATAAACTTATTGTAAATTGTTTTTTATGAACTAACTTTAAATATACTTTCGGCATTTTCTTTTTCAGGCGTGATGGAAGACGAAAGCTCGGGCAATAAAATTTTAAAGTATCTTCGTAACATCAAAACTAGAAGGTCGAGCTTACGCCTTTTCAACAAGATCGCTGCAAAACTGCCCCACTCACTTACTGCAGAAGATACTCGACATCCACTAGGAGCATTTGTTGTGTTCTCTGACGAAGTCCTTTTCCATATTTTCCTTTACATTCCCCTTCGAGATCTTGGCTCGCTGGCTTTGTCATCTAGACTGATGAGAGACAAGCTGATAACGTTTCACTTTAGTAAGCAAGCATTGGTTGCTTTAAAACCACGAATTTTTGAACAAAAAGAAGGCAAGAAAGACACAGTGAAAGAAAAAGAGTATTCAAACCATTTCTTAAACTTGGGTAAATTACTTTAATTTAGTTTTTCAACTCATACCAATTCCCAGTCAAGTTTTATTTGTTTCATTCCTTTCATGTGCATAGTTACGCACAAAATCGTGAAGGCTGTCTTAATTTAGACGTACCATGCAAACTATTTTTTGCTTTTAAAGCATTTATGTTTATAGTCATGTTTCAAAAAATGTGTATGAGCATATTTCCAACAAGCTATTTCATTTCACTAGAAAATGAATGTCTTCTTTCAATTCGTTAGTATACATTAGAGACTTTAACGTCACGCTAAATTTACTGTCATTTATCAACTGTCATTTTGAAAAATTTTAAACACCTTTCGAAAAAAATAGGTATATTTCTCTAGTGACCACCATCCCCGTGAGAAGACATTTTACAATATTAGCTATTAAGTCATTTCCTACATATACAATAAATCGTAACTTTTTTTGTTGTGTTAATTTCACCTTGCAAATAACAAAGTTTTCATTGCTACATTTATGTTAATGGCAATAATAAAATTTTCTGTACTGCACTAATGTTTGATTTTATTGCGTCAAATATGTTAATCGAATGAAATCAAACAGAAAATTTTCAAACTTCAAATTACACAAAGCTTTTTTTATATCCAACAATAACAGACTGTAAAAAAAATTCATCAGTAAATTGTGAAGTAAAAATTGCTATTGGTTTTCTATTTACCTCATAAATTAGTTTTTGCCTTTTACATTTGCATGATCTCTACTCTGCTCTTTTTAGGTATTTTCCTAAAAAAACTGACATGCCTCTTTACCACCAGAGAAAGGCTTAAGATCGTTGGAGAGTTGTTAGAAAAGGTGAAGATATTTTAATGCAGATGCTAAAATAAGGAACTGCTAAAAATGCTATATAATATAAGGAAGGTGACTTAGATACTAGTGTTAATAATGGTTTTGATTTTTAGCTTAAGGATACGCATACTGCGCTCTACAAAAATTATGGTTGCGATACAGCATACCGTTGCTATGGTAGTATGTTGCACGCTTTTATTAACGGCTGGGAATTGGACGAGAAAAATCGAGCATTTATTGCCATTAAAGGTAACTGAAATGACTTTGTGATTCCATGAAATCAACTACACCTAATCTCCAGGCTATTCAATTTGATGTATTAGTCAAGAAAACATATAGCCAGTTAAAGTTAGTTCTTTACAATTTCACGCTCAACTCCATACAACTTCACTTAAAATTCCGTAAAATAGTAATACATCATATAGAAATGCAAAAACAAGTAACTGAATAATCTGAAGTTTAAAAAAATAATGTTGAAGCTATCAATCCCACGTATTCCCACTTTCCATTGAATCAATCTTTGAAAGCAGAAAATGAAGCAATTTGCATTTACTGAATTTTGTTGAAAATCGAGGAACTTTGTTGTTGTGCGTAGGAATGGTCAAACATTGTCTCAAATATAAAACTTTTTACAACACGAAAAAAAATTATTAATTTTGGACTTTTGCATTCTCGCCTCCCAATATAAATTACCGTTATACTGAATCGAATCAATATCTCTTTTACGTGGCAAAAAGAAAGTCTAAACAAGCTCAATTTTTTCCATTTATGTAATTGCGCATTATTTTTAATAAGCTGCTTCTAGCGTTGATGAGCGTTTGCAAGAAGCGCTAGAGAAAGGTTTTGGTTCAAGACCTTGGTACGAGAAGTATGTGCGTGTGTTCTACCGTGAAATATTCCTTGATCAGTCTGTGGATGACAGTGAGCGAGGTTTCTGGTTGTGTCGCATGATTTCACCACTTCCTCTGTTTCATCAAGCACGTTTGCTTTACATGCTTTATGGTCCAGAGGACGACAATGATGGTAAACGAAAGTTTTATTTTTCCTTAATTCTCTTATCCCTGTATTTTGACGAAGATGACTTCGGCCGTTTTCATTTATGATAGATAATATGTCTGGATGACTTAAGATGAATTTTTTGATGCTTCTCTCAAATCATTGGAAGGATAAGACAGTCATAAGACGAATTAATTTTACAGACGACTTTAGCTTTTCAAATTTAAATCCCCGTCTTTATCCTGCAGTCCATTACGTAACAAAGTTATGAATATTTCATCATTTTTCAGATTTTCAAAAGCATTTTAATCTAATCTAGTTGGTAATTTAAATACTTTAACTTTTCTCATTAAGCTTTTTAACATAGAAATTCATACAGAATAATGAATACTTGCTTTATCTGTGATTTTTCTGAAATATTAAGTCATGAAGAAATGCAAAAAACAATTGAATGAATTAACAAAAGTTCAAAAAACTAATGTTCAAGCCCGATTTTCTTTAATCCCCTTTTTTTAAAGTGCATACTATTTTCATTTATATTTTTATTAGCTGATAAGATTGCTTTATATTTATCATATACCTCTAGCACTTAAATTTGTAGAATTGATTGATTGGAATCGAGTGTCAACCAACCCCACATTCTTTGGTGTTGATAATAAAGACGTTGCTGGGATTGCATTGGCTTTAATGAGTTTATACAATCATAGTGACAAGAAAAGAAACCATAATAATATCGTCAGTATCATTGAAGAGCTTATCAGTAAGTAAATATCATTGCATCAATTCAAATGAAACACGAAGTATCATGGATATGAAGACGAAATCTTTCATTATCCCATCTCAAGAAAATTTGTATTTGAGCAATCAGCCCATTTGCTTACATATATACAAGTATATAGTATTTAATTAAAAAATTTTAAATCCGACAAAATATTTGATGTAGATGCTAACCTTCTGCTAATATTTCGCACTTTTATCATCGATAAATGCTAGACATTGATTTGTTTGTTAAAAGGTCATATCAAGGTTTATAGAGAGTGCACTAGCCACTATGCCTGGAATATCGAAAAGTTTCTGACTTTGCAATGTTGTAAAACTGAAAAAAAAATAGGAATTGTTATCTTTAGACTGAATTTAAATAAAAAAATAATATGGTAATTTTTGTCACATTATTTTTGAAACTGCTCAATGAAATCAAGCAAAAAACAACTATTCATTGTTACAACTGAAAATCCAATTTTGAATACAATAATGGAGTACTCTGAATTTACTTCAGTCCAATTTTCAGCAACCTTAAAAATTAATTTTAATTTATTATGTTGATAAATTTTAAGTTGAGCTACTTGGTGGTTTATGACAAAATATAAGAGATACAGCTGCATGACTGCATGAGTATCATCACCGACACTGTATTGCTCACAAAGATTCAGTAAAACCTTATGTGGTAAAAATAACATTTTTTAAAACGTAGTATCTGAAAGTCTCCATTTTCAGTGAAGTGGTTGATTGTGATTGTGATGATGAAAATCAATTTAATTTACAGTCAAAGAGAAATGGTTTTTCAAACGATCTTCATTCGTATTTGATCTCTCCACCTGCGCTCTATTACCTCATCTGAATTAAACTACCAATCATCGGGTCTATGCACTGACTATTTACACATTTTATTCTAATTGGAGTCAAGGATTTAAAATTTTTGTTTGTTTAGATGGATGGTGCTGGGAGAACATCGCTAAACTGTTAAGACTTTGCAGTGATGAAATATGTTTTGATTTTCTGAGCAGCAAAGCGATCAATGGACGAATACAAGAGGTTGTGAACATTTTTTTCTACATTGCGCAGGTAATTTATGCAAAAACATGTGTGTCGCTAAACTTTTACTTCAATGCATTTTTTCGAGTATATTTATTGAAATAGATCATAATCACCACTGACGCCTTGGTGGACGTTGCCTCTCCAGCAATTAATTTTTCTTCTTGCTTTATAGACGTTAGTTGAGGATAGAATTAATGGAAAGGACTGTCAAAGATATCTAAAATGGTTTGTATTCATAGTCCAACGAGTCTTAAACGTGATGACGTGTCTAAAACAACGAGCATTGTTGGTTCGATCCTTGTTTGACATTTGGGAAGAAAATTTACTTAACTTTCATGATGATGAAAATGCTTTCACAGGTAACATTTTTTATACTTAAATAAAAATAATTAAGTAGCACATTATAAATAAAAAGACTAAAGTGCATGCATTAAAGTATTTTAAAATGCATGAAAATATGTTCTTGGTAGCTAATGTATTTCATGTCAATATGGTTTTCATTCTATTTCATTTTATTTCAAAATAAAATAACCTTATTGGTAGCTAAAATTGCTTATCAAACAATTGTTCTGAAATCAGGTATTTGCTGTTTCAATTTCTGAAAATCAAGTTTTCATGTAACATATAGAAAACAGTTACTTCATTGTTTATATTACAAAAAGCATGAAACTATTCTAATAGCTATTAAGTAATAAAAAAGCTCATTTTTAACTCATTCATACATTGCATAATATAATGTCTAAAACAATACCTTCATTTCAATTTAATTGAGCTAGCTAAAGCTTTGTGCAAAGAATCATGTGTCAGTGTTTTGCTGAATTTTACCATCCATTGGATTGTGATTGCGATTGTTGATGAAATAAATTATTTGCTATCTGAATAATCTTTAATTCTCTTATTTTTAAGAAGATGACAGTGCTCTTGGTGAAATCTTTAATGCATCTGTTCATATCTTGGCAAAAGTAAGCTGCATGTTATTTCTTGAAAAGTTCGATATTTGTCCTGGAGATGAGAAATAATTTCTCAAAAAATTTGATCACAGAGAAATTTTGCAAAAACAGTTGAAATAGAAGTGTAAAAAAACCCCAACAGTGCTTTTACATATTTGTTGTTTCTTTTGAAAGGGTTTAAAGTCTGGTTTCAGCTGATCTGGCTCTGACATATTTCCGACATTTTCAGTTGTTTATTTATCACAAACAAAATGAAAATGCATCTTTTTATTTCGTTTTCAAACTAACTGATATTCATATATACAGTGCTTTGCAACTTACAACAATGATATGTATTTGTATATGCCTATCATTATTGTATATGCTTTGCAGTTCAGCTGCCAGTTGACCCGCAAATTCGATATTTTTCAAAGATGAATCTCTAGAAAAATGTTAAAAAACAAGTTCATAATTCCAAATACATTTTAAGTTGTTAATGATTGATTAAAAAATAAACTTAAAAAATAAGTATTTTGTTAAAAATTTAATTGACTAAAATGTTGAGGTAATTTAGCATTCATAGCTTATGAAATGACCTATTTGGAGGTCACTTGCAACTTGCAGCACAAATAAGGACAAATAATTTAATTTAGTTCCACTTTTCGCTTACCTTTTGTGAGTATGTGTTTAAGACTATTTCAGTACTAGCACAGTATGATTCAATGCAAGAGTTTTTTTGCATAGTTTTTTAATCGTACGTGACCAGTGCTCATGTTGTAAGTGCTCATGATGCTAAACCGACTTCAAAATAAAAGATTGCTTTAGCGCAACATTTTTAAGTGTTTGATTTGTTGAGATAAGAATGCTTTCGTGATTGTATTCATCAAAATGGTTTAACAATATTGATAATCATTTCGAAAAACGAAGCATGAATTGAATTGGAATAGCTTAAGTTATTTTTAATACCAATTTGAGAAATGTATACATAAATATGGCTGTTGAGTGATAATTTATTTTAAAATATTCGATGTAACACAAATTGCCAAATGTAAAATATCCATTGTTTTTTGTATATAACTTAACAAATTTTTCTCTTTGATATTAATTAATAAATGTTTTCATCGTTAATTCTTTTGCATGTGTCTGAAAGACCACATGTTGCAAATTGTACATTGTAAATAAAATTTGCATTAAACTCCTTTTAAAATTTCACGAAACATTGTAAGCTTTGAGCAACATATACCATTGCCCCTATATATCAACTCTATCTCAAATCGCTTCTCAGTAAAACATATCCCCCTAAAAAAAAGGATGTCTTTTGCGACAATTTTACAATCAGATAAACGATTCGAAGTTCACAACTTATTCAAGCAAGGTTATTCCATCTTTCTTATGAATTTAAACGTTCACTGATATAAAATTTTATTAAAACAAGTTTTCAGCAGTCTGTCTACAGCCTTCGACGGGTTATGAAAGAAGTAAAAGGGTTGAGATGTAACACTATAAATACATGAACAAAGAAACGAAAATAAAGTAATATGTTCTATGTAATAGGTAGTTAATCTTTTTTAAAAGAATTTTATATTGTGCTTGAATTATTATCGGCTGCTTTGGTTATTCCAGTGTGCCATGATTCTAAATAAAATCACACTTGACACAACGCGATCTCATGAAAAGTTACCATGCACATTTTTTAACATGGTCGAACCTGAAATACATGTCAATTAACGGCAGTTATACATAGTTATACATTACAACAAGAATTCCCATTACCCAGATATCGATCACTTATTGAAGAGCAAACCGATTAGACGTTAACCCAAGTGGCACTGCAAGCTGTTCCAAAGATAAGCTCGACTATATGAGATAGAACGCTTTAAATAATTTGTTTTAGGTTTTGGATGAACAACTTGCCGTTGGAATTTCTATATTTACTATGATATACTTACTAGGGAGTACTGATATGTACTATGATTAAAAATTTCCTATAAATATAGAGGGGTATGACCGTAAAGTGCTTTAAACATAAAAATAGCTTTTTGTTTTTGAAGAATAGTACGTGCATTATCCCACTTCAATTATTCATGAAGGTAGTCAGATGGGACGTCATATGTTGAACACATTATGACGTGGGCTGCTCAATTTTGGAGATTTTGAAGCCTATCACTCGGAGCATCTCCGAGCTCATCCCATACTAAGGAACAGGAGAAATAAGGTTCGATAACACCTTGATATAATTTCTTTGTTGTCTCCTGGTCAATGAGCCCACGTACTTGTTTCAGTAGTAAGGGATATGCACGCGTGGAGACCACGCAATTCAAAGTAGTCTTGGTCTTGGAGGCGAGAAAATTTTAAGAGCTGTTTTTGAAATTTGACCATTGAGTTCTATAATAACTGGAGCGGCTAAGTGGACTTGGAACTGACGCCAAACAAATGGCGGCCAATGGACCTATTTCCGCTAAAGTGATCGCTTTGCAGAAAAAATATATTCTCGACCTCTCCCTGATATCTATAGCTAATTATACAGCATTTTTTAAAAACAAACTCGATATCTTCTTTTGTCATTTCTTTTAAATGCCAACACTTCAATCATTCAATTGTTGGATATCGTAGTGTCCAAAAAAAGGAACATGTCGCTTTCACATGTGAGATATTTGTTTTGTCTGTTCTTTAAAAATTGAAAAGCAATTGAACTTAAAGCCTGAGCAAGAAAATCCGACTGATGTTTTCCTGTTTTTGTTTTTAAATATCAACATACTTTTCCACTTATTTGTTAATATGTGAAACCGTAAATCTGTTTGCAAAATAGTTTCCATAACGCGAAAGAGATTTTAAAAAGATTCTGCTCTTTCTACTCAGTTGGCAGATACTATGAAGAAACGATCACCCGAAAGAGTCCCATAATGTAGAGCAGAGTTTGTTCTGATCAATTTGCTGACAACATGAAGATATGATCGGATAGCAAAATGTTTCTGGAATATGCTGCAGTACCACTATTTCATAGATCACTATATTAAGACAATTGGAAGATGCTATTGACCAGACAGAGTCTAACTGCCAATTGCTAAGGCTGAATACGAACTAAGGTAAATGATTTACAGACTTCCCTGTTCAACAGTTATTTGAACTTGGACTAATTCTATGGATGGAGATAATGGATTTAATAAAGATACCTTGAATGCTTTGAAAGTTAAAGTCAAGTACCAAATAAAGATAACAAGGTTATGTGTGTCTTGATGCTTGATGAAATGTCATGTAAACAGGTCATAAAGTTTGTGCTTATGTCAATATTGATACTGAGATTGATGATGACTTACTGCAACTGTATAATGCATGCAGTGTGTTTGGTATAACTAAATTGTAAAATCATGTCACATCTTTATTAAATTATTTTAGTAGAATGCTGTTTGAATGTTACTTATATGTAATGCATGCTATATTGAAGCATTAAAGATTCAGTAATGAAAACCTCAGTGCTATATATTTCTTCTTAATTTCAGTTTTAGCTGAAAAACTATTTTGAGCTGATTTACCAAATAAAGTACAGAATGGACATTTGCCATTTGCTTTATTTTCTGCTTTATCAAACCAGGGAAATGTTTTGACTTTTCCAAGTTTTTCTTCAATTTTTTGCTTCTTAATTCATTTCATAATATGAATGAAATACAGGTAGTACAGTTTAATAACTTTATAATTTTTGAAAAGCTGTTATGCTTCTAGCATTAAAGAACACAAAATGTGTTTAATTCATTTGGTTTTATTGCCTTGTGTATATGCACTTCATTCTTTATAAACAACACCATATTTAGAGGGTGAAATCCCATAGCAACTGGTATTAAATATGGGTATAAAATTTATTATTGAGGCGAAAGCTGTATTAGTCAATCAAATTCTGAACTCACGTGGCTAATAGGAAACACATAAAAAAGAGAAAAAGAAGAGAAGTATTAAATACACAATTGTGTATTCATGTATTCAAGTATTATAAACACTGTTGTAATTTAAGTGTATTAGTTATTTGCATTTTTGCCATTTCACAATCATTACAACAAAATCAAATATGCAACAACTTGACAAGTATTTGATGCAGTTCTTGTTCAGAAGACCACAAAAATCTCAAAAATTCTAATGGTTTGTATACAATATTTTTTTTCACTATTAATTTAGCTACGAAACGCGAGATGCATGTGCAAAAACAAATCGTGCAATTGTTGCGAAAAAGGCCATCACATGAAAGAAAGCAAAAAACTAATAAGAATAAATGAGCTAACATTTCTCTCGTGATTTGCTGAGATAAAATATGATACATTTTGTTTCGTGCAGATTACACATTTTGATATCGAGCAAATCATTGAACGACAGTTACGACGCGCACATCTGCATTTATATGTGGCCAACAAATCACTCGTTCGTCAATAGATAAAAAAGGCATCCGTCGTAGAAAACGACAACTGGCAACCACAGTAGACTAGTTCTTATGAAATTTATGTTTTTACAGTGATTTTAATCACAGAATGCTTGCCAAATGTTCGAAAAACACATATACTTTTTCCTCACTCTTTCTTAAGGTGGGAGAGAGAAATTGTGAGATTTTCGGAAAAGCAATCAATTTCGGTAAATCTCAGCGGTAATGGAACAAATCCTCCATTTATTTGGCGTCAGCCATGTTAGAGATAGCCGCTCCAGTTATTATAGAACTAAATGAATTTGGCAGGTCTCATTTTTTTGGTAAGTCAATTTGTTTAGTATTGCCTTTTTTTATCCTTATCATTTTTCCTTTTACAATACGTTTGGTAAGTTAGATTTTTGAGTTTAAGTATATGCTGCTCTTACATTTAGTATTCTTACATAAGTGGAGGAATATGCTGGTCAGTTTTCACTGACTTAATTTTTCTTATGGGATTATTACATCAAAAAATGTGTCGTGATATTTGAAACCACATGGCAGTGGCGGATCCAGTGTACGTCAAAATAAATTATAGCTCCTCAATTTTAAATTCAAATTACATTCAGAAAAACACTATTGGTTTTTAATTTCTAAAGAATATAATTTTACCAATGGATTGGCCTCTATTATGCTTAGAAATGTAAATATACGCAAAAATGTGCTGCAGTAATTCATTTTGACGTACTCTATATCCGTCACTGCCACATGAACAAGATGAAGTGAAAATATGATTTGAAGTTCATTTGTGAGGCATTTAATTTTTCTGACTATATTGATTTAAATAATGCTACAGACGATCAACGAAAAAAAACTGCAAAAAGAAAATATCATGTGTTTGTCGGTATCTCTAACAATTCTCATACTACTAAAAAAACTTTCAGTAGTGCCAGTAAAATTATATTAAAATTAGAATGAATATAAATAAACAGCAAAGAAATAAGCTTGACAACCCTGTTAAGTACTGCAAACTGTAAAATACTAAAATATTTTGCAGTTAGAAGTACTTACTTTTGAAATGTTAAGTTTTGCCCTCACAGCATTTACATAAATTTGAAGTCTGAAATAACACAGTATTTTCCAATTGCAGTATATGAAGAAGGCACTATTGGGGTGGAGACTGGTGCTGGCCCATCCAAAAGTATAATTTTGCACGTTTGTTTGCACATTATGTGTAATTGTTTAAGTTTTATATCAAAATTTAGCAAAATATAAGAGCTTTGGATCAAAAGGTAATTAGCTCAACAGTTGCTGTTTGTCTGAAGTTCGTATATCTCGATAAGCGCCGTTATATCAGACAGGCTTTGCATGACAGCCCTGTGGCCCTCACAGCCAGGGGCGTAACTATAGGGGGTAGGAGGGGGTGCAACACCTACCAATCCTTGAAAATGGATCATTTGCCGGGCAAAAATAAAAAAATCGGGCAAAACTGCTAAAATTTAGTGGGAAAATCATTTTGAAACCTAATAACGATTAAAAATGAATAAAAAGAACTAATTCATAAGCCGTTATAAACAATTGATAAAGCTTATTTGTAAAGTAAATATTGACATTTGTCAATGCAGAAATAAATACAGAAGTGGTAATATTGTTTTATCCTGAATGTTGTAAACTTTCGAGCAGTATTGTCGCAAATGTGCTTACACTGGCCTGGGAACGAGTTTGTCAGTCATTTGGTTTTATTCGACGAATATTGCTTATAAGTTATAACTAACTAGTTTGCCACAACAACTCACCAAATTCTTACTATCAAGTTTACTATCGTAAAGGGATGTGTAAAGTTTTGGATTCTCTGATCGGAGAATTCAAAGAAAACATGGAATAATGTTTGTCAAAGCTAAAGCCTTTGACAGAAATTCTTTAGCCCCTAATAACAGAACCAGCTCTTGAGCAACTTGAATCAAAAGCTTCTCCCTCCGTCTTCACCTATCGACCCTGAGTACTTGCATACAGAATTTAGTGTGTTTGAAAACGTTGTAAACAGTACGAACAAACCTGCACGACTGTAATTAACAACTGTGATGTTGCTAATGTTGCATACAGGAATAAGTCAGTACTGCCCGCTGTCCATAAGTGTTGTAACGTACTCTTAACTGCTCCTGTAACTTTCCCAAAAAACGAAAGGACGTTTAGTGAAATGAAAGTTATAAAGAATTTCATGCAGTCTACGATTTCTAGCGAACGTCTTGAAGATTTGTCTGTTTTAACTGCCGAAAGAGACTTAGCTGACAAGATTGACCTTAATTCTGTCCTTACGGCTTGGGTTTCAAAGAAAAACGGAAAAATCTCCAAAAAACTTTAGTAAATTTTTGATAGAAGTATGTTATGATGTAAAGTAGAAACACTATTCACAAAATCAACCTTTAGTTAGTAAAACGTTAAAATAAATCTTTAGCTGAAGCCCTTAGTTACAGTTTTGTGAGCACACCCTTTTCTCTGGCAAAATGTCACGACCACGCCCTTTTAGTCGGCAAATTGACGTTACACCCTCCAATCGTTGAGCTGAAGTTACGCCCCTGCTCACAGCAGTCCGAAATTTAATTTATTTACATTAATTTGATGAAAAATTTACATTACAAAGATACTAAATTTTACATAAGTTTATAATTACGAACTGTAGCCTATCATGTGTGGTGTTTATGGATATTAACTGTTTTCCCACAAAATTTTAAAAATGGCGCAGTACATTGTAACAAAAAAGGACATCCTTCAAAAGAACACGGTATAGTCGTGATGCACTCGTTTCTTTTTTCCGAAGATATTGCAAAACTTGTACAAGACTCCCAGCGGAAACTCATTTCACAGAAGTCTGTATTCCCATTTCTCCATTCCATTCCCCGATTCCCCATTCCCTGTTTTACAGGTTGCACAGAATAGATATCTTAACAGAAGATCCACTCGTGTCGGAACCTTCGATGTTCGTGTCGCCCACTTTTCTGAAGCAAATTCTAAGGAGACACACCGTCCAGCAAGATACTTCCGTTATATCACAATAGAAAATATAGTTTTTTTACAAATACATCGTTTTGCACTACAAAAGCTAGGAACATGATAAGATGATATGTTTTGTAAAACTTTCGGCAAACTTTTGCTTTAAACGAGAATTATTAGCAAAATAGCATTCTCGTGCAATACTATTCCATATTGATTTTGTGAAAGTATCTTGCTGGGAAGTCACGCATGCGTAGTGAAAAAATACGCCAAGATTTTAGCCGTGTGGGCCTTCCGCTAGACTATTCTGTGCAGATAGCCGGTGAGTGATGAGACCCGTGGAATCTGGAAGCGTGTGTGAAAATTACAGTTCACTGGTGTGAAACTACTTTTGATACAGTTCAGCAGAATGGTGGTACAAACGAATCTTGAATACCATGGAGACGACCAACATCAAGATAAAATGAAAATTGCTTTGCATAATTTTATGCGAAGACAAGTAAGTTGTTTCCATTGGTGTTGCTGTTTGAAAGGACCTGTTATATAGGTCTATTTAGTTTTTAATCTGTTTAGCCTTGACGGTCGGCAATTTTGCCGAAATTTATTCAATTGTGCAGAAATTGTGGTAAAGATATTGTCCATTAAGTTGATGCACTATCCTCCACGTGTGGTCATAGTATTTTCATCAGCAGATTAGCATTGATTGATTTTGACAAATATTCTAAAAGCACAATCTTTGTACGTATGTATTGCTGGTAGTGGTATGAATGAGATTTTTTAAAACTATTTCTGACGATAACGTCTTGTAAATTGTCAGCAATATCAATGTGCCACACATGCATAGTGCTTATAAAGTTAGAATTACATTTCCTCAAAATTGGGCTATTCACATGTTTACTGATTTGTCAAACCATTTACAAGTTGAGCAATTTGCATGATATCCAGTCTTGAAGTAAGCTGTTTTTTTATTTAATGTTTTGTGTGCCCAACAAAATAATTGATGTAAAAATGCCACATTGCTCAATCTGTTACCACACACACAACTCCTGAAGCAATGCATGCAATGCTGATTAATAAGGGAAAGAGCTTGATTATCTCACTTTGGTGTAACTTTTTTGATTTGTCAAGAAATCCTAAATGCTATTCATTAAATTAATTAGCTCTTAGTAATGTGAAGTAAGCTTCTTGGACAAAATATGCTCCAATAATTTATATATATCTTTTGACTTTTTGTGGTCCACATTTTCATAAAACTTGTAATTTTTAAGTCAACCACTAGTATTTTCTGATATTAAAAATACTTTGAAAGCTAGTTTAAGCCATCAAAATTTATAAGTAGCTATTTCTTATTTTGTTATTTTTTATTTCGGTATTGCATTTAAATGTACGTACAATATAAATTTTAAATTCCATTTGTAAAACTTTGTTATGCAGTGGCCTATTATATGGCACTTGGTGGATTTAGTGTACCTTCATGAAATTTTACTGCATATACGTAATATTGTGTATATTAACACATCAAAATACACTTGACAAAATTACATTGGCACAATTTCTTTTGTAACATAATTCACAACTGAGCTGTCATAATTTTGAATCTTCTACTGTCAAAATGCTAAATTAAGTTATTGTGAGATACATATGTATGTATTTATTTCATTGAACAATTTCTTCAGCATTTTTAAGTTAGCCCTATAAATGAGATTATGATAAACTTTGATTTGCTGTTTTGTACATAGAAAGGCTTAAATTTCAATGGAAGGCTTCAGCTCAGCATATTATAAACTAGTTCTTAATGAGTGTTGTATGGTTAGCTTCCCAACTTTGGCAGCCCACCATTCCCACATGATTTTATCAATGGCGAAACTGTCAATTTTCTGTTTGAAACAGGTCTTGTTTGTGAAGTACAAAGCTTTTCCACTTACCACCATATGTAGTGAGAGATGCTTTGAATTGAGAGGCTGAATCCTGGTTGTAGTATGGTTTGAATGCAAAACAGCCTCAAAGATGGGGAACCATTGGAGTGCATTGTCTTAATACTTGCAATATAAATAAAGGTGTTGGAGTATGCAAACTGTACAATATTGTAATGCCCAGGCACTTAAAAATCTCCCTTTCTTTTCAGAAATAAAAATTAATCTTTTGAATCTCAATCAGAATTTCATGCAACAAGAACAATATCTTTAGCTTTATAATACGTTTACATTAAAAGTCCTAGATTATTTTTGCTTTGTTATTCTACTCAGTACTTATTAAGTGTTACGTGCGTGGTCCCGAAAGAATAACTATTAATTTTGGTTCTATTTCCACACGCAACAAAGATAGTGTGAACCAGTTATATTTCTCAAACAATTTATTAATTAATGCGTAAATATTAAAGTAGATAAGTGTCTTAATAATAATATCAATAAGTATGAATAAAACTTATCTCCTCTGTCTGAGTACAACCGCGAGTCTTTATTCTTGAGCGTTCGTGAGTCCAACAATGACTCACAATTATTTTCCAAATAGATTAAAGGCACAGAAGCCAAAAGATAGTTATGGCACAGAAGCCAAGATAGTTGTCTGGTAGATTGTAGCTTGGCAACCTTCTTCGGTAGGCTATGCCTCCTAAGTTTGTCTCCTCGTAGCTTGTGCTCATAGGTTGTCCTCGTAGGTTGTACTCAGTGGTGTAAACTACTCATATATATATAATATCTAAGTTGCACTTGTTCATATCCCATACGCAATACAGTATGTTACAGCAAGATATAGTTAACCACAATAACAACAAATGCGGTTGCGGTTCTAAAATATGTTTACGCATGTAAGCAAGCTTCTAGCGCATGCAAGCAAGCTTCTAGATAATGTCCTAATTAGTAATATATGAATTTATAATATGATATAATAATGATATTACATGATAGTAGTTGGTATCATGTAACATTAAGAAATAAAGCATTCTTAACTGTTGGTCAGGTTGGGGGGGAGGGGCTTAGCATCCCCAATTTTACGTTTATAGCCACTAAGCTTCCCCCCCTCCCAGTTCCGCCGCTATGAGCCCATCACCCTTTTAATTTTGCTTTTTTTTAAAATTTTTCTTTGAAAGATCTCTTATTGCAACCAACTTCTGCGACTAAAACTGTCTATAGCCACTTCTCCTGCTTTGAAAAATGCTGTGTGGTCCCTGTTTTTGTGAGAAATTTTTATAAAATACCATCTTTTACTTGATGGAATTGTCTGACATTTTATCTTGTGAAATGTGAAAGTAACTAATTTCTTCTTAAAATATTTCATGTTTATGACGTAATCCATATTGGTCACACATTCCTTGGTCGTAAAACATCAATTTGTATCAGATGTTATGTTCATGTACGTCCAATTTCTGAACAAAGTTTGCAATTGCCCGACTTGGTTATTATTAGGTATCTCATTTCTCCCTTTACTGAAGGCTTCTGCATCGACTCAGTCGTCGGTTAATCTTTTTCTCACTCATATTTATTTATGATTTTTTTAGATCAAAGTAAGCAAAGTCAATGTGAATGGTGTTTGTAGAACAAAGGATGATTTTGTTCGCGGAGTCATAGAAGATTGTGGTGTTTTGGCTGCCTGTACAGTTCAAGAGGTAAATGCGCGATTTTCAAACAGTCTTACAATTTTAGTGGTTGCACTTGTTCATTTCAAAGCTTTTTACTGTTCACACTTTAACCATCGTTTTGTTGAGTTGTAAAACAGCACGCAAACGCTGAACAAACAATGAAGCATGATGACAAACTACCGTTATGAATTGCAGTTCATCCCCTTAGATCGTATAATTTTAGCAATTTTAGAAGAAATAACGAATCAGGTTGCTTATAAACGCTTAGCATTGTATCATTCGAGAAATGTCTTGATTGGCTTTCAGATACGCTGCGCTCTAGTAGAATCCAAATTTAAATTGACGTAGTTTGAAAACCTGGATGGCTTCCATCTATTGGAAGAGAAGATATATTGTTTTGAAAAGAATGTATTGTTTTGAATAACTATATTTTATTTCTCAATCTTGAATAGTTTCACTTGATGATTAAAAGTTCGTATAATTTTATGACGTTTCCCTAAAGTCTCCTACTGTTCGCCAATATCAAGTGCTTCTTTAAATTTTTTTGCTAGTTCAATGTCAACCTTTAAAGCCGTTTCTCGTTTTTATTGTAAGAAGCAAACTATTCAACTGATAAAATTTTAAACTCTTTTTTATATGGGCCAAAGAAGGAATTAATACTTGTATTCTTTTACCAATAACAAGCAATCTTTCCCTTCAAATAATACCCTGCCTCATTTCCCATTCATCAAATAAATCAGTCATAAGGATTCTTACTCTAATTTCAGTGGACACGTGCGCGCCCGGTGTACTTTCACCAACTGTAAACTAATTGACACGGGTAAGAGCTCCGGAAAAATGCTGATGTCAGCGGTTCTATACCTGTACCCTATCTAGTATTGTTATGCCATCGTTCACGATATACTAACTACTTCAATGGGTACATACAGGATACAGCACGGACATAGTAAACAGTGAGAATATGTTCGCAAATGTTGCTAACTTGTTCATTAGAACCTTTTTACTGCAAGCGTTGTAATGAGAACATGTGTTCACATCTTTGGGGGTTAAAATCCCCAAACTTTTTTTTCTTTTGGCTTCTCTTCTTAGGGTTGAACACGGGGAATCATCCGCCTGATTTCTATGTTATGTATCTTCTGTTAAACTACTAAATATCATGTCCTCTTTCGTTGTATCCATACATCTCTGTGTTGGTTTTCATCTTGTCCTCTTACTTGGCAGTTCTTTCTCTCTGCACTCTTTTGCCTTTATCCTCATTATTTCTTCCAACATGACCAAACCAATTAAGCATGGCTTTCATGGCTTTTTCTACAAAACATCTGCCATGTGCTATGCCTCTCAAATACTTATTCATGTTACTGTCAGATAGTGTCGCTGCAAAACCGAAGCTCTGCATATCATTTTTGCAAATTCCACCTCTTCCTCTGCATATAACATCGCTGGTCCATTACTGTCTTGCAAATCTTGCCTTTCATCCTTGCTGATGCTATTTCTTACACAACCTACAACTTGATACTTTCTCTATCCTGCCCGCGTTTCTTTACCTCTTTTTCACCATGTTAATTGCTCTAATCCAGCTAAATAAAATGCTTTACCTCCTTCATCTCTACGGCATGGAACCTCACAGTTCCATTTGGATCTCTGTTAATAATGCACATATAATCCGTCTTATTCCGACTAATCATGCACCTCTACTTTATAAAGCACGCCTCCATCTCTATAACTCTCCATCAGCAACCTCGATGCAAATATTGCATCCGTACATAGTACTCTTTTTTTGGCTTTATACCTTTGGCGTAGCCATCCCGAAAGTTTTGGTCCTACTATGTAAATTTACATCATTAACATTATTCATTTCTTTAGAAATTTGTTGTTTTTACAGTGAGTGAACACAGAAATGTTACCATTGCACGACAAAATTTGCAGGCTGGCTACGCCACTGCTTTATACCTAACTGCTGCTGCTAGATAGTACAACTCTCAATGTCTCGCTTGTTTGTATAGACCGGTATTAGCACAATTCTCCATTCGTTGGGATCTTTGCACACCCTTCTACATGTGTATATCATCTGGACTGCTTGCCTTACCACTCTTCGTTCTCTTAAGGCGCCCCTAAAATTATGACATTGTAAAATAATATGTCCGATTGGAATTAGCATATGCACTTTACATGAAAAGCACTCGTGTCGTAAACACTGTTTTGTTTCAGTTGTGCTAATGTAACACATCTTTAAGATCATAACAGTTTGAATAATTTGTTTTCGTCTTTTATCAAGGTTTTTAAATGTAGTCGAAGAGCAAAGCTTATATTCCAGCGGCTTGGTATCTTCAAAACGGTCGATATTTTTTTGGACAAAGACAAAGGTTAAGCATGCGATTTTCTGCTTTTGCTTGCGTACACACATTGATGTGCTCAAATTAAAAAACATATTTCTTTACCACAGAAACTAATGGTATTGAAATAAACATGGAGTGTAAAGAATTCCTTATCATTGGTGGATCAGCGGGTACTCAAATTGGGACAAATGAGGGTAATATGGTATGTGGTTTAAAATATTGTGCAATCTTGTTTAACTTTTGCATGTAAGTTGTTTGTCATGCATTGTTTTTTTGCTTTTTACTCGTGCCCTGGAGGAGCACAAGTAGAGGTTTCTGCTTTTAGTGTCGAAAAAACGACTTTCTTGACCCAGAATGCATTGCGCCTTTACAATATGTCTACTGCAAGGAGTGACAAATATTATTCTTCGACAATACAAACATTGAAGCCATCCTTTTACAAACAATACGAAGGATGCAATATCTACACGCAAAAAAGACAATATTTTGTTAAATATTTCTTATCGTATTATTTTGTAAATCCTTTTCTATCTTCAAAATCATTGCTAAATAATGACGTTAGAATTTAGTTCAGTTGAAAGAGTAATCAAAGGCCATTGTTGGAACCATTTCTTTTTTGTTCGTTTGACTGCAACAGTTGACTTCTGTTTCTTCTAAATATTCCTCCTGATTTCTTTACAATGTAACTGCGTGGCTCATTTGCATTCCTCTTGACAATTGCTGGTCTACATTCTTTTACTTCTCTTATCCTTACAAACTCTCCTTTCTGTACTTTGTGAAGACTATGGGCATGTTTGTCGTGGTATTCCTTTTGTTAACGTTGCATTCTTTCTTGGTTGATCCGAAAAGCTTCATCGTCCATGATCTTAGGTTTTAGTTGTGAGTGTAATTTAGGAATCGTAGATCTTACGTTTTGACTCCTAAAGAGTTGCGCTGGTGTTGCAAAACCATTTACTGGTGTATTTCGGTTTTCCAATATCGCCAAGTATAGATCTTGGTGAACTTCATTAACAGTGTCTTTACCGTTTGCACCGTGTTTTCTGCTAGCCCACTACTTCTGAGCTATCTACAAATTGAGGTTTTAAAGTACCTATATCGTGTTTTTGCATTTCTGCCATTTAGATCGTTCAGGATACTTTAAAAACTCTTGTAATATATTTTACGGTTGGAGATTATGATTTTGCTAGTTTTTTTAATGTCATGTTAGGCAAATAATCACCAACTTTGAACTCTAGAAAATGCACGAAGATTAAATTTTCGAATTATAAAATATATTGACAAGATGTTTAAAATTTTCTAAAACATTATATAGGCACTTTAATTTTGCTTCCCCATGTTGACGCAAATATTTTAAATTCTTTTGAAGTGTATTGTGGTCCGTTATCTAATTTTATTTCTTCTGGGATGCCATAACGTGAGAATATCTTTTTCATTTCTGTGATGGTGTGCTCTGCCGTTGTGTTATTAAGTTTAGTAACTTCCCAATATCGGCTATTATACTAAATAACAAGTAGTTATTTCCTTGCCAGTAAAATAGATCTTTTCCTACTACTTGCCACGGATATATTTGAATTGTATGTGGCTTGAGTAGTTCTTTAGCATTGGCATTTCTCGCTGAATGGCAATACGAAAATTTAGATATCTTCATTTCTATCGCTATTGATTCCTGCCCAAAAATCTGTTGCGCCTTGATGCCCTTGGTGCAATTTCTCTAGGATTGTTTCTCTCATTGTCAGAGGTATCAAGATTCTCTGATCCTTCAGTATTATCCCCTCATATTCACTCAATTCTGTCTTATAATTGCAAAATTTGAAATTCTTAGGTAATATTTCCTTTGAATGAGGCCAACCTTTCTGTTACATCTGAATAATCTTTTGCATATGCAACTTATTGCAACAAGTATATGCAACTTTTAGATGTTTTCCTTGTCTGTATGTCATTTTGATATCGTACTTTTGTAATCTTAAGAGCATTCTCTGCAATCCTGCTGGATCTGTATTCAGTGGCTTCTTTAAAATGCTTTATAATGGCTTATGATCCTACTATACATTAATAGTTTTTCCGTAGACATTTGATTAAATCTTTCACCCGCGAAAACTACAGCAAGGAACTCTGTTTCAATTTTTGCATACCTTTCTCGAGTCTTTGTCAGCGTTCTATAGAGGCATAAGCAACAGGAAACTCATCTTGTAGTATCCCTACTCCCAATCTTTGTTTGAAGCATCCGCTTGAAGTACCACTGGTTTTGTGACATCATAAAATTTCAGCAACGATCTGTTTCTAAAATCTCTTTTATTTCCTCGAAAGCAGCTTGATGATTCTCTGTCCAGTGCCACAGTAAGTTTTTCTTTAATAGCTCCCTCAAAGGTGTAGTTATTTCTGACATTCCTGGAATAAATTTTGCTAGAAAATTCGCCATTCCCAATAGACTTTGCACTCCTGCTCTGTTGCAGGCGCTGGCATATTGATTATTGCGTCAATCTTTGCTTGGTCAGGTTGCCCTCCTCTCGTTAATTTAAGTCCAAGGTATGTTACTTCTGTTACCCGAAACTTACATTTATCAGGGTTTAAGAGTCAGTCCTATTTCCTTTGTTTTATCTAGAGCTGCTTGTAGTCTCTTGTGCTCTTCCATGGTTCTTCTCCACACCAGTATATCTTCGATGTCTGTCTCCACTCCTGCCAAACTTTCAAACAACTGATTTACTCTCTTGTGAAATACTTCTTGGGCTGAATTTATCCAAAAAGGAATTCTTACAAACCTGTATTTTCCAAAGGAAGTATTGAATGTCGTTAATGTAGATCTTTCTTCATCTAAATGTATCTGCCAGTATTCTTTATTGGCATCTAATGTGCTGAAAGATTTTTCTCCATGTAATCTGGTTGATATTTGTTTTATGTGGGGAGTTGATATTTTTCTGTTTTTAAATATTTGTGAAGTTCTCTTAGATCTATACAGATTCTAAGTTTTACGTTCGGTTTTTCAACAATCACTGGTTTATGTACCCACTCTGTAGGTTTGTCTACTTTACAAGAATTTCTTCTGCCGCATTCTTTCGAGTTCAATTTTTAGTTTATTTCGCAACGTGGCTGGTATCTTCCTAGGAGCTTGTGTTACAGGAAATGCTTTAGGATCTATTGTCATCTGATAGCATTCTTTTAGTTTTCTTAACGCTTGAAAAACTTCTTCATAATTCTCCTTTATCTGCTCTGCTGAAGAAGCGTTGACTAAATTGTCTAACTTAAGACTATACGTGACTTTAGTTAGATTTAATTGTTTACATGTCTCCAAACTGAGAACTGTTGTATACAGACATAGTTTCAACGATTTAAAACTATGTCTCTATCTTTCGTTCTTGATGTGAGCAAGGCAACACGCTTGTTTCTTCGACGGGTATTTCCGCTCCTTCGTATCCCTTCAATTTCTTTTAGTTGATTTAATCTTGATGTCTTCGTGTATTTCCTTATTTGTCAACAACTGTTAGTGCACTCTGTTAGGCATAATATTGATTTTCCGCTTCTGTGTCTAATTTCACTAAAACTTTGCAGTCCCCAATTTTAATGGTAGCTATGGCTTCTTTTCTCTCCCCTCTTCACTTCAAGTGATTTACCGCTTCAATAACAAAGTCCTTGTTTAAATTTGTTGAAACTTTATTCAAGTGTTTCTTTGTACTTGAGTGACACAATTTTGTCATAGTGATTTTTTTTCTTACACTTGTAACATTCTTTGCCACAAGCTGGGCAATATCTTGCTTCATGACTTTGGCCACAATTTCCGCAATTTATTATGTTTAGTTTCATGGATTTTGCAGCTTCACTTTTAGTTTCTTGTTTTGATGATTTTCGTTTGTTGACAAGTTCAAGCTAATTGTTTTGTTTTGATGCGTGTATCTCTTACTAACTGCATCTACTTCATATTCCCCTAAGAATATTTTCATCTGTAGTTGAATGACTTCGTGAGATTGACATATATTTACAGCTTTGTCTACCGAAAGTTCCGATCCTTCTCGACGAAGTCTGTCTCGTACTATTTCTGATTGAATTCAGCTACAAGTTGGTTTGTAATCAAGTCGTTGGCGAGATTCTCAAACTCACATACTTTTAATTCTGTTAGGTAATGATTGATTGCTTCTCCCGAGTTGCTTCTTCTTGTGTTGAACTTGTGTCTTTCGACAATCGAATTTCTTTTAGGTTTACAATAGTCTTCGAACTTCTTGAACAATTCTGCTATTGTTATATCGTCTTCGTCTGTAGGATTCCCTCTATCGTCGACAACTTTTTGCCAGATCCAAGTATTGAATATCTCTCGTCCCGCCTCACCTATCGAGAACAAGAATGAATATTTTTCTTTCCTGGTTTTTCATGCCTTCGTTGCGTCCATGTAGAAATGCATGTTTCGTCTCAATTTTTTCATGTTTCTGCCACATTCGTTGCGTCAAAGGTCATTTCACCTTTTCCCGAAAAGCTAAAATCCATAGTATGTGTATGATCCCACTTCTGACACAAAGTAATGTTATCACTCCCAAACCTCATAAGCAACTGCCTAAGTTTCATTGAAGTTCCTATATTTATATAGAATTATTATGCTAATTGTCATGCATATATTACACATACGGTTTTTCTGCATAATTACTTGGGATAATAACATGATTTCAAACATGCCTCTTGATCCTTCAGTTTCTGTAAGAGATATCAGAGGAATGTTTGTTTTGTACTTCATTTTTTTACAAGTTTTCTCGCTACAACATTCATGTGAGGATACTAATTGTTCTGAAAAGGCAATTTTGCTGTTAAAAATGTTTTGTTCAATTTTATTCAAATGAAAGGTCTTCTTTTTTTATTATTCGTCTTATATTCGTCAAAAAGTCATTTGTTGCTTTCTTTTTTTAACGATGTTAACTGTGACAATTTTCGTTTCTCAGTTCTTTCCTTTTAACATTTACATTGTTAAGAATCATTCCGATTTTTTTGCATTTCACTTCAAATATGTCTATATAGATATTTCATACCATCTTAAGCAAATATTTATATCGTCAAAAAGATGTTTGGAAGTGGCTAATGCTTCTCGTGCTAATTTAGGTTTTTGGTGGTCGACTGATCAATGTATTCGGCCGTGGTGAGAATTTTAAAGCTGACACTTCTGTGGGGACGAACACAAAAACCTGTTACCATGCTGGCTTTGTAAAACCTCTTGGAAGGAGTTTGTATAAGAAGTACGTTTTAATTTAGTGTGCACGTACACAGAACCAAGTTTGAACGCTGATGGGGGCATGCTAAATATTTAATTATTCAGTCGAGCCCGACTGATATGTTTTGAAATTACAATTGCTTGCAAATACGTATAACTCCAGCAAAGATGACTGTATAAATAGTCCCCCCTTAGTCCCAATTAGCGTTGTAGCTTTGCCCCAGCGTATGCATTTTTGATTATTTGCGCACGCAGTTATTTGAAGCTATATCTTGTTAGTTCTATAATCGTTAGCACAGGATGATTTTGGTTGCTTATCTTTTTAGGTTTTCATTAGATGCGCGAAGGTCACTCATTGATTTTCCGTTCAGTTCTTTCATGGAATCCTCACAAAGTGTTTCAGCTGATCTTTCGGTAAGTTTTTAAATCTCGCAGGTGGTTGATTTCATGTTGAAGGCCTAATCGTAGTTTTATATTGTGCTGTGATTCCTTATTTTCATTTAAGCGTAAAATTTAATCATGGAATAACATATCGAATCCATCAAAAGTGGCGTTCATCAAAATAAATTATAGCTCCTCAACTTTAAATTCACAATACCTTCAGAACGACACTATTGGGTTTGAATATATAAAGAATATAATTTTACCCATGGATTTTTATCTAACGTGCTTAGAAATATAAATGTCTCCCAAAATGTGCTGCATTAATTTATTGACATACCGTAGATTCGCCATTGAAATCCATAATCACTGCCTAAAGGTTTATGGTTTTGTTTCGTATTAACCAAATGTTCACGAAGAATGATGGCGAGATTTAAGAAAAAAAGATGTTTACTGTGTTTGCACAGGCTTATGCAAACCGAGGAGACCTTTGGGAGAACTCGAGAGCAGATCAGTGCACGCTCGAGACCGAAGGTCGACGGTTGCACATGCTCGAGAGTTCTCACAAACGTCTCTGAGTTTTGCATAAGCTAGTGCAAACACGAAAAACGTCCTTTATATCTTTTATAAAATAACAATAATGCAAAAAGGCAAACATTTTAATTTTTCCTATAAAATGTGTTCATGATTGATATGCAAATTCTCTTTGACTGATTGATTGTTTAGATTGATTTTATTGGTTGAGCTCAGACGTGTTTAGCACAGGGTAATGCAAACTCAGCTCTAGACATATCAGCGCACGCGTTTAATTGTGTTTATTTTATAAAAGAATACGACATTCATGCTATAGGCAGGAATTTCTGCACGTGCTGTGTTGTACGCGCATGCAGTCAATCTGGTTTTGTACTGTAATCAATTCGTAAGTTTACTTTAACTTCTTGTTTTAGCTTCGGTCATTTCTGGGCGCGCATTCGCTGACTTGGGAAGGAGCATGGAGGCGCATAATGGGTATTCCACCGATCGCTTCTTTTGATATACGTCAACATGCTGGACGCTCTCTAAAGTCTTCTATTAAAGTAAGAAGTTATGCATCGAAGCAATGCTATGTATCATTATTCTTTTCATGGCAAGTCAGTATCACGTCACAGATTCGAATTTGACTAAAGTGAACAGCCCGGACTTTAGTATCTACTATGCAATAAGTACACGAAATGATTTCGCAATATCACGATACATCTTTTTAGTGCAGTGCAATTGCTTTCATAGTAGATCGTGGATGATTTAAGGTCCCATCTTCAAGAGTAGAAATCTACTTGAAAAATTATCATGATTATTTTAGCAACTGTAATAAATTGGGTACGCAGAGCGTATATGTTACCATAAAATTTATAGACGAACATAAATCAAACTTTGAAAATGTTCGAGATTGCAAATATGTGCTTTGAGCTCTCTCTTCAGTCAAATGACCGATGCGTTGGTCTCGATGGGAGACTCTGAGAGCGAGCTATATCTCGATGAACTTGAAATTTGTTTGCTCTATCATGTATTATTTTGTATACTTTCCCATGTGGGTTGTTGCCGTGTTAAGACTATGATGTCACTGACCTTTGCCGATTGCATACATTGAAAATGGTCAATTTTATTGGCGAAGAGAAAAATTCGATATTTCAAATATTAATAATACTCCCTCGTTATTTTCGCTTAAATTATACGAAAGCAATTGATATGTATTTTAACCATTGAATGCTAAAATCGATGATTTTTTAACGTTAAGTTTTCATCATAGAAGCACTTTAATTTAGCACAACTACATTGACCTTGTTAGAAAACACATTCATTTTGCTCACCAAATCACTTTTACTAGAGTTATATAACCAGACCAAATACAAGTTCGGTGCATCAAGTTTCATGTATTGTTCGACCAAACAATATATAATTGATTAACAGAGAGTCTCGTCACCAGGCCTTTCCCAGTTAAAAAGAACATACTAAGCGGCGCAGATATATTTAGAAATGTTTTTAGTTAATAATAACAAAACTGAGAAATATTTTTTTGTAATATTTAGTTATATATAATAATTAATAAGTGGCTGAACGAAGATGTTACTGTAATGTGATCTCGTGTAAGTCTTTTAGACAACGACAAGCTGCATCTGAGATTGACAAGATCTGTTTATTAATAATTTAATTTCATGTTTGATGTAAGCATTTTACAGTCGAACCTGTATTAAACGGCACCGTATTGAGCGGTCACGCTGCGTTAAGCGGTCACCCTGCGTTAAGCGGTCATATTGCAAAGTCCCGAAAATTTCATAATATAAATATTATTAAAGTGACCTTTATTAAACGGTCACCTCTATTAAGTGGACGCGGTCACCTTTTCCAATGTACCAAACGTAATTTTTCTGCGACATGTCTTTATATTGTATTTATTTTCCGTTATACTCAAAAGAGCAAACAATCTTTTCTGTTTGTATGGACGAATTACACCAGCAATTTGAACTTTTCTTACGTCCCTTCAGCAATTGAGAAGAAAACGTGTCTCCAAGAAAGGGATATACGCACGGAATTTATAAGTTGTAACCGCCTTCTCTGCTGACATTGATTATTTTTCAGCAGTTTGAGCTATGACATATTTATGTATACTATTTTTAATTTCTACTTCAAACTAAGAAAAAAATTGCTTTATATAGTGTTGTTATTTGGCATATATGTTAAGGAACAATACCGATTGGTTCAACTTTAGTTGTATGAAATATTACACGTACTCCGTCTCGTGATTTTCCTAAAGACCTGTATTAAGTGGTCAACCTGTATTAAACGGTCACACGAGAAATTATGGGGTGCCGTTTCAGTCATTATTCTCTATTTCAAAAATATATGCCTTGTTCAAAATATATATGCTATATTCCAAATGTATGTTCTACATCTCAAATATTCATGCTCTCTTACAAAATATATGTTCTTCCACGCACTTACATCATGACAAATATCCTCAATTTCGTAAAAGCACTATTGCCAATACACATTTAATATAAACGACAACTTTTTTGAAAATAGACATGTTTCGACATCTCATGATGCCATCTTCAGTATGAATGAAATAATAGGTGATACAGGGTTTATATAAAAGTAATATGATACATAAATTAGAAAAATTAGACACCTCATTCACCCTTAAAATCAAAGAAGCACTCCACATTAACAAAACTAACCCTGACCTCAATGTTCAAGTTTTTAAATTCAATACAACATTTAGTTTATAATACGCTCGGACGCTCCTCATTATATTATCTTATTTCCTTTTATTGTTCTAATTTATGTATCATATTACTTTTATATAAACCCTGTATCACCTATTATTTCATTCATACTGAAGATGGCATCATGAGATGTCGAAACATGTCTATTTTCAAAAAAGTTGTCGTTTATAACAAATATCCTCATAATTCTTGTGACACTCGGTTTGTGACTAACATTATGTCTGTTAATAACATGAAATATTTTGAAAAAATTGTCCGTTCAACACAGGTTTTTGAGTTATTATTTTACAATTTTGGTATCCATGTCCGCTTGATAGAGGTTTCATTACTACAAATTAAACGAGATTTAATTCGGGACTTTACAAAGTGTTCGTTTAATGCAGGGCCGCTTAATACAGGTTTGACTGTAGTAGGGAAAGGAGTAAACTAAAATAGCTTCCCGCAAATGAAACGATTTTTGGATTTATAGAAAATTACATTAATTCATGCTACATCCTGGTAGGATATAGAGATAAAAACCTTTTCAAGGTGAAAATTTAAATAAAGGGAAGCGAAAACCAATAATGTGAATTTTCGATTTTTTTCGAAAATTATATAAAAAGGGAATCCCACTCCAAAATAAATGTTGGCTCACTTAAAAGATATTACTATTTGTAGTTATTCGGTAAAATATTTATGCTCACTTGCTTAAAATGATGGTGAAATAGCGAACAAAAGATTGCATTTCATGCAATTTGATGCCATATATTGATGCAGACACGGTTCTTTCCGCGGCATCAATTTGCGACGTCACGTCATTTCGTGATTCGAACGGAAAATTTTAAAAATTTTACAATTTCAAAGAATGAAGCTCTGAGGGTGTGAGTAAGAATTGGTTTATCAATTATAGTCAGCCGACATGTGAAATTCTTGGCTACTAATTTAAGCTAAAAGAAGTCCAGTTGCTACAGTTCTGAATCTTCTGGTCTCGAAAGCAAGAAAAGGAGAACTACGATATCAATCGAGATACGAACGATGTGCCTGCTATTCTTCTGGGAAATGACGATTGGCTCCCCAACAACATTCTACAAGCTGACGATAAGCTATTTTATTGTATTATTTTACGTTAATGGCCATCGTACGCAGTGTTTCAATATTGTTTACATTAAATATTACAAAGTATTCTGACGAACCCATCGATTTAGGCACACGCAGCAGCAAATTTAGACATAATGGAACTAAATTAATTGCTGACTGACCTTTTCGATTTTGTTTTGAATTTTTGATTTCATGGCGGCCCACTCATTTCTGTTTACTAACTGCAATTATCAGGCAGTTATGGCACACTAACACACCATATAACAAAGTGCGTATTTAAATCGCAACATCCAAAATAAAAAGTATTGGGAGGAAAGTACCAACACGACTACAACTCAAGTAAATTTCCAATCATCATTTTCCAATAATTGCAGGTACACCATAAATTTCGTGGTTCCCGTTTGTACATGAACTGAAGCTAACTCGTCTTAGCTCAAATTAGTAGCCAAGAATTTAATTTGTCTGCCGACCATTATCGATAACTTCATCAAGACTCTCACCCAAACAGATCGATAAACTTTCTTTGAAAAAATTGTAAATATTTTTGCTCATCTTTGCTTTGACTTTATATAATGTGTCAAGAAAAATTATGGAGTTTGCCTTTGGAATGACGCAATGACGTCACAAACTACATCAAAATGGCGTCAAATTGCACAAAAATTCAAACTTTTATCAGCTATTTCTCCTTTATTTTTAACAGTTGAGCATAAATATTTCACCGAATTTTGATTTTCGAGCGCAGTTCCCCTTTAAATAGAGATGAATGATATGTAAGACCGTTGGAATCTACTTTGTTTCAGTATAACATAGTATATAGCCTGCGTACAGGTACCCATTAAAATCGAAACCATTAAAATCGAATGCGAAATTTTATCAAAGGAATTTAAGTATACATTTTACACTTTCTTAGTGTAAATATTTTCATTCAACTTCTACAATTAATATCTTTTCTTTAGCATACGTTAGTTATGGATGGAAGAGATAGTTCAGAATATCCAACTCAAGGACATTACATAAAAGTAACTCAGGTATGAGTTTGTTGTACAGAAAGCTTGGATTGTCAAAGAACATGCGTCATTGTTGATCGAATGTTGTTTCGTGTTAGCTACTGCAGGAAATTGATTCTTAATCTATTTGCTGAAATCTGTACTTTTCGCATTTGATTTGCAATTGAATATTTATCATGGTATATCTTCATTGAAGTTAAGTGGCAGTGCACGCTAATAGGCGAAGAAAATTAAAGTTTATTTTTTGAAATATACAATTTATAAAAGCTAGCTTATTATTTCTCTATTAATCACATCGTAACGTTGGTAGAAGTGTATACCTGCTTGCCTATAATGAAAAAAACGTTTTTTAAAAACTAAAACATGGAAAAGCTCATCGCACGAGGTCATTGAAATCTCGTGTTAGTTTTCATCATACGACATTTGTATGAGCTTTTACCAGTGTTGTACGTAGCTTACCAAACTTGGCGTGTTTGCCTTTTCTTTACGAATATCGTTAAAATGACAAACATTATTGAAGTCTTAAAGAAGAAGTTTAATCACATGCACGAGAATGCCGTAGCTAGCCTTGATAATTGTGGGGATATTTGGATATTTATGTTCTGCCGTGTTAAGTTCGTTTGAAAACAATTTTTTCTGCAGATTAAAACATGTTTAGTATTGCCCATTCCCATCATCGAAGCTAGCTAAGGAACTGATGGAAAATTACCATAATGCTCATAGTATGAATACTTGCAAGCGTATAATGCAACTATCAGCGAGGACAATGTCTTCAAGAGTTTTATCTGTACTGTAGTTGTTTTGGAAGAGTCTTGGATTTTTCAGTTGATCGAAAAAATACGTTCACGTTTATGCTCACTTACAATATCATACTTATACGAAGGTTATATCAATGTAACTGACGGTTGAGAAAAACTGAATTATAAGTTTGATAATTCATTTCAAATTTTATTTTCGAGCAACTTTTGCTGTTTAAACAGGAGTATGCTGGCCTATTGGGTGATACGAATTTTATAAAAGGCGAGGGAGAATTAAAACTCTTCGGTAGCGGATCGTGGGATACGGTTTGTAGCTATACTAAATCTGATTAACGTTTAGAATGTTGATGAATCTAAATATAACCATCACGTATCTATAGGTATTCTCAATGACAGCAAAGGCTGGGTTTCTAAAGTCATTCTCGGAAGGTTCTCATATCAACGACAGGTAACTAATTTTTTTTATATTTTCTTTGCTGTCTTCCATGTTTTTGTGCCATGTTATTTTTCTGTCACGTGGGTGTTTCCTTTCTCCGCCATGTTGTAGAAAGTCCCGTATATTGCTAAATACATTTATGTTGATTTCACGCTCTAATGAGCATCGGTTTTCTAAAATAACCTACCAACATGGCCGCTCTGACATCACATAAAACACACGTTGAAAATGTTATATGAGGAAATTTGACAATTATATGACATCATTATCGTATTAAATATAAACCAATCACGTGATTAAATTGCACATATGTGTTTAAAATGTTTTTATCACTCAACTGAGGCAAAAACGTTTGTAAATTTGTTTGTCAACGGATTTTTGAGATGATTTCTTAGATTAGGTTTGCGCCGTCGATGGTTTAGCGAACGAATTTAGATTTTCTTTCGCACAAATATTTCAGCCTTCTCGCCTCCAAAACATAAGGCTTCGATTTTTACTACTTAACGCAATGACAACTAATGAAAGTTCTTTCAGTCTCTTGTGTTCTTCATGTGGAAATGCGAGTTTAATCAGTAATGCGATGATGTGTTTGGTAAACTGGATTAACAGATGCTCGTTTTATGTTGAGTTCACGCCGAGTTTTGAAACAGTTTCTTGTGTATACTGCATTGAATGCACTGCCTTACCTACTTACAATTGAGAAATGGTTCCAAACTTCCAATCAATTAATGGACGCACATTTTCCCAAAACAGACACGTTTCAAAGGATGATTCAATTGTATTTATTTTTCACATCTCTGTGTTTATCGATATTTTGATTATGCTCAGTAGCGTAGCCAGCCTGCATGTTTTGGTCCTGCTCTGTAAATTTTAGAAAATTAACATTATTCATTTCTTTAGAAGTCTGTTGTTTTTACAGTGAGTGAACACAGAAAAATTAACATAGCACGACCAAATTTGTTGGCTAGCTACGCCTTAGATTACGGTCATGTATCTTTTACAAAGCTATCTACATGTACGCACTGCGTCTATAACCATTAAATTGTCTCTATTAGCACGTTTATCAATTACATTAACCTTTGTCGAAGTGTTCTTGTCATGTAAACGTAATGAGCTCATTTATTACATATGTAATTAAACATGGTACACAACTTCACTCTTTAGATTTTTTATTGGTGGACCCTCTCTATAAGGGGATTCAAGACCTTTGGAATTGGACCGAGGAGGCAAAGTATGATCTTGACATAGCGCGTAGTTTGTTCTCTAAATTTGATTACCACGTGACTTGCCTTTTTTATTTTGCTTACGTTATTTTTATATTCTATATCTTTCCAAAAATGTTGTATCCTATTTAATTGAACAAGTTTATCGAGAGAGAAATCGTAGATAAATTTCTTATAGCAGGTAAAATGTGCAACATTTTATTTGTCAAGATGATATTTTTGAAATGGCATATGCACCGTCAATTTGAATTACAAATGGGTTGTGAAAACGCAGGCCCTTGAAAAATAAACGATTTGCGAATTGTTTTTTATTTTGATGTAACAACAAAGTACATAAATAGAAATTCAAGAAAATTCAGTGAGACACCATCGAAGAAACTAAAAATTTCGAATCTGTGATTCATTCATAAAATATCCTGGGCCTTTGCCGAAGAGATTCTGAAAACATGGCAAAGTTGTCGTATTTTCAAGCTCACGTGTTTACATTTAGGGTATGGATTTATATATTAATGTAAATGGAAAGGGCTTATCAATGAATATCAATCAATGTCCTGTTGTCTTAAAGACTATGCCTCCTTTTACAATGGTGTTGTGAAAGCGATTTTGATGGAATCAAAATAACATTGCAGCAGCTGAATTGCGTTATAGTCATAGAAGTGTTTATAATTGCAAGATATGTTAATATTTATGTAATATTAAATGCAAATGAATTATGAATACAAGTGCAATGCTAAAAAATATTTAATTTACGCATGTACTGTATAAAGAAATGCATTTGACTCGTAACAAAACAGTCATTTGTCCCCGTTGCACGGAGCTTACGGTTCTTTAAGAAATCAGAAACTCATTGGGCAAGATTGCGAGAACATTTTAGCTCAAGATATTACATAGTATAATTGGTGGTCAATTAAATCATTTTTTTAAATAATCGAACCCAACTACTCTAACTGCTGCTGTTTTAGCTTGAACTAAGTGGATCATGGAATAAGGGCACGTGCTTACGAAAACTGGGTCGCAACCGATATTGCTATCTATAAAGGAACAGTTCCGAATACCAACGGTTCCGAATATGAAATACCCAGTTTTTACAATACCGACAGTAAGAAACCCTAATTTGCTGAAGGAAGTGCTTCACTGCTTATCAACTGTGTAGAACGTGAAAACATCATTGATAGACAATTTTCGACGAATTTTCATTAACATATTTATCCTCGTTGATGATGGTTGCTCTGCCTATGATACAATTGTCGACATTGTATAGTAAATGATCGTTTTCAAACTATGTGAGGTTTCAGTCGAATACTAAAACTGAAAAATAGAACAAGGTGTTAAATTGATTGGTTAAAATGGTTGAATGCATGCATGGTAAATGTAGACTGCAAAGTACCTGATTTACTGAGGTATTTAAGTAAGGGAAAACGTTTATGATTTTAACAAAATGGAGGTTTTCATTTCGCCATATTGCTTTGACAAATCATAATCTTTGCGCACAATCATAATCAAATCAAGAAGCGCAAAGTTTGTTTGGGAATAAAAGGGATAAAGACAATTATAAGCGCAGGAATAGCACCCCAGCAAGTATTAGGAGTGTTATACTTATCTAATAATGCCTTCGTTATTTAGTTTGTCTTCGAATAGAATATTACAAATGGTAATTCTTAACGAAGTTGTCTAATACAAACTCTAACAATCTTGAAGGCAATGGCCCATGTTTAACGTTTTATTTGCAACAAATTCATACTGTAATACCATTTCAATCGTGATAGAAGTGCTGATGGAGTTATTCAAAGGCGAATGACTTTACTCATATATACGAAGAATTTTACTGCATAATACTCTTGCAACCATCTCTGCTCAACAAACTTTGAATATTTCAATACCAGAATGATATTTTGTAACTAGCTTTGTTTCGATAATATGCAATTTAAAACAGTTTTCACCTTGATATTGGTTGACCAGCGAATAACAAGGTTACACTCCTTAACTGACTCAGTTTATTCAATATTTTTTATGCAATTTCACAATTCTGATATTAATAAAATAGAAAACTTATTGTAGTGTTTTGTTATAGTTTGGGACTTAAGGAAATCTACGCGAATTTTTTTGTCTCGTCTTATTGGTAAAAAAAGTTAATACTTTTCTTTTAACAATTTTTTTTTCTTCCCAAAGATGATTCACTTGGAGGTGATTTGTTTTGGTCTGTTGGACTTCATTTACATACACCTTTGCCATTTCGTCCTAGTGGTTTGGCAGAGAAATTTCGAACGCATATGTTCGTCACGGCTGGAAACCTTTCACAATACAATGAAGGTAAACCCACTCCATCACCATTAGGAAGCACGTGTTATATTGTCGCATTTACATTTTTCAAATTGTACATAGTCACAGCTCTATGATATATCTTATACAGCGTTGACTGTTTTAACTTGGAAAATTTCGAGTACTAATGTGTTCTTTTGTCAGTTTGATGATACAAATATCAATAAGTAGTTAGCTATGTGTCGCCGTAGCTAGTGTAAACAGTGCAATAAGACAAAATCTCTGACAAAATTTGACTTTGTTCGCGCTTGTGGTACTTGAGAAAAAATGATTCTTGGTCGGTTGTTTAAATGCAGAGGTCGTTCCAAATGATGCGGCTATTAGAATAGCTAGTAGTAGGGCAAGGCATACTTCATCTTCTTTTACGAAAGAGCGCATGATCGCCGTTTCTAATTTAAAAAAGAACAAGAACATTGTTTTTTGTAAACCAGACAAAGACTTTGGTGTAGTGATTCTAAACAAAGAGAATTATAAAAGTAAAATGTTGAATATTTTGAATGACAACAACAAATTCTGCGCTCTTGTTAAATTTCCAGATTACGACAAAACCTCTACTTTAGAAAGGAGACTGCAAACACTTCTTTTAAACTTGAAAAAAAACCAAATCAAATTAGTGAAACTTTTTATAATTTAGTCCGCCCAACGGGTGCAGAAAGACGTCGTATGTATGGTTTACCTAAAATCCACAAACATGGCACTCCCTTTCGACCAATTCTAGCCATGATTAATTCAGCTTATCATGAGTTATCCAAACAATTGTCAGTGGTACTTTTTTCCGTTTTATAGAGGTTCTCAACATATGCTATAAAAGACTTTCACATTACGAGTGCGCTAAAACCACTAAATTTGTCTATGTACATATATATCGGATATATATATATGTGCCACCAACGCAAGTTGGGTTAAATTGACCCGGAATCTGGGAAACCCTGGTCAAGATATTTGACTTGGATTTCCGGGTTAAATTTTTAACTCGGATTATGGTTAAATTTGACATGGCACAAGGTCAAAACTGACCCAAGTTACAGGTCATTTTACTCTTTAAACAAAATGGCTGCTTGTCACCAGAAATTGAATGATTCCAATGTTTTTATTAAACAACAGTAAATTTGTGCGCTACAAAACACCAGCAAATGTGTTTAATCATGTCCAAAATCGACAACTCTATCAATACAGCAGTACCTAAGAACCTAAACTCAATACCATGAACCTAAAACCAACTGTAAAACGTAAAATCTAAAAAGCAGCTAAAGCTAATTCTCAGATGGTCCTGCAGTACCAGGGATAATGAATGTCTCCAATAGAAAACGGTTTAAAGCATACTACTATAACTTTCAGCAAAGCTTTGTTGGTCATGATTTTCTCTACTACCAAGTGCAAAATCATGAGGATCTAGATCTTCTGGCTGTATCCAGAGTTTTGGTAGACATAAACCAATCTGTAAGAAAGGATAATGAAAACTGAAGCATTTCAAATCTGCAATTTGCTTTAATTTGTTATGAAGCTAAAGTCTAATCTGTATGACAAATAGTTATGGTTTTTTTTTGCATAACGTTCGAATACACAAATTGTTTAAAAAAATAAGTGCTTACCTTATAAAATATCAACCAACGATGAAAGATTTCCATATATAAATATTCCTTTCAAACATTTTTCCATTTAAACCTTGCTTCGCTAATGTAAAAACACTTCACAAGTTCACAACAACATAAAAACAACCAAATAAGCGGGAAATCGCATATCGTCATTATGATTATTACATGACGTATGCCGTATACAAAATGAATATTATTTAATTAATTTTCAGGAAAATTGGAAATTAAACGAGACTTACCTGGAAGTCGAAGTCATAATTCCAGCCGCAGTCATGAACTTTTTTATCCATTGAGAAATGGTCTCCCGAGAGACCGACTTGTGAGGTCTTATGCAACTAATTAGTAGCTACTGAATTTTGTTACTTAGAAAATATCACAAAATCAGTTGCCTGTATGCAGATTGCACTATAATAGATGAATTTCGCTTAACCACAATTTAGTGAACATTTTTGCGATTGAACGTCAATGCTTGCAAACAACAACAATTTACTCACGAACTCCTATAATTGATTGAAGTATATGATTCTTTGTTCAAATGTTTAGACGTACCTTGGCGAAAGAGAATCGAGGCCTTAGGTGAGAACGTAAGATGGTCATATGGTGTTGGCCTTGTCCTTCTGGCTGGAATCGCGCGGTTTGAGTTGAATTACTGTTTATTGGGTTGGAACTCTCTTACTGATAGGTTAGACAATGATAAAGAAATAACCTTAAAATGAGTAAATACCATGGTGAATGGTCAAAAATACTAACGTGTTAACTCTTAAAAGAACAGTTTAAGCCAGAACAATAAACCAACAATTATAAAGGAACTTTTTAAGCTAAAAATACACAATGTATTTCGGCAGACTACTCGTCAGGTGTCAACGTCTGCTAAATGAGAGCATCAGAATCATGCGATATTTATGATATTACTTAAAGTCAACGTCGTTTCTAAATTGAGAGTTGACGCTTAAAACAGGGATAAATGAAACACGTAATCGTAATTGTCTCTGATGTGCTTTGGTATAAACGTTACGTAGATGACACTTTTTCTTTGTTTCGTAACAATGAAAATCGCAAATTATTTTTACAAAAACTTTCTTCTCTTCATCCTGCATTAATTACACATCTGAGCAAGAGACAAACGATCAATTAGCTTTTTTAGATGTTCTTGTTCATAAACGCAATGGTCAATTCTTAAAAAGCATTCATTGAAAAGCAACTTTTACTGGTTTGTACACACGCTTTGACTCTATCTCTTCGCACAGAGAAAAGATTTTTTTAGTGAGGTGTTTGATAAAGCGAGCGCATAGATTGTCCTCGAGTGAGTTTATTTGGAGTGATCTCAACTCATTAAGGAAAATTTTTGTTTCGAATGGATATCCGGCAAAATTGAAAGAAAAACTTTTCTTATCAACTTTGAATGAACGAGATAAATCTTTTGGACCGGCCTAGTGCCCTGTATAGCTTTAGACTTCCCTGGATGGGCAAGGCCTCAAATGATATCGAGAGGGAAACTACAAATATTACTGACAGTTTGTTTTTCGCCTGCAACGTTGTCTTCATATTTTCCAAAATAAAAACATTTTACAACCCACCCCCGAAGAGTCTCTGCCTACGCACATGTCAAGCAATGTAGTGTATGAGTTCAAAATGTGATTGTGATGCTCGCTATGTATGAAGAACTTCTCAAAGTTTGAGTGATAGATAAAACAACATGTACAACTTCTATTAGGAATAAAACTGTTCCTTTAAGACCACAACCAAAACGCAACTTTAAAAGTGAAAATTTGATTCTATGTGATTCAGCGATTGGAAAACATCTTTTGAACAACACTCACTGTGCCAATTCATATTCTGATCATAACTTTAGAGTTATTTAAAAATGTCGCTCATTATTTCAGTTAAGCGTCATGGAGTCTGTATTAACTAAGTTGGCTAATGCCGTCCTCTGCCGACAGAAAGATTATGTGTTTCATTTATCCCTGTTTTAAGCGTGAACTCTCAATTTAGAGATGGCGTTGACTTTTTGTAATATCATAAACATCACATGATTCTGAAGCTCTCATTTAGCAGACGTTGACAACTGACGAGTAGTCTGCCGAAATGCATAGTGTCTTTTTAGCTTAAAAAACAGTTCTTTTAAAGTTGTTCATGTTGCCGGAACCACCCCTCCCCCCCCTTTTCGCAATAAAAAATATATTTAGATTAAGCAGAAGTTAGTCCCCGCACTTCATATGTTGCTCCGCCGTCCCTGGAATTGTTGGATTATTGTTCTGGCTTAAACAGTTCTTTTAAGAACTATAACGTTAGAATTTGACCATTCACCATGGTACTCATTTATTTTTTAAATCTGTCACCACGACAAAGACTTTGTTTTACGATAAAGGAATACTTATCAATTTTTACAAAGATTAGGCTTCCTTGCTGACGAATTATGAAATATTTCGTTTTCCCATGTTCAGTGGCCAGTTTAATCTTCATGACGTGTTCAAAAGCTGGCATTTGCATCTCTGCAAATTTTACCACCGTAATGTTTTTTGGCGAATGAAAATGTTTGTTATAAATGTTATTCATAAAGTTTGCCATATCTTGTGGAAATGAAAAATCGCAAAGTAAAATACTGAATTGCCATTGTTAAATTCGTTTAGTCTTCCATTTGATCTTCACACGATATTTCATGCCACTGATGTTAGTCATGTTACAGCAAATGATTTGCTAGACGCGAATTGTATGTTTACTTGTTTTAAATAAGTGATTAACCTAGTAAATATTTTCAGAACAAGCATGTAGATACCATATCTGAATAAGATTTTCATTAAAAGATAAGTTTCATCTTCAATTGAAGACAATTGAAGAGTAAAAAAATTTGGTCAAAGTGGAGGTAGTGTATGGACTATTTAATCAAAATTGTAAAAGGAACTAGCAAGATAATTTGAAAATCTTGCATTGTCCGGTAGTGTGCAAGTATTAGTGCATGGCATGGTAAATACATCAACTGAAAAGTCACTTAATTTTTTTTAGTATCAATCCTGGTTTACAGTTTGGTGTTGGCCTTAACGATTTATAAGAGCAACTGACTCATGGATTCAAACAGTTGCTTTGTTTGTTTTGGTTCCTCGTGTACAGTATTGCTCAACATTATGGCTCAAAACTATGGCTCAACAGTATGGCATCAGATTAAACGCAGTGTGTTACAGTTTTCACATACGGTGTTATCAGATCGGATTGATCTCATTGAATCCAAAAGTCTTTCTATGTTCTCTCTTCGAATCCAATATATTCCTAAAAGTATTGATTGCATCTGATCTGTTCATGTTTGATTTAATCCTAAAAAAGCGTTGTCCGATCCAATCTGTTTCTATGAAAGAAGGAAGTTTGGATCCGAAGTCTGAACATATGTAAAAAAAAGTTGCAAAATGTCTTGCCATGCTTGAGTGTTTATGACCGAAAATTATGGCAGTTTTCTGTAATTCCTGTAAAAATAACATTTTATTGGGTTGCTACCTTCTTAATTTAATTGTGCTATTTCACAATTAGATCTGAATCCCAATGTCGAGTGTAGACATGTGTAGACATAACCTTGAATGAGATTAACTATGAATAAGATTAATTAAGGTATGCGTAAATTTGTAATGTGACATGTAGACTTATACTTCAAACATGCAAGTTCTCTGGCTTCTCTTGGTTTTATTTTTTAACATTGTAAAATACGGATACACCGTTTCCTTTTCGGTGGATAGACTTGAGACAAGTGAAGACACATATCATTCACAGGGTACAAGTGCTGTTTTGAGTACGCCTTACGTCGTTTTTCAGCACAAAATTGCTGCAGGCTCAGAAAAAAAGGCAGGCAACTTTAAATGACCTTCGGTCTCAGGCTTGCACTGATCTGCTCTCCAGTTCTCCAAAAGGTCTCCTCGGTTTGCATAAGCCTGTGGAAACACAGTAAACATCTTTTATTTCTTAAGTGATGCATAAATTTTGCTGCTTTCTAGCTTTCTGTAGTATAATTCCCCAGTCTTTGCACCTGAGACTACAATACCAATCACATGCTCAAGCTCCCTGATGGTTATATGTGCTTATTTAAGTAAATATTTGCAAGACTTTTTGACGTGACTTGTTTTCCTCCTAGGAGACCGAATAGTCATAGAAATATTAAGTATGAAGACTAGAAATTCAATTTCTTGGGTTGGTTCCAATATCGACTTGTGTTTGTGTATACAAAATCCTAAACTGCAAAATGTTTCCACAGTGTTTGTAATGTTTTTTGACCAGCAGCGTAATCATATTATCCAACAAGGGAGTGAATCATCAATATTGCCCATACAAATGTGACCACTGATCTGATAATAGACTGGATATAGCTTCTATAGGTATCAAAAGTGAAACCTAACTATATGTGCAAAATTCATTTCCGGTTACCCATTAGAGATACAAATTACTTTAGAAATGTATAGCAGATAACGTTTACAGACAGGGATTTTCGAATATTTAAGGGCTTTCGAATAACGAATTTAACCTAAGTTTATTTTTAACTCTAGGTTAAGTTAACCAGCTTTTGAACAACCGACCCCTAAGGTTAAGTAATTTAACTCACCTAGCGAGAAGGGTTAAAGTTAACCCTTGTTTTAACCGGGGCTTAAGATAACTTAGTTTTGAGCAACGCAAACTAACCAGGGTTAAAATTTTAACCTTAGGTTAGGCTTATTTAACCCTGGGATAGCGTTAAACGGCTTTTGAACAACGCGCCCATGATCTAGAATATATTTCAATGCTTAAAAATTGCTGTAAGTACCTTTATTTTGTCATTCTTTACAATCTAGAGATTGTTGTATGTTACTTTTGCCGCGACTCTATGAGCGGGGTACTATTGGTGTTGGAACAAACAAATATTCTAAGCTTTTGTCCTTAATTTTTTCTTAGTTTTAATTTCTGTTTTTATTTTAGAAAGATAATATTATCACCACGCCTTGCTATAGCATTTGGATATGGTATCCATCAATGAGTAAGTATGGTTGTTATTGATACAACATGCGCAATTGCATTGTATACAGAGCTTTAGCACAAAAAATTGTATTCCCTGAAAATAAACTACCATCAGAAGTTGAAAACACCTTTCTGTTTTATTTCATATTGATATAACAATAGCTACTGGTTTGAAACAATTTACTTCTGCTTAAAGACACGACAAACATAAACCAAGTTAATACTGTGATGGTGATCAAGATTATAGTAATAGACCCAGCTTTTCCACTGATTCTGAATTTATGACTGCAATACCATACATTGCGAACTACATTGCCAGATGCTGTCAAAGAAACTGCTGGACCGAAGCTGTTGGTTCAAAAAGTTACTAAAGTGATTTCTGCTTTCTTGTCTTTAAAAGACAGGAGTACTTAGTTTCAAACCAACAGCTATTGTTATATAAGTCTACAATAAGACAGAAAGGTGTTTTTAACTTTTGATGGCAGTTTACCACATTGGAAAAAAATTCCTGATGCTACAACTTGAATAAACTGCGACTGATACATTTATGTTAGATACTTTTATCACTACACCTTGATAGCATTTGGATATGGGATTCATCGATGATGGTTACCATACTTACTCATTGATGAATGCCATATCTAAATGCTATCAAGGTGTAGTGATAATCTTCAGGGGCAGATCCAAGATTTTTCCTGTTACTCAAAATGGCTGAACGCCGGAGGCGTTCGTTTCCCAGGGGTCCGGCAAGTATGCCTCAAATATAAGAAGGCAATGCATTCAAGAAGTTAAGTCTCTGCTTGGTGAGCTTTATGTCATAACTGACAAACACTTTTTGACAGAAACCCTGCAAAGAGTCCGTGACGTCCTCCAGTACACCAGAAAACACCATCCAAAAGAAAATGATGTCTCTTTAAAAGATAAATTTCTTTCACCCAAAAAGCAAAAAACCACAGAATTGTGTGTTAAAAAGTTGTTTAGACGAAAGACAAAAGACAATGTTTGCAAAAGAGTTGGATCTGTAGCTGAATCACGAAATGCGAAGGTTTTCGTACATGATGACAAGTGTATTGGAAAACGTAAGAGATCTACGCTTAAAAATCAACCTGTCGTTAACAGAAAAAAAAACGAAGATAACAACACAGGAAGACAAAAAACACCGTGGAGTTTATGAAGTGTGGACAACGATAAGTAACATGAACCTTGGTTATGACCAGAGAGACATTTTGCTAAGTGGGAATGGATGGTTGAATGATGATCATGTTTGTGCTGCACAGGAACTTAAAAGAACAAAACACTGGAGTTTCCGGTCTTAACTGCATTGCAGCAATGAAACATTGTAGCAGATTTCTACATGCACCACATAATTTAAACAAAACTATTCAGAGACATAACATTGATCTACAATGGGTGACATCAAGTTCTACTTCTGGCAACGTAGTGGTGTATGAAAGCTTGTACAGGACAGTCAATGGCTCAGTTAAAAGACAGTTGGTTTTGATGTACAAAAGATTATGCAACAATGATGGTTCTCTCGAGATCATAGTTAATCTACAACAACGTCAAAAAAGAACTTCGGATTGTGGTCTTTTCTGTATTGCCAATGTTGTGGCTCTAGAGCATGGAATCGATGCATCAACAGTCACATTTTGCGCCATGCTTTTCTCGAAAAAAAATTGAAATGTTTCCCCATGAAATTAAGGAAAATGCCAGCTCAAAATCTGTATATGTTATCAGTATACATTGTTTTGTCTACGGCACATACCTAGTGCACCAATGGTTTATTGTGTTATCTGTGACAACTGATTTAATCATGGATCGTCTCAACTTTGTGTAAGAATCTCAGAAAAAGAAGCAGCAGCAATAGCCAGAATCACCATTTATCTGCATCGACTGTGAAAAGATAACTCAGTAACTCACTGGATGGTAATGCTTTAAATTATGATCAAGTATCAAGGCTTCTAATAAGTTTTAGTGTCAGTGCATGGTAGGGCAGTGCCTGTCAATCGTAAACAGCATTTTTTCCAATTTTTTTAGCTGGGTTAAAATGTTTTCAACAACCAGACATTTTTTAGATACTGAAGAAACTTTTCTTAGGTACTGGAAAACATTTCTTAGATATAGGATTGATATTGATAAGTACCGCATAACCTGATAACTATTGCAAAGTGCAATGAACAGTGCAGACCATGGTTCATTTAACCACATAGTTTTTGAGGTAAAACTGAACTGGTCTTATTTTTTAACATAATTTATTTTCACGAATGTCATGTTCATTTGTTTACACATTTGCACATTTCACGAAAAATACGTACATATAATACATATGATATTTGATATATTGGAATTTCATTGAACATTTCTTAAAAATAAACTTGAAAACCTCATTGCTAAATACCACATGGCACATCCCTGCTGCTTACTATGCTTAAGATGATGTAGTTATACTATATTTAAGCTTTAACATTAGTCTTCATTCTGTAGTTAAAATGTTTGTATATGTAATAGCATGGTTTCGAGTGCAAGTTGGAAAAAACTTGCACGAGTGAGTTTTTCAAAGACTATCAAAATTGCACGAGTCCGAGTCCAATTTGAAGTCTTTGAAAAATTCACAAGTGGATGCAGAGGCGTCACTAGAACTTTAATTGGGGGTAGTGCATATTCATATATTCTGTTGTGCCCTACTGATTTCTTTTGAAAGTGAATTGAATTTCAAAAGAAATCAGTAGGTCACAACTATTGAGTTCTATAGTAACTGGAGCCGCTATCTCAAGCGCGGCCTTAGATATCTGATGTCGCCAAAAAAATGGCGGATTTCGTCCGTTGCCGCTGAGACTTACCGAAATTCACCGCTTTTCCGAAAATTTCACAATTTCCCACTCCCTCCTGAGGAAAGAGTGAGGAAAATGTATGTATGTATTTGGGATTCGGCAAGCAATTTTTTGATGAAAATCAAGGTAAAAACCTTAAATTCATAACATCGAGTCAACTGTGGTTGTCAGTTATCTGCTCCTACGAGGATGCATTTATAACTATCAACGAAAGAGCTATATGTCGGCTACACATGTACGAATGCAGATGTGCGTCGTTTTCTTACCAGCGTCAAACTTGTTTGATCGATTAAACTGTTAAAGTCTATACAAAAAAGTATATCATAGTTCATCTCCACGGTTCACGAGAGAGAAGTTAGCTTATTTTTTATCATTGCTATTTTGCTTCTTTTCATGCAATGGGCAATGGCTTTTTTCGCCACAATTGTAGGATTTTTACTTGTTTCTTTAATAAATAAAGTAAGTATTAAATCTCTGGATATTTACGGATTTTCTGTAATTGAGTTTCATATTAAATTTCAAAAAGACTCAAGTCTGCATAGGTTTGGTAAATGAAAACAAACAATATTGTTTGGAAATTACTTTAAGTAACCTTTTTGTGAGGTTCTGAAGTGCAACTGCATCAAATACTTGTAAAGTTACATCAGTAGTTGATAAGTATGGCGGTCGGTCGCAAAATTAGGCTCTCTGCGAATGTTTGTATATTTCTCTGCATCTATGTGTCTTTTTCAAACTACAAGTCCTTACATCTACGGACGAACACTTCACTAAATGACAGCGATGTGTACTTTGTTTCAAAAAAGAGCTGCAGGATTGAAATTTCGGGAAATTTACGACAACAGAGGAGTCGCTACATCGCCCGGCAAAATGGCGCTGTTTCAACGAAGTTAGCTAAACGAAGAGAACGCAGCTGACTTTCTTTGCTCGGCTGCCATCATTCTGTCTGGCGACGTTTGTCCTCTGCCTGGTCCTCCAAACCATGTGGACTTTGATGTTCCATCCTTCAGTATCAAAGCCAATGGCCTGTCTATAGCTCATCTCAACGTTAGAAGTATAACCGGTAAAATCGACCAACTAAATCTTGTTATGAGTAACATCGAAGGCCCCGATATCTGGACATTCTCGGAGACCTGGCTCTCACACAGTATTCAGGATGAGGAAATTCACATACCGGGATACAATTGTGTAAGACGAGACCGGGAAGGAAAGCAAGGGGGAGGTGTAGCAATTTATTGGCGCGAAAGTTTAAATTTTATCGAGCAAGAAGACCTCATGAATGCAAATGAGTCTGTCTGGATTAAAATAAACCGAACAAGGTGCAAGCCACTCATCATCGACAATGTCTACAGACCCCCAGATCAACCTGTTGATATCTTTTTGGATAATCTAAATGATTCTCTGTCTAGAATTGATTCTACTAATGATAAAGTTCTTCTGGGAGATTTCAACATTGATTTCTCTGTCCAACAGAAAAATGCAAATTTTTCGCTGAAACGAAGACTCCGGGGAATTACAGAGGCTTTTGACCTAAAACAATTGATAAAGGAACCAACACGCGTCACCGAACATTCTGAGACGCTAATTGACCTAGTGTTTACAAACGCCAACCACAAAGTCTGGAGTTTTTGATCTCGGACTTAGTGATCACTCGCTTGTTTACTGTGTCCTTAAATCCGGTCGTCCCCGAGTTGCTCGAATCTATCGAATATCGTTCATACAAGAACTACAACAAAGACTCTTTCAATGAAGATCTTGAGAATATTCCCTGGCATGTCGTTTTCAATAACACCGACAACCTGGACGACTGTGTTAATACATGGAATAAGCTGTTCTTGGACGTTGTTGAAGCCCACGCACCAACTAAAACCCGAAGAGTCAGAGGATCGTCAACCCCGTGGATGACCTCAATCATCGCTAATGAAATGAGAAAGCGCGATTATCATCTCAAGAAAGCAAAAGGAAACAAGAACAGTCGAAATTGACGCGTTTACCGACTACTAAGAAACTGAGTAAACAGAGACATTAAGAAAGCTAAATCAGACTATTATTCCAGTCTGATTCAAGAAAACCAAGGAAATGCTAAAGGGTTTTGGAAAGCACTCAAAAAGACTCTACCATCGTCAAAGATCTCCACAAATATCTCTAGTGTACGAGTAGATGACGCAGTTGTCACCTCTGACGAGTCAATTGCCACTGCTTTGAACACCTTCTTTGTAAGTATTGGTAGAAAACCTGCCGGAAAATTTCCGGAACTGTCGTTCTCTAACCAGCCCGAGGTCAATCCTAATATAACTGGTTCCGGGTTTTCTTTCCGGCTGATATCTGAAAGTTTTGTCAGGGAAGCTATCAAGCGTTTAAAACCCAATAAGGCTACTGGGTTAGATAACAGGAACTTCCTTCTGTTTGTAAAACCGCGAGGGTCATACCCCTTTTTTAGAAAGGTGACAAACAGGACGCGTCCAACTACAGGACAATCTCAGTACTGCCAACGTTAAGTAAGATCTTAGAAACTGCTGTTCGCACTCAATTCTATGGCTACCTAACAGAAAATAACCTAATCTCGTCAAAACAGTTGGTTTTCGACTGAAATCCTCGACGGTCACAGCTTCTGCACAGTTTATTGACCAGTTACTCCTCGGCATGGACAACGGCACTGTTACAGGGACCGTCTTTTTAGATCTGACAAAGGCGTTCGACACCGTGAATCACTCCATCCTGCTACGTAAACTGTCTCGCTTTGGTCTGGATGATACAGCGCAGAACTGGTTTGATTCTTTCCTTTCCAACAGAAACCAAGTTACTTGCTGTGGCAGAGCTCAATCTGACCCAGACACAGTATCTGTCGGAGTTGCCCAAGGCTCAATCTTGAGCCCGCTATTGTTTATAATTTATATGAATGACTTACCAAACGTCCTCGAATTTTGTAACATTACTTTGTACGCTGATGACACCGTTTTATAGTTTTCCTCCAAACTTATTTCAGAAATCGAAACTAAGATGAACTCGGACCTCAGACAAGTATGTGATTGGTTGAAACTTAATCAACTTACTCTTAACATCAAGAAATCCCAATTTATGCTAATAGGTAGTAACTCGAGACTACGTAGAATCGATTCCATTGTTATTTCAGCCGATGGTAAGCAACTTAAGGAAGCAGAATGCTTTCCCTACTTAGGATTAATTATCAATCAGAATCTTACTTGGGAGGATCATTTTGAACACATGCGTAATAAGATAAACAACAAGCTAGGCCTTTTGCGGCGCATTAAGTCGTGTCTCCCACTAAGCGCTAGGATAACTTTCTTTAATTCTTTTGTTTTGCCCCTTTTTGACTACGGCGATATATTATGGGGAGACCGGGGCAACACTACACTTATGACAGAGCTACAGATCCTTCACAATAAGGCTTCGCGAATCATTTTAGATCTTCCCCTACTGCTTCCGCGAGCGATGCACTTTCAAGGCTCCATTGGAAACCTCTAGAAAGGCGGAGAGCCGAGCATCGTGCTATTTTCATGTTTAAGGTAGTTAATAACCTTTTTATGCACACTTATAAACTGCTGTTTTAACAGTAAGTATCATAACTATAATACACGATCAAAGCAAAATATCTGCAAATCATTCGCACACAGAAGATGGGGGCACTGGATAACAATAAATTTTGCAGCGGACGTTTGGAATGCCTTACCCCTTTCCATAAGAGATGTGCCCACCTTAAGCCAATTTAAGCGTGGTATCAAAAAAGCACTATTTTAATTAGTTTCGTTTTTAGCATGTTAATTTTTAAATGATGTAGTTTTATCTTCATATTTTTCGATTTGTATTCTTTTTCTTTTTATTTTTAAGTAGTTATATTATATTTAGTTACTTTTAGAGGACCACTCTGTAAACCACTTTTTAGTGATGTTGTCATCCTCAATAAAGATTAGCTATTATTATATAAAGTTGTAGCACATTTTGATTTTGTTGTGTTGATATATGAATTGGGCAAAATGCAAATAATCATGAAAACACTTATGCTTCCAATGGTGTTTATAATTCATTTGTAGTTTTAATACTTCTACCCTTCTTTTTCACTTTGTTTTGTTTTTCCTATATTTGCAATATAAGTGCACTATAATTTGAATGATTAACACAGTTTTCACCTCAATAATAAATTTCATAAGCAGTTGGTAGTGCATTTTGTTCTCTGAGTATCCACATCTGGTGTTTTGTTCATACAAGAATGATGAAGTGCAAGTAGATATGTCATAGCAAGGCAATAAAACCAAATGAATTACATATCTATAGTGTACTTTTATGCTAGAAGCTTAAAAGCTTTTTAGAAATTATAAAGTTATTGGATTATATTACCTCTATATCTGTTAACGAGTGATAACTTTCCCGCGTAAAGTTTACTAACAGCTCATTGATTGGGTAATGATGTAATTTAATTATGTTAATTGTTAGAGGTGAGATGAGCACATTGGCATTGTTGATTTTGAGATGTAGAAGCACATATATTTTACTTTTATATATTATTCATTAAACGTTTCAAAATATTTCGCTTTCGCTTGCTCGGTGGGTGAATGTTTAATAATATCATCAATCTCATGAAAAGAAATAAGAAGCAAAAAACTTGTAGAAAAGCTTTGAAAAGGAAAACCTTTTTTCAAAAAGCAGCAATAATGCATATGGTAAATCTCCTTTCTGTAAGTAAGCTCAAACTGTTTCTTAAAGAAATATAAGAAATATATAAGACATATACAGTACAGTAACTTTAAAGGTTTCATCACTGAATCTTTAATGCTTCAGTATAGTGCATTAGATATTAGTAACATTTAAACAACACTCAACTAAAATATTTTGATAAACATATGACATGATTTAAACATTAAGTTATATAAAACCCAATGGCTTATACAGTTTGAAGCTTCACATCTGCATCGAGTCATCATCAATCTCAGTACAAATGTTTACATAGACACAAACTTTATGGCCTTCCCATTTTACATGTTTGTGAATTGACATTTCATTAAGCATCAAAACATACACACAACTTTCTTGCCATCTTTCTTTGGTTCATGAACTTTAACTTCAAAGCATTCAAGGCATCATTAGTGAATCCATTGTCTCTATCCATATAATTTGACCATGATCAAATTAAATAACTCTGGATAGAGAAGAAAATAAATCAATTACCTTTACAGCATTACCATTTTTTTATGACTCTGCCAGGTCAATAACATCTTCCAGTCATCTTTACTCCTTGATCTTCCCTGCATGTTGTCAGCAAATAGAACATAACAAGCTCTGTTCCAAATCATGGGTACTGTTTGGGCTGATCATTTCTTTTTGATACTTACTCACAGAGCAAAATGTGTGCAGGGCCTTTTTTGCTTAGGGAAACTATTTTGCAAATAGATGGGTAAATTTACGATTTCATGCATTAACAAATGACAGAAAAGTATGCAGAATTTTATAAACAAAACATGAAACATCAGTATATTTGGCGTTCAAGTCAGTCTTAAAAAATACGATCTTTTATATTTTATGGCTTTTCAAGTGCATGTATAATTGCTTGTCAATCGTTGACGGACTACCAAAACAAGCAACTATCTCACCTGTGAGAAGCGATATGTTCCTTTTTGTGGAAACTACGACATCCAACAATTGAACGATTGAAGTGTTGGCATTATAAAAGAAATGCCAAAAAAGACATCGTCACAGAATATGGAACTAACGATATCCATATTCTGTGATATCGTGTTTGTTTTTGAAAAATTGTTTATAATTTACTATAGACACCAGAGGGAAGTCGAGAATATTATTTTTCTGCAAAGCGATCATTTCAGCGGAAATACGTCCGTTGGCCGCCATTTTTGGCGACCTCGCCCCAGTAGTTAGCCGCTCCAGTTATTATAGAAGTCAATGGGCACAACTGTATATATGAATATACACCCTCCCAAATAACGTTCTAGTTACGCCTCTGACTGGATGTTTTCAAAATTGCACGAGAACCATGCTATTACTTATTAATAATATACATGAAAAACTTCTCATGTTTGTAAATGATGATCGTCCAGGTTAATAAAGTCCTGAGAAGGACTGTTTTTGTTGTTGTTGACTGACGTTTCGACAACCTAAGCGGTAGTCATGTTCAGAATCAAATGAGGAGTAAACGTCAGGTTAGCCGTATTTGTTATCTGGTTCTTACGCCTGCTGGTTGATTTGACAATCTGAATAGCCTCTTGTGTGTTCAAACCCTCATTACAAACACGACGGACGTACTGCCATTACCGACAGAAGACATTATGGAGCTACTGGAGCTTACCTCACCTCGACTTACTTCCAATACAAAGGAACACACTACAAATAATTACGTCATTGTATTGTGTGTACAGGAAATGTGTATTGTCATTGTGAATTAGTGTGAAGTGAAATATTTTATTTTTAGTTGTGATGTGTGATTTAGGTGTGATGTTTTTAGTTGTAATGTGTGGGTGTCAATTGTGTATTGTCATTGTGAATTAGTGTGAAGTGTAATGTTTTTAGTTGATCGTTTGTTTGTATTGTGAATAAGTCGTTTGTAAGGTTCCGGTAATTGCTGTGATCTGTTCAGGGGGCTTTGTTCCAAGTTGGTATACCAACTTTCTAATGTAAGCCGTAGTAGTCGGTCAGTATGTGTTGGCTTGCGATAAATTGTTGTTCGTAGTTTTTCATTGTCATGTTTTACCAAACAGTCGAGAAGAGGAAGAGTTCCGTTTTCTTCGACATCTTTGGTAAATTGTATGTGGCTGTTCTATTTGTTGATGTAAGTATGAAGGTCATCAATCTCGTCTGCATGTAGTGCTGTGATTGTGTCATCTACGTAGCGAAACCAAAAAGGTAGTGCATGTTTGTAAGTCGTGAGCGCCCGTTCCTCTATAGATTGCATTACAATTTCAGCAACTACAACAGAAATGGGCGAGCCCATTGCTGTCCCATGTAATTGTTTGTAGTGTGTTCCTTTGTATTGGAAGTAAGTCGAGGTGAGGCAGAGCTCCAGTAGCTCCATAATGTCTTCTGTCGGTAATGGCAGTACGTCCGTCGTGTTTGTAATGAGGGTTTGAACACACAAGAGGCTATTCAGATTGTCAAATCAACCAGCAGGCGTAAGAACCAGATAACAAATACGGCTAACCTGACGTTTACTCCTCATTTGACTCTGAAGATGACTACCGCTAAGGTTGTCGAAACGTCAGTCAACAACAACAAAAACAGTCCTTCTCAGGACTTTATTAACCTGGACGACCATCATTTACAAACATGTAAAGATACTCCCGGGTTCAAACCATTTACTTTAAAAACTTCTCAATTCTGTTGACTTTTAACTTCAGCGTACGTACATTTCAGCCGGCAAGTTATTAATATCGACCGTCTTGTATATTTCAATTCCGTCGGATATTACTTTTCACGACACCATAGCTTACACACACACCGCTAGAACAAGGTATCTACTTTTAGCAATGTTCATATTTGCATTCTGAAACATCTATAAAATGGTGACCTGCAAACTAGTTCACCAAAAGAAAATCTACTTAAAACTTACACCAGACGTTGTAATTGCTTTGTTAACATCAATTTAACTTTCCCGCTTTTGTATTTTGATTGACTCTTCGATCACTTCTTTGTTTGAGTAAGCAATCAGGAGCACATTTTTCGAAAATAAATTGCACCGGTGTTTCGCTTTTTCTGCACTGTTGTTTCGTTTTTTTGCACTGGTGTTACGTTAAATTGCTCTGTTCTTAACCAATCAGAATTGAGAAATTTTTCCATGTATATTATTAATACTGGAACATACTGCAATATCATACAATTGGAGAAGATACAAAAACAAAATTACATAATACACATTTCTTGTAAATAATTAGCTACTTATTTTTTACAAATCTGCTTTATTTGGGATAAAATTAAAATCCAGTTCTCGATATTTCATTCAAAAGACATACCTAGATTGTATTTTGTATTTTATAATAAATACTTATTAGTTCTTATTCAAAAAATATGCAAGGATATGCCTGCCCATTTGTAGCAATATTCAATCTCATAAAATATATTTTCAGTTCAGTGTAAAATATATACATAAGTTTAATAAAGTCGGGCAATATTCGTGCAATTTAATCTTTTAATGTTCATGCAATCCAATTATTACAATATTTATGCAATCCAATCCTTACAATATTCATTCAATCTAATCCTTATAGTATTTATGCAATCCAATCCTTAAAATATTCATGCAATCCAGTCTTTACGCAATTCAACCATACAATATTTATGCAATCTTTATAACACCTACATGAATTCGTTGAGACATCCCATCATCGCCATGTGATATTTGGCGATATTATAAAATTTTACTTATGAATATTGCCACTCACGATTTGCTTTTGCTTGATCATATATTGTCCCTGAATTTGAAAAACAATGGATAAAACAATATCTGATATTGCTATTAAGCTAAAAGTACGGTGGCCGGTACCAGAGCCCACTATTCGTAAGAGTTAGGACAAACGGTCTGGGGCAAGTGCGGTGCCGCCATTTTGGTTCCTACTACAAAATGAAACTATAATAATAATAAAGTAAATGGTTTGAGTCATTTATCAATTTCGTAATTTCGACGTAAAAGCATTTTTTTCATTTTTTTCGTATTCATTGATTTGGCGATATGTAGTGACATTTAGTCGCCGTCAACGATCAAATATTACACACTTATCAATAACAAAACGTAATATTATCTCAAAATACTATATCTCTAGCAGTAATCGCCATATAAACACTACCTGTAATTTCAAAACTAGCAACCAAAATGGCGGAAATTGATCAGATGATCAATATTGTCCAATCGACGTAAGCATAACGGAGAACAATAGATGTCACAACTCTTACAAATAGATGGCTCTGGCCGGTACTGGTCACCAGAAAAATAATTTCAAAAACATAACAAAGAATAAGAAAACATCACTCAAAATACTCACTACACATTTCAAAATACTCAATACACACTCGTCCCAGTCTTACCCTGGTCTGGCCTGGCCAGTGAACCTGGCCCACAGTCGTCATTAGTTTCCATATACGAAATTGACGTGGCGTCGGAAAGCTAATACAAGTATACGCTTCCGAATTTCACATAGACAAAAAAAGTCAAACATATCGCCACAATAGCATCAAAATATGCGATACGCGTACATGAACTATTAGCAATATTTCTTCCAGGGATTTCTTGGTCTTGGTTAGACAACACAACATGAGTGGTCAATGTACAGATTGCATGTAATTGTATTTGTATTGGTTATATTCGACAGTCATTAGTTTAACTAATGCACTAATTGACGTGACTGGTACTGAAGGTCTAAATTTATTGTTTTTACTCGAAATTACAGAACTTTTCATTTTCTTTGGCGTTTCTTGTGCAACAAATTATAGCGCTATGCGCAAATTTTTTCTTTGGTTTCCTTGTTATTTCTGTAACGCATCACACAAGTACGTACGCGACATAGCGAATGTAAATTCATATACTTAAATTTTTGCTATTAAAGTACGGACATGTGTCGGAAGCCACTGCAAATACATTTGCTTGCGATATGTAGATCGTCTACTAATGTTGTTGCCCGACCAAGACCAGCAAAACCCTGGACGAATTTCTAATTATAGTTCAGCCAATATTTTCAAGCTATTATCCAAATGTCGCAATTTGTTTGTCTTCTGAAATGCGGATTATATATTTAATATGCTTACTTTATTATGTCACGTCAGTTTCGTAGATGGAAACTAATGCCGACCTTGGCCCACACGGGGAATGCTATAACCCGGGCGATGATCGGGGACGCGCCTATTAAATTCCTGGTCAGCGGCAAAAGCCTTGACATAATAATCGCTATAAGTACAATATGTTTTTTGTATAAAATTTCATAACACAAATCAACACAAAGTATAGAGCACAGCGCCCACATTGGCTTTTACAAAATATGCGGTCTTTTTTATAACGAATGTTACTGCAAACGCGCATTGTGAAGTATGTTATTCTTTGTTATTGAGCTTGCTTGTAATATGTTCTATAAGATATTGATGATGCTCAAAAGTATTCTAATCGGTAAGTCTTTTTTATTCGGCACTTTTAAATCTTACAATTTATGTTTTGTATTATTATACGATTGTCATGTCTGATTATGGGCAAGCAAAGTACTCTGTCAGAGTTTGTCCAAAGTCAACATTCAAACAACTTGCATGAAAGTACTGCCCACATGAATCACATCCCAACCAGTCTTCACCATCATCTATCTTGCAAATCTTGCATACCAAACTATTTCTCCTAATAAAATAAATTTTACACATTTTACTTATGGTATAGTAAACAAGCACACAATTTATAACATTACAAATGTCAGATTGATTTTATGGATAATTCCAACAAATAAATCACGACTTTAATGTTTTTGTCTAGTTTTATGTTTTTGTCTAGTTTAATGTTTTTGTCAATTAAATAAAATCTATAATTTGCCCCTTTTATTAAAATATTTAAAAAAATATAATTTTTTTGTTATTACTCATAAATGTCATCATAGCAAGAACCCATAATCATTGAAGTCACGTGCTGCCTCACTTTTCTCATGTCAAACTTTGAATTTATGTCAAGATTTTGACTCAGATATTCAGCAAACTGAAATGATAAAAATAAAAGAGATTTTTTTTAAATTGTTATTTCTTAGAACATAATGTCAAAACAACTACCAGGCAAATAATTATTCCACAGTTAAACCCATCCTCTTGCACATAGTGTGAAGGCTGAATAATAGACCAAGTTGATGTGTTCCACCCACTTTTTAGATCAACAAGGGCACTTTATAAACAAAGGGATTATATTATCAACTGCACTATATCAATGTTGCTGTGTGTATTCAAGACATTGAAGTGATTCATTGAATTGGAATTTCAAATACTGGTATTTGTCAAGGAAGTAATGTATGTATACTTACCAAATGCTTTTGATAAACTGTGAAAGTTCAACTCTTGTTGCTTCACTGATAACTTCTTCTACATGACCTTCCATAGGATCAAGGTAGTATACCATCTCTTTTTGTTTGTCGATTACCTTTAAAAGTGACAATATTGAAAATAATAAAAATTTGTTGCCTTGTCTTAGCTATGTTGCATCCATATTGTATTTACCAAAAGTGTCCAATGGCTCCCAGACATATTGAGAGGAAATATTATTGTGTCAATTGCCATGAAATTTTGATCTGCCCACAGTCGACGTGTACTAGATCCTCGTTGCACCAACTGACATACATATGATTCTGCTGGTAGGACACCAGGATATTCACATGAAAGTTTCCATAAGAAAGCGTTGATAACCTATAACAATCAGGCTCAATTACCATTTCATCATTTGTCTCTGATGCATGATAATCATATGTAAGCTGTAGAGTGTTTAATCACTTGACTTACTGTATCACTAAGCCATCCAGGTGCCACAGTTTTATTTTCAATTAGTGTGGCAGCATATTTAGTCATCTCATTTGGTGGAATGAGGGTCCATAAATCCTGAAGAGTCACTTTGTTTGGTCCAAATTCTAGCATTTGATCACCTAACTTAATTCCATTTAGAGAGGCATTCAGTAAGGGATCCAGTGGATTTGCCTTGTGCTCAGCTGAGACGTCAACACTACAGTTGCCATTTAGGAAAAGAAAAGTGGACTATGTGTAATGGTATAGTCCTCACTCATATTAAATAATTACTACATAGTAAATATAAATACTACACTGAAATGTTACTACCCCCCTCTCATCATTGCACAAATATTTTTGGAAAATTTTTCTCCATTCAATATTTCTCTATTGCTATATGTTTGTACCTGCTTGAATTTCTTTTTTCATTCTCCTGGTTTTGCACATTAGTGGACACCTATGGAAATAAAAAGACTACTTTCAGAAAATACTCGTGACGAGATGTAATCTAAAGAATTACGAACAACTTTTTCAAACGTTGTTTTTGAGTATGGCAAAAATGAGTGCGATTTAGAAGACAAAAACCCACAATTTGGTGATGCCCTTCGTATCGTATATCTAATGGCTGGTGAAAATTACTTTTGAAACAATACTTTAATAAGATATTGGAAAGTAAGATAAGTGCTTTTGTCTTTTTACTCTTTTCGGACGGATAAGAAATTTTTTAAACATAAAAGTAATAATTTGAGAGAAGCTTTTTTAAGAAATGACAAGAAAGCAATTCAATAACTTGTCTTACTTGTGCCATTTCATCGCCCACATTAGTAAGATCTATTGTAAATGGTGTAGATTTTTTTGTCTTGCGTCGTCTGGGAGGTAGGGCCTTATGAAAGATTTGATGGTATTTTGTCTCGGTAACCTTTAATTTTTTTTTCACAGGACTCAATCGAAGAGGCAAACCATTTTCTGTGGGAAAGTTTTGTTCAAAAAACTGTTTCAAGCTTTCAGCTTTTTGCACTGCTTCTTGTAGAGTGGTCTCGTTGTCGATCAGGAAGGTCATACTGTGTATTTGGCCCAGTTGTTCTTGCAAGATCTTTCTGAGCCTTTTGGAACTTTTGTTTGAAGTAGTTTCAAACTTAACTGTTTCTTCGTGGGGTATGTCGTGGATATATTTTTTGTTATCAGAAGACAACGATTCTTGCAAAACAACGTCTCTTTTGATGGTGCTCCATGATGACGCATTGGCTTCCTCAAGTTCTTCTGGCGTAGTATCTTGTGGCAATCCAAGAGGTTCATTGTCGAGAGTGAAGAAAACGCTATTTCGGTAGTGTTCTGGAAGACTTTCGAAATCCCACTCGTCATAGAAAGAAAAAACTGCGAAAAAATGTTTGCAAGGGAAATGGGTAGTGTGCCATATGTTGCAGGTACAACTTGGTTCTCGGAAGTCTGTAAAATATTTCTTTCCAACATTGCTCTCGCTCTTGACATTGAACGTGCCCTTCTTTAAATTAACCGGATTTATGTCGTCCTGTTTGAAAATGGCTGAAGCGTATCGATTTTTAAGGCAACATTTCAAAAAGTGTGGAGGTCTGTTGTGCAAGTATTCTGGGATTGATGGGTTGTACTTGCAGTAGGCGCTGCTCAGTCGCAGGTTTGCATCCAAATAGTGCTGAAGAACATCGGGAATGAAAGATTCAACCAACATCACCGCAATACCATACACAGATTTGTCAATACTTTGGGGTAAGTATTCGTATTTAAAGACTCTGTTTTGAGCCTCAACGCCATTGTTAGTATTAACAATGTTGGTGACTTGCTGTTTTCGAAAAGCGTGTGCCCATCTGACAGCGCAAGAAAACCACGTACGGTCAACATATTCTCTCATCTTGCTGCATTCTTTATACACTTTGGACTCTCGAAAATCTTTTACTGCCTTGTCGTACTCCTGTTTGGTACTGACATTAGCAATCTTTTCATTTGCAGAAGGAAGTGTTGTTGCTGTTCATATGACAATCCATTCTTGCTTGCTGAAGCCCACCGTTTTAGCGCTTGCAACCTGTGAAAGTCGCAAACATAAACCTGTACATCGGGAAAACTTTTTTCTATCGCGCCTATTTCTGCTAATGAGTAATCCACCATAAAATATTTTGGGTTCCATACTGGATTCCATCCTTTTATAATAGCCAGAGCCTCTTCTATGGCTTCTTCGGTCTCTGTCTGGCACATAAATTCAGCCACAACTTTGTAGCCAACGTTTGAATGAACGCACACAAAGAAAAGCGGTATTGCGTACTTTGTTGTTTTGTATGTGGTGTCCATGAGACACAATTGTCCGCCATAACGAATCAACATTCGTTGTTGCCAATGCTCTTGATGCACAAACAAAAACTTTTTATCGTCCTTTGGAGGAATATCGTTTCTGGAAGCGTTATCTCTTGTGCGGTAGAAAAACTTGCTGCTTGGAGAATTCTGTTTCCAGGTTTCTACCTTCCTGCGCAGGGACTCTTGTTCGTCTTTGCAGTCCTTAAGGGACTCTATTGCTTTTGCTACGTGGTTTCGAATATCCTTTTTATTTGGATAGTACCGTTTATTTGTCCTGCGCGGTGTAGCCTTTTGTCCGTCTTGTGGAAATAAAGTCTCTTCAACGTATTGATCAAGACACCTTTTGACTTCTGAGGTTTTAATTACATTGCGTTTTACCAAACTATAAACTTTCGTGACCAGTCGGTAATCCATTCGCTGCCCAACTGTTGCCGTGGCACCAATGGCGTGACTTGAATGAGCACTACTAAGAGGTATTTTTAGTTAAAATCGACTGCTGGCGCGAAGCTGTGAGGAGGAATCGTTATCCATTTTTTCCTTAATCTCTCTAAATACTCTCCGTTTTGCCATAACCAAGCTGTTTTCTGATGTAAATTGTTCTCGATCGATGTAGTAGTCGAGAAATACTCTGACTTGTCTTATTTGCACTTGTGCTGGACAATCCAGTTTTCTACTGTTCTGTAATCGAATCCGTCCCTTTTCTTCATAATCATGGTCACTTTTTACGTCGTGTCTGCGAGTGCCTCTGCTGTCCTGAGAAGTTTGTTAAAATAAAACAGTGTGGTGTCAAGACAAATTGTGCACAAATAAATCTTAAATATCTTAACGAAGAATACATACTTTCGCGCTCCCATGTAAACAATGTCTTGTTTCGTTGCTCACAATCAAAAACGGATTTCCAAAAACTCAATTGGAATATTTCCCTTCTTGCTTTCAAACACTGGCGGTGCTAGAAAAATAAATGATATGTTTTTTCAGCATTTTGTTTGTCTTCAAGTAAAACATTCTTATTATGCTAAGCTATGCAGATGTGTTAGATAATAAAATGTATTTAAAAGAGATAGCAAAATAATTGGCGAGTCATTGAACGGTTTTTTCCTAATGAGTTTTTTGCTAATATAGATAGAAATGACTGTTAGATTCGATTCTTCTAACTCCATAATGGAATGTCTTTGCGACTATAAAATGTTAATTGGTCGTGCAATATTAAAGAAGGGGGGGGGGGAATGTAGCAGGCTTGGCTGCCCAGTTTATGCGTCGGTTGAAAATTTCTTGGTGTTTTCTCGCTTTAATTTGGGGTAAGATGCTTGATGCGGTTGAGTTGATTACCTGTAAGTGAAAAACGTTTATTGCCCCTTGTTTTTGAGTGGTTGTCAGCTTTCACAAACGAGATAGAATCAATTACCTAAATTCAAAAACCTCTTTCACTTTTCAAATATATTAACGCGTGAAATCAATTTATCAAGGTTTACGTATTACGGCCTTTGAAAGTTAACTGTTCAACAATTACAAAAACCTTTTCAAGCCGACAATTTGAAGAAATAAATTATAAAACATACTTCAAAAAACATGATCTTGTAAACTTAGCTATATTAGCTTTATAATGACTATGAAATAATGTCAAAATATTGCTTTTAGATTTTGTTTCTTGCTATTAACTGAAATTTTGAGTTAACATGATGATGTTTTTCGGAATATGTTACAAATTGTTTGCAGTATGGTGCAACAATTGAAAACAAACTACGAGACCTGAAACTGTTCAAGAAGTTCTTCCATTTGCTCCACCGTTCCATCAATGTATCCTGTGCAGTAATTTTCCAGAATTTGCACACTTGCGAGTTTCTCTAAGGAAGTTTACTTGTTTATTTGAGCATTCTGCAGATTCACGCTGAAGAATTGTCTGCGCCATATACTGAGTATGAAACACGAAATTTGTTCCTTAATATATTTTAGTCTGTTGAAATGTTTAAAGTGGTTATATCACGAATTTTAGCCCCCCTTTTTTATTAGCTAAATTGAAAGACCTTGTTTCAGTGATTTCAAATCTGCAATTATAATTGAAATTGGATTGGTGAAAGTGATTTTACGGACGTTCAAAGTCACGATTTTCAGCATTTTTTTTGCGAACTTTTTGATCGGTATGCTAATGACTTGTGACGTAGAAAGTTGAACACATATATCAACATGGCGTATTCTACTAGTAATCTTAATAAGAAACGCGGAGGAAAACGCTGTGTTGCTGGCGGACCTAATCAAATTAGTTGCGCCAATGATTCAAAAACCGAAGGAATGTCGATGCATCTGTTTCCTAAAAAAGAAACAGAGCCGCAAAGACATAGAAAATGGGTAAATTTTGTGCGTAAACATAGACCGGGTTTTGAGGCTTCCTCTACCTCGTGTCTGTGTTCTGCGCATTTTGAAGATTATTGTTTTGACCTTAATTTGAGCGTGTAAGTCAAGCTCAAAAGAAGGATGAAGAAAGATGCTATCCCAACCATTGACGTGGCTGGGATTCCTGAACCATTACAGGACGAAATAACCGATCGAAAGCGAAGACAAGTAAGTTTACGCTTGTTTATGTTAATTTTTTGTCATATGTAAATTCGATATAAGTTTTGTAGATTATTCGACATACTCTCCATAAGCCATCGCTGAAGGAAACATGTTCTCTCAATGAGGAAGTACCATCTACTAGTGATGAAGCTGAGCATGTTTAAGTACGCACTGGGGAAGCAAACGATTCGCCATTTGAACGGCTTGCTATTTTCCATTTTTACATTTATGCTATGATTTAATTCCATATATTTTTTCTTTTGTCTTTTTTCCCAGATTGACATTGAAGAAAAGATATTCTTTCATTTAATTCTTTCAGCTTAACCTCTCAGTAGTTGCACCAATTTGTTTTTATTGTTTACTCTTGTTTCAAACCATTAAACTGCATGTCAACTTATATAGTGCATCCATGTATCTCCTATTTGGTTTTCATCTAGGCATATTTCCTGACCATTCCAAACTCAGCAAAGAAGGTCAACAGTCTCTACAGTGCACAAGTTAGAAGACTATTCCATCATCGCCCCTCTGATGGTATGTAACCTGTTGTGTTACCACTTGGATATGCTTTCCGAATAAAGTGGTAAACACAAGCAGGTAAAGGCCAGTATTCTCCCATCCCATAGACCCACAAAACCATCGCATCAACCATCTGTATGCCACAGCTCTCAAGTACCTGAAGTAAATAAAAGGTTGGACTAATTATTGTTGATGAAACAATGTTGATTATAACATTGTTTCTCATACAATTACAATCTTACATATTTAATGATTGTGATGCTTGGCGGCGATAAGCACGTCCATTCCTATCTCTCAATAGTGGCCCGACGTTTTCAAGGACAGCCTCATGAACTAAAGGCCCAAATTTGGCATGCTGTGTTATGCATGATATTTTCTCAATGCTGCCATCGAATGTCATTTTCTGCAAAGCTGGTCCAATTTCCTTACAGCATCTGTACTCTAATGCGCCTTCTAACAAATCGGTATGACAGCATTGACAATTACACCTGAAACGTGGGAGCATTCTGGTTTATAAAGTAACGTTATGTATATTACAAACAGGAGAAAACAACAACTTACCATTCACCAAGTGGAATTACGCCATCACTTCGTTGTTCTAATGTCGCAGGGAGAATTCCATCGGGATCATCTGGAGTATGCACTTCATCACCATCTCCTGCTAGCGGTTCATCGTCATATGCGAAGTCGTTTAAATGCTCGACATAACCCACGGATTCCGAGCTCGAATCAGATACGCATTCAGACATCGAATTCGAATTATCTGAGCACTGATTTGAGGCCATACTTTCCGGACAACTTGTTTTTTAATATTTTATTGAAAATACTGTCATTATTTGTTTTTAAGACAAGAAAAACGGCAACAAAATCACCTTCTATAATATAATATTATATTGACGGAAACAGACGTGTTCAACTATCTACGTCACAAGTATCAATATGGCGTCGTAAAAAATTCGCAAATAGTACCCAACTTTGGAGGCAAAATTAAACAACTTATATTTATCTGTTTAAGTCCAGCGACATGTCATAGTTCTTCAAATAATCCAAATTTTCAATTAAGCTCATAAAAAAGGGGGGCTAAAATTCGTGATATAACCACTTTAATAATGAGCCAGAGCAAACACTCGAACGCTTATACGTCTTTATATGAATTTCATTCCACGAGCCAGTAATGTGCCCACTATTTTTTTCACTTTTGATGCGAGGTTTTTATATTTTTTCTTAGCTAGGTGGAGTTAAGGCGAGACCTATAAAGCACTTGAAAAACGCAAGTACCTATACGTAAGAATGAAAAGTGCGCGAATATTGAACATATAAATTAAGGATAGGCTATCTAGGTGCAGTTAAGGCGAGACCGATAAAGCACTTGAAAAAAGCAAGTACATATACGTAAGAATGAAAAGTGCGCGAATATTCAGCATAATGAGTATAGGCATTGAGGATAGGCCATTTCCTATGATCTAAGTAGTAGCTTCTAGATTTAATCTCATACGTAAATCTAACGTCACAATGCGCGTTTGAAGCAACATTTGTTATAAAAATGACGACAGGTTTTGAGCAGAATAATTAGGATTAGAATACTTTTGAGCATCATCAATATCTTATAAAACATATTACCAGCAAGCTCAATAACAAAGAATAATATACTTCACACTGCGCGTTTGCAGTAACATTCGTTATAAAAAAGACTGCATATTTTGTAAAAGCCAATGTGGGCGCTGTGCTGTATACTTTGTGTTGATTTGTGTTATGAAATTTTATACAAAAAACATATTGTACTTATAGCGATTATTATGTCAAGGCTTTTGCCGCTGACCAGGAATTTAATAGGCGCGTCCCCGATCATCGCCCGGGTTATAGCATTACCCAACCCACACAGGAAGAAGCATGTTTTGTCCGTTTTGTGGAAAGTAGTTGCTCGAATCGTATGCTTTTTGTGCAAATTGTGGCAAAAAAAATCAAACTATCTGGACTGCAAGGTTTATCAGAAAAAGGGCTTCATGAAAAGGAACGTGTTCCGGTTACTTTCAATTATTTAAAAAAAGAAAAGATGATGAAAGAGCGAAGCACTTCAGAACATCGACAAGTGGTAGTGGCTATAAAGGAAAAGCAAAAAGGGCAAAAAGCACTCATGGAGATCTTAATGAAACTGTTCGGATAAATGTCGGAATTATGCTTTATGATGGTAAAGAATTAAAGATTCAGCGTGGGAAATCTTTAGTTCTATCTATACAAAAATCTGCTAATGATGAAAGCTTATTATAGGCAGCTCTAAACAAAAATATAGCACATTCAGAAAATATAATTAAGCCTATGAAGAAGTATGTGATGCCTATACTCATATACATCAAAAGTAGCAAAGCTAAAAGAGAGTGAGGAAGATTTTGTTTTGCATAAATACAAGGAAGAATGTAAAAAGCCATATCACAGAATTAATTTCTTCCTTTGCCCTGACATTGACTATTCTCTATCAAAGTTAAAAGGATGCTTGAGAGATGATAACAGTAGCAGTGATCACACAGATGATGTTGAAGTAAGTAAAGAACAGTCTTCCAAGTTAAACAACAACCATAGTGGTCGTGAAAATAAGTCAGTACCCATCCTAGAGAATGATGAACAGTATTTGAAGGATGATGTCAGTAGCAGTAACAATATTGAGGATGTTGAAAAATCTTCAACAGTAACCAAAAACCATAGTAATGGTGAAATGTGCCTATAACATACAGTCATGATATGCTAGCAATGAAGTCACCACCTATACCAATATATGATAATCAGCATGGGGGTCAAAAATTAAACAGTTTGACTTATGGTACTTTAAGAGAAATGTTTCCACAAATAAATGATCAAATTATACTAGAGGCTTTGCATAACAGTGACAATGATTTTGAAGTGGCTGTAGCTTATATTCTTGAACTACGAAATCAGGACACAATTCCACATCGAGTGTATGCTTCATTTGGATTCTGTAATAACATTGATGATGATATAGATTTTCAAGATAATGAAGCATCTCTACCTGGTAACAAGGAGGTTACAAAACCTGAGGAAAGGCAAGAAAGCATAACTACTGAGAAGTCTCTTTCTAGCATTATCAAGAAAGTTTCAAAAGATAAGATAACAATTGATTCAACTATTAGGATCAAGGTATGTTTTTCACCGTGTACCCAATTCATTTAACTTATTAAAATATTGTATGCCCGTTTATTGAACCTTATTTGATAATTTTTATCGCAAGATGTTGAGCTTTAATGTGTTAAATCAATGCATGAATTTTATTTGACCAGAATAGTCTCAGATATGAATATTAATTGTGATAGAAAGTTAATTATGTCTTAAAATTTAATATGACAGTTTCTTCTTTAATACATCATTATGCAATTGAAAGTTTAGGTTGAAATATGTTCAAAAACCCATTTATTGTGTGCAGTAGTGCTTATCTAACATGTGTGAATTGCTTCCATCTTCATCAAGTTCATTGTTTTTTAAATGAAGTAATTGAAATTCTTTTAAGAATTCTCTTGTAAGAGGAGTGAAATATGGAGAAACTCAACTCAGAACTATTTTGTCACATTTAAAAATTTTGTTATCCCCTTTTGAGCTAGCTTTGCATTTTTACATCACTAAAAACCCATTAGTTGTTGATTAAAACAAGATTGAAGAATGTTTTGGTGATCGATTAAACATTGTTATTTATACCAATCTTCAAAATTCATTTTTTCTGCCTTGGCATTATTCAAGAGTGTGTCACATTAGAGTGAAAAAATAAAGACTATTTCCGTGCAAGTAGGGAAAAGTGGGGAAGAAGTAAGGGGTTAGGGTTGTTGTCAGGCTACCAAATTTAAAATGAAATTTAAGATATTAACTTGTTTAAAGTTAACCTTTCATGCTTTTATTTGTATTCTGAGCCTGTGGACAACGTATTTAATTCAAAAAATTCACAACCTTTTTTCAGGTAAGAAGGAGAAATGTGTGAGAAGATTCTAAATTCAAAATAAGGAAGTGCTCAAATGAGGATCTAAACAGCATGATCAAAGTTCAGTTCGTAGGTGAACCTGCGGTTGACGAAGGCGGGCCGAGAAACGAATCTAAATCCTGCATGTTTGTTGGTGAGGGTAACAGAAAAAGCTTCAACCATGACATTCTTTTGCTACAACAAAGAAGCTTTTACACTTATGGTCATTTATGCATGAAGAAATCTGCATGTTCATACTTGTTCTAACACTCTTTGCCTGCCAGTGAATGACATTCCTTTGAACTATGACAGTTTCAAAATTGAGTTCACATCCTGTTTGGCTGAGTCTCCAGGTTTTGGAAAAGTGTGACAGTCTTTCAGATAGTTTTGACAATGAAATGAATGTAACATCGTATTACATTTATAATCATAAGCGCACGGACATGAGTCAAATGTTGTTTAGTTACTAATGTTAGCTTTTTTAATTGTTTTTAGAACAATTTTATATACGAAGTTATAAAATTTATGTTTGTTGATAATATTTAGAGCATACAAAGATAAAGACTCATTTTGCAAGTGATGTAATTAGAAAATTACATTATACTGTATTATTGTGCAAATGGTTTTTGCATACTGTTATTTCATATTTTTTACATGTCGATGTATCTTTAAAATGAAAGCAACAATTTATTTTTTAGTCTTTCCAAGTTTGTGTGTTAAAATGTGTGTTATAACCTATGACATATTTGAGAAAAAAACTGAATAATTTTACCCAAATATAACTGTGCTTTTTAAGTATCAATTTATTCTGCTAACGTTACCAAATAATGAAAGAAATTAAGAGCTTCACGCCAGTCATTTGGAGCTGACAAACCTCGAAGATTACACACGTAATCAAAATATTCGTGGTGATACGTAGTTCAAGCATTGCAACAAGTTTCAACTTCATATAAGGAAATGACTTCATTCAACTGGTTTTTATGGACAGGCTGCAATTGATCGACAGTCCCTGCAAGTTCTGAAGGAATAAATAATGGTCGGATTTGATGGGTATTCCAGTGTAATCTGACAAAATCCAAGTCATGCTGAATGACTTCATGGAAGCAAATTCAAGCGCATTGCATGTGATATACATTTCCATTCAGTAATATTCTCCTGTCTCGTAGATCTTTGAAAAGATTTATCCACCAAGAGTTACGAGACCTTTTTAGATGAGACCACCAGCATTCAACGCGCTGATTGCCTGTGGAGGAGCCATATCGGTGAGCCTTTTCACTAGCCAATTCATCCTCATCATGTGCTCTAAGGCAGCACTGAATTGCTGCGATTGTCCCATTTTCAGTTCCAGGATCTGTTCTTAAGAGTCTAGGACAACCTCCAACTCCTAGACACATTCAAGGTAAAACTTTGCAATCACAGCTGGATTGTTGTTTGACTTCGAAACTTTTAACCATAAAAGACGTCTGCTATAACCATCTGTACCTCCATGGATCGGAAAACCAAATGGTTTCAATTTATCATAACCGTCTACGTGCCAACATACGTTTGGCACAGTAGACTTGTACTCCCGCTTCTTTAGCCGATGTTACTTCTGTTGTTCAGTTCCGCCTGGATCAAGTGTTTTTAAAATCCTTTGAAACATAACTCTAGGTGCGCTCAATCCATGCTTAAGTCGTAGGGTATGCCACATGCTTATATAGCCTGATACACAACTTGGACCATCCAACTCAAGTTGTATTACTTTAGCTATTTCGATAACGTCATTAGCTGTTTTTCTGTTCAGACCATATTCTTGCAGCGGTCGCTTTAGTGTTGAAAGTGCAATACTAATTCCATGATATTTTTCCAAGAAGCACAAAATTTTTTTGTATTCGTATCAGGAATGAAAGTAAAATTCGATGATATGTTGTTCCTTTTTACAGCTTTCTTCTTCGTTATCGTTCACTTGCCAGCTACAAAACGGGCAAAATTGTAAGTTTCAAGAAGTTCGTTAAAACAAGACGAGCAAAACATTGGACAAAGTTAAAAAATAAAACTATGAATGAACAGAATGTTGGATGACATAGTTCTCAAATGTGATTATAGGTGACTGCACAAACGCGGGTAAGACTGGGACGAATGTGAAGTGAGTATTTTGAAATGTGTAGTGAATATTTTTAAATGTGTAGTATGATTTTGAGAGGTGTTTTCTTATTCTTTGTTATGTTTTTTAAATTATTTTTCTGGTGAACCGTACCGGCCACCGTATAAAGTGTTCTTATAAAGTGTTTCAAACTGTACATTAGTCTTACATGCCCTAATGCTCTTTCATATGACTTAACTGGATGATAACAGGATATTGTTCTGACACTTCAAAGTATCTCAGTAAAGTATGTCTACTGTTTTCGCATGTATTCAGAATGGCTACAACTTTTTTCAATTGTTTTCACATAAATTCAGCCAATCCGCATTGCGTTTGAGCATTCAAAAACAATGTGGAAACGTGGAACTGCTATTAACTAACTCTTGGAAGGGCTAAAATTTTTAAATGTATTGGATTTTGTTGGGAAAGTCCCTCAACAGTTTCAGAAAATCTGGCATACACTGAAGTACCATTGAATGCAAATGTTCTAAAAGACCACCTGAAATTCATTAAGCCTTCAATGATGCAGAAGAACAAGCAAAGCAATTCTTTAAGTACATTAATGAAAATGTTGAAATCCCGTGTGGTCAAGATAATATATATTGCAACAACATGTATTATTGTATTACTTCTCAGAAAATATACAAATGATTACGTTCGATTGTCATTTATTTTTTTTACTAGACAAATAGTTTAAAAGATGTTCAGCTTGTTGGAGTCTGATCTCAAACTTCTTGGACTACTATGTAAATTCTGATTAGTTATTTCATGTGCTTCTCTTCCACTACTCTGTAACATGGCGTGTATTAAACTGTTGTTCTATTTAATCCGTGTAATTATCCTCACTTGAAGGCAAAATCACGAACAACAAAACACCTCGTCAGAGAGATGCTGTTTGCGGACGACAGTGCTCTGGTGGCTCAAACTGCATCGGACATACAGTTGCTTGTTGACATATTCTCAAAGGCTGCTACCCAGTTCAGCCTTAAGATAAACATAAAGAAAACAGAGTGCTTGTATCAGCCGATCAAACTTCACAATCCCCCTCCTGAGCCACAAGACATCACCATCGATCAAATCTCGCTTGTCCAAGCCACGGACGTCACATATCTTGGAAGCACTGTTTCCAGCTCTTCAAAAATAGAGAAAGAGCTGAAGGCCAGGATTGGGAAGGCAATTACAGCATTTGGCAAGCTCCAGGAAAGACTGTGGAACAATAGGCATGTGACAATCAGGATAAAATGCAAAGTCTACAGAGCTGTGGTGTTATCAACCCTCCTTTATGGAGCAGAAACCTGGACCATCTACAGAACTCAGGTATAGAAACTACATGCTTTTATGATGAGACAGCTGAGAGATATCATGAGCATCAAATGGCAGGACAAGATCACGAATGTTGAAATCCTAAAACGTGCTAACCTCCCCTCAATGGCAGATATTCTGATAGAAAGAAACCTTCGTTGGCTGGGGCATGTACACAGGATGGATCAGGAAAGACTCCCAAGACAACTGCTGTTCTCACAACTATGCGAAGGGAAGAGAAACCAAGGAATACCCAGACTCAGATACAAAGACGTCGTAAAACGACACATGAAAGTGAGACAGATCCCACCTAACAACTGGAAGACGGCCGCAAGCAAAAAAGAGCGGCTTGGAGATCGGCCATCAAAAGCAAACCCAAACCATAAAAAGTCCTAGTCGTACCGACTGACTGCCCGAGAGAAAAGAGAGATCCTCCCTCATGTCAAGGGACGCACCGTCAACAGGTTATGGGCCCAGGAAAGAAGTTCTTGGAAGGTATGGGCGACTATTTTTTGATGGAGATGAACAAAAATATGAGCAATGGGAGATTAAATTCCTCGGATATATGCGTTTACAAAAGTTGCACAAAGTAATTACTGCCGACGAAGACGAAGATATAGACAGAGATAAAAATGCAGAGGCATTTGCCGAGTTGATCCAGTTTCTTGATGATAAAAGTCTATCGTTAATTATGAGAGATGCCGTCGATGATGGTAGAAAAGCTTTAAAAATATTAAAAGGACATTACGCGGGGACGAGCAAACCAAGAATTATATCACTGTACACACAATTAACATCTTTGATGAAATCAGCAAATGAAACTGTCACCGATTATTTAATACGAGCTGAGACAGCTGCAACAGCCTTAAAGAATGCGGATGAAATTGTGAGCGATGGATTATTGATAGCCATGGTACTAAAGGGACTTCCAGAATCGTTCAAACCTTTCTCTGTGTTTGTTACCCATAGCGAGACTAAACAATCATTTAGTGAATTTAAGCAAGCGTTACGTAGTTTTGAAGAAAGTGGATGAGCCCGAGACGATCATCGTGGCGAAGATTCGATCTTCAAGTTTGATACCAAGAAATTCAATCATGATAATCACGGAAAAGAGAAGAAAAAGTGTTACTCATGTGGAAAACCGGGACATTTCGCTAGACAGTGCTCAAACAAAGAAAAACCGAAAAAGATGTGGTGCAAAACATGTCAAAGTTCAACCCATGATGAAAGTATATGTCGAAAGAAGAGAATGAAAGAAAAGACAAAAGATGAGGTAAAACTGACATCAAATTTTGATGAAGAGCATTCCTTTGCATTCCAAGTTAAAGTAGAAGAAAATGCCAAAGATAAGAGATTTCAAGATATGTTATTGGTTGATTGTGGAGCAACATCCCACATTATCACTGACGAGTCCAAGTTTACAAGCTTCGACGATGCATTCAAACCCAATTCACATTACATTCAGTTGGCAGATGGCACAAAGTCAAACAATGTGGCACTAAAGAGGGGTAATGTAAGCATACACATAATTGATTCCACAGGGAAATGTACAGCTGTATCTTTGAAGAAAGCACTGTACATACCTTCCTATCCACAAGATATATTTTCTGTGCAAGCTGCAACCGAGAAAGGAGCAAGTGTTGAATTCCACCCACAGTCAGCAGAATTAAAGAGCACTGATGGCACAAAGTTTAATATAGAGAAACGTGGTAAACTTTATTATTTACCCACTATAACTAACAAAGACCACGAAAATGGAGATTCTGTAAACTACACTTGTGACCTAAAGAGCTGGCACGACATACTAGGACATTGTAACTATGAGGACATATGGAAGTTGCAACATGTCGTTGATGCTATGAAGATCAGTGGTAGCAGAACTGCCAAACCAGATTGTGGAACTTGTCTTCTGGGAAAGATGACTCAAAGTAGAAACAGAAATCCTGACATTCGATCAAAAAACCCTTTGGAACTTATACACACCGATCTTGCTGGTCCTATAGATCCTGCTTCAAATGAAGGATTCAAATACGCTATATCCCTTACAGATGATAATTCAGGGGCTGTTTTCGTGTATTTTCTTAAGAAAAAGTGTGACACTACTGAAGCAACAAAGAAATTCCTTTCTGACTCTGCCCCATATGGAAACATTACGAGAATGAGATCCGACAATGGTGGTGAATTTATCTCCAGTGACTTCAAAACATTGATGCGTAGTAACGGTATCAAGCATGAAACCTCTGCCCCTCACTCGCCTCATCAAAATGGCACTGCGGAGCGCCATTGGAGGACACTATTTGATATGGGTAGGTGCTTACTCACAGAATCAAAATTGAATAAGATGCTTTGGCCATATGCAGTTAAGGCAGCTGCATATATAAGGAATAGATGTTTGAATAACCGCTTAAATCAGACACCGTATTTTGCTCTTACAGGTCGTAAACCAAACTTAGCTAACATGAGGGTATTCGGTAGTGAATGTTTTGCTTATGAGCACTGCAAGCAAAATTAGATCCTATGTGTTCAAAAGGAATTTTTGTTGGATTTGACAACGATAATCCAGCGTACTCAGTGTATTTCCCAAAAAGCAATAAGGTTTTAAGTTATAGAATTGTGAAGTTCATCCAGAAGAATGTTTGTGAGCGTCAAACACAGACAACTGAGATAGAAGATTTGGGATTGCCAGTTGAAAGCAAGGGCAGTACAAGGGAGTCTGAACCAATGCATGAAAAAAAATCCGAATGTACATGATGCAAATGAGGAGATTGATGTAAGTAAAGGTGAGAGTGAGATTGTAGCATGTGAAGAATCAAATAATAGTTCACGATTAGAAAACAATTTAAGATACCCGCAACGAGTTAAAAAAGCGCCAGACTACCTGAGTGACCATGCCAAAAGTATTCAAAGTGAGAATGAGCCACCTTTAATGTATAATGATTATTGTTATAAGATCAGCGGATTTCCCCAATCATATGCTGAGGCTATGAACTCCGCCGATGCTAAGCACTGGAAAGCAGCGATGTTAGAAGAAATGAGTTCTCTTAAGAATAACGATAAATTCAGCTTAACCACTTTACCAGAACATCGCACATAAACCAACACACAAACTCAAATCATACTTCACTAAACATAAAGACCAAACAACGACATTTGACACAACCAACGCGATCTACATGATACCATGTAAAGATTGCCCCAAACAGTACATAGGACAAACATCCAAGAAAATTGAAACAAGACTCACTGAACACAAGAATGCCATCAAACGACGCGACCCAAAATCACTAGCAGCAGAACATACCCACGATACCAACCACACATTTGACTGGACAAAAACACAACTTCTTGGACGCGCACAGACAAAACACGCACGAGAATTCAAAGAGGCATGGTACAGCAAAGACAACAACACAATAAACAGACATATTGACATCCCCATCATCTATTCACAACTAAAGACAAAACCAAAACAACAAACTAATAACACAACGACTAAAATAAAACACTCGAATTTCATTAACGCAATCCATACACCCGAAACCATGACAACGCATCTTATACCATCCAATAATATCAACTCAACTACTAACCAACCAATCAGACGCTCCAAACGTCTACAAAATCTTTGTAAATAATATATTCTTACATTCTGACGAAGGCATAGAATAGAGAATATATAGAAGGGCTACTCGCAGGTGAAACTCGTGGCATATTTTCTGTGCGCATGCGTTAGGTCCGCCATTACTCTGGCCAGTAACTTGACGCTGGCGTACTATAAAATAGTATTGGAAAAGTGCGATTTTGGGATAATAATCGCCTAAAACGCAAACTATTTTGGAAGATCATGGAATTTTGTGACAAAACGTGAAAGAAATAAGGTGAGAGACCATTATTTAATTGCTGGCAAGTCCGTAAAGGTTTTTTATTGGTAAAAATTACATGTTTCAATGTAGGGTGTTTATTTTACTGCTATAGAGTTGTCAGTATGTTAGGTGAATAGAAGTCCAGAAGTAAAATCTCTTGCGTTTTCGTCCATTCTGAATTATAAATTTCAAACTTTTGAGGTGTTATTATAAATGTATTATTTAAAACACAAACTTGTCAGAGTTTTACTTGTACCAACGCTGTAATATTTCACGTTGCAACTTGCCAACTTGCTAAACTATAAATCAAGTTAATCAACCAGCTAACCAAGTAATCCAATAATGATTCATGATGCTTGTGTGTGAATTATAACTGGTAATAATTTGCAACATTCAGTTTCAAACCATGGAGGGTTTGTTTATCACTTTAAGCATTTTTGAAATGTTAATATGTTAATAGTTGGGCATTTTAAATACCAAATGTTGTTTTAGTGAGGTATACACTCTGTTTGCCTTATTAATAAATTTTGCCTTGCTGTGATTTGTGCTCTATTAGATTTATTACCAATAGTTATGATTGATTTTCTGATATTTTTTTCTAGTTGTTATTTTGGCATTCAGTTCTCAAGTGAGGATTATGTTGCAAATGTCTTGTGTTATGTAGTTTTAGTATGTTGGATTAGATTTTAGTGGCTACTTGTTGCAGTAGCATGTTGAACTTTGTTAAATTCTATTACGTTTTTATTATGATTGGGTGGATTTTGTAAGGGTGCTCTATTAAACATTGATCACAATTTCTTCAGCTTAATTGTTTAGTATACCAATATTTATAGAGAAATTAGCATTTCTTCTGCACCCCCATCTAGCTTAAGCTAGGAGGGCTGCACACCCCTCTCTCATATCCATCTCTGAATAAAGTTGTCATTAAATTTTTTAAATGTAAATATGTGTACTGTATTGCTGTATTTTATTCTGTATATTCTATTGCATGAAATGCACACATTCTAAATTTAAATTGTATTGTGTTAAAGATTTTTGTGCACCATGTAAATCTTTAATGACAAAGACATGTTTTTAGCCTTGTAACCATTAAGAAAATATAATATTTATTATATTGCTGTTATTTTGTACATAATTTTCACTCAGAAATGTCTTTATCAAAATAAGTTTCCAATGTTATTCAATTCTCAAATCACCCAAAGCATTGTATATTGAGTTTGCTGTGGATCTTTCTCACGTGTGCATCTCTACTGCAACTTTTTGATTCGAGATTATAAAGTTGTACATTTTCCAAAGCTATTTTTAACTGTTTTCGAATTAATATTGTGGTCATGAGTGAAAAGGTAAAATTAAAGGGGAAGCAGAACATTTTGTTCTGCTATGAACTGTTCTAACAGCAAAGAATCTCATCTACAATTGAGTTTTTTCCGTTTTCCTAAAGACGGCGTAAGGTGAGTTTCTAAACTAAGCTTTCAATCAACTAATAAAGAAACTACATGTAAATTTCGTCCGTTATAACGTCTCATTGTATAATGTATAACGCAAAACGTCTATAGATCGAAAGAATGGGTACAACTTTCCAGGCGCGAAGATCTGCGAAATAAAAATACCGAATACTTGTACAAGAATTGTCAGTTATGCTCCAAACACTTCGAAGACTGCATGTTTACTAATAGTCAAAAAAGGCGATTAAATCCTGCAGCAAAGCCCACGATTTTCGACATTCCAAACAAACCACCAACTGTAGGTCAAAAGCGACGAATTCTACGAAGGACAACCACCGATATTGCCACTAAAGGTAATTCAATTATTTTTATTTTCTTAAGTCCTTTAGAGCATAATAATTTTGTGCTGTGTTCTTTTTTTTCAGCCAAGAGACAGAAGCTGATAAGAAAATCGAAAGCAACTGAAGGTATGATAGAGAAATTCAAATTATATGACAATACAAAAACTTTTGAAAACTGTCTACATTTTACGACGTGCTCTTTTTCCATTCATTTTCTCAAAATTACTTATTGTAAGTTGTTTCTCCGTAATTATGCCTTAGCTTTATTTATGACAATGAGAAAAACCCATCCTTGGAGATTGTTTTCAGTTTTTATGTTTTTCACACACTTTTTTTAAAATCTTATCACAATTGTTAACATTTTAACAACAGAAATATGTTCGTTGATAAAATTAATTTGTTGCTAATAGTTCAAGAAAGTGTTTGTGATAGCCCCGATCAAGAATTAATGGAAACTGACGATACAACGGAAAAGCAAGGTATATTTAATAATACATTTAAAATTAATTCTTCAACGTAACTCAAGACTAGTACGGTAGTAAAAGTATAAGTTTTGCACTACATACAATAAATTAATCAAAAGGACAAATTGTTTTTATGTGAATTTAAAGGGCACCAAGAAAATTTGTCACGAACAGGGGCGGATCTAGAGTATGTCAAATCCGTCGCACGACTGATGTTTGAAATTCAAAAATTACCTATTCATATTAAATAAATATTCATTAATTATTCTTACTTTAATATTGCATTTACTTCGTGATAAAAATCCAGCTTTATTTATTATTGAAAACTAATGACTAATCCAATGAATATCTCCTTGGTAACCAGATCAGTTGAATTTTAATTGACCTGGAATAACCGACTGATAAGCGGGGTGGCTTGACTGGTTCGACTTATAAAGGAGTCTATGAACGCCAGAAACGCTATTTTATTGGTCAATGGCCAGATCAGTGGACAGTCTGGAATAATCTCGACCGATAATAGGGGTGGCCGGACCTATAAGGGAGTCCAATTGCTATCTTACAATTGGCTCATTTGAATTTTTGTTTTATTGTGATTGGTTTGACCGATTTCGACTGATAGCCTTCTGAGCTAACATAGTCAAGCGTGGTGTCTGGAATGCGAGATAGATCATCACGTTGTGATTCACTATAGCGTGGTTTGTAAAATCTGTTTCATTGCATTTATTTGGAAAATCGTTTACAAACTACAATGTTAAATATTGATATGTATGCTGCTGTTCAGACTGCAATTTCGCAAGAGAATGATAAATCTCTGAATGAATTGAAATTGCGTTTGAATGAGGAATATTGTGGGGCGACTAAAATGTCCAGAGAGGAATTCTTATCATTGCTTTTGAAAGACGAAACATCATTGAGCAGAGAGTTCTCAGCAGAAATTTACATCCCCAAAATCGTACGTAAGCAACACGAGGACAAAGGAAATGTATGCATGGCTTTAAGGTATCCAAACCATTAATATCAATTTATGCGACTATGAGATGTGGTTTATGTCTATTGACTGTTGTAGTTTATGTCTATTGACTGTAAATTTTAATGAAGCAGATTTCATTTTGTGCAGTGTATACTAAAGATCTACGGCTTGGCCTTTTAATTTTATTATAAATATTGGCATAAATTCAGCGAATAGTGAATTTATATTTGAACTTTGAATTATCTTCTACATGTAACTACGTTGCTATGTTAGATATTTCCTGGCCAGTTAGTTAAATTTTTGTTGGAGGACTTATAGGAACACGACTTTTTTATTCAATTTAGATCAGAAGTATCTGGCAACTGTCTCTACAGTTCAGTGTCATTGCTTTTGGCAGGTGATAACAGTTTATTGCATATTTTGAGGCAGTTAACATCACTTGAGCTGTTTTTGAATGCTACTTTTTACTGCCAACATCCTTTATTTTCCTCAATTGTTGAACAGCATAAAGAATTCAACAACACCTCAAAGAATATTTTACCTTTGACAGTATCTCAAGACTGTCTAGATTCTGGTTTTGTAGGTGTTGATCTTGTCAAAAAGGAGGCCTTTTTGAATTGTCATGACCAAAAGTGGTCATCGTTTCTATGCATTTTAGCTCTTTCTTCTGTGTTGGAGACAAAAATTTTTACTTACTACCCAGATTGTGGAGAGAGAAGGCCTAAATCAATATTCAACTCTCTTGTTTGTCCCAGAAGAATATTTAAAGAATCAGCCGATGCAATTCATCTTTTGTTTTGTTATAAAGGGATAGTTATACCAGATCAATGTTTCCAACCTAATCATTTTGTCCCTCTAGTTTTTTTCCTAGCAAAACTAAAAGGACAATTTCTGGTCCAACATGCCCAGTGCCTTCAAAAAAAGCAAAAGCTGAAAAAAATTTCTGGGAATATCAGTAAGTTTTTTTCAAAAATGGAAAAACCAGAAATCATTACAAGTGAGGTTTCTTGTACTAGGGTTACTGAACAAACCATTGAAGATTTACAGGTAAAGCCTAACTTTAGTCACAATTTTGATGTAGCTACCTACTACGAAAGAGCTAAAGGTTTGAAAATGTCTGATATTTGTTTGCTTATTAAAAATGTTTTTAAACCTGATGAAAATTACACTTTTCCTCCTTTGAGTGAGAACAATAAAAGGTCTTTTAAATATGAATGGCTCAAAGATTTTACCTGGCTGTGTTATTCACCAAAAGAAGATGGTGCTTATTGCTTATCATGTGTTCTCTTTGGACATCAATTCCCCAGTAAATGCTCGAAAATAAACAATCTATTTCGTTCACCTTTTCGTCATTGGAATGATGCTGTAGGTACATTTAGGCGACATGCTGGAAATTGTAAGGGGGAAAAAATGGGACTACATGCATCTACTTCTCCAATTTTGAATAATATATGGTCTCAAATGTCAGGTGTAGCTCAACCCATTGAAAATATCTTAGATACTAACATAAAACTTGAAATTGAGCAAAATAGGAAAATTCTTAAACAAATTGTTGATACAGTTCTTTTTTGTGGAAGGCTTGGCATTGGATTACGAGGTCATCGTGACGATGCTCAATTTCACCCAGAGCAATGATCTATCTCGCATTCCAGGTCATCGTGACGATGCTCAATTTCACCCACTCAATTTCGGTTGCTATTCAGTCAATGGCAATGTTGGTAATTTTGTTGAATCTTTAAATTTTAGAGTTAGAGCTGGTGATCAAACTTTGGAAAATCATTTGCTCAAATGTGGCAAGAATAAAAGTTATATTTCCAAGACCAGCCAAAACAAAATCATCAACTGTATTGGTCAGGTAATAACAGAAGATATTATAAACGAGATAAAAAAATAGATATTATTCTATCATTGCAGATGAAGCTGCTGATTCTTCTCACAAAGAGCAATTGTCCCTTGTTCTACGGTTTGTTGACTCTTCAATGAATGTTAAAGAAGAGTTCATGTGTTTTCTGCATTGCAAATGGGGGTTGAGTGGTCAACAACTTTCAAAGCTTATTTTAGAAACTCTAGAGAAATTTGCCTTACCCATTATGGATTGCAGGGGACAAGGTTATGATGGTGCAGGGGCTGTTTCTGGGCATATAAATGGTTTAGCAGCCCACATTTTAAGAACTAATCCTAAAGCTCTTTACACTCACTGTTACAGTAATCGACTAAATTTGTCTGTCTGTGACACTCTTTCTAACGTTGAAATTAATAACATGTTATCTGTTGTTTCTCAAGCTGCCAATTTTATCAACATATCACAGACACGCAACATACCCTTTGCTGAGCACGTTAAAAAGTCAGATGTTCAGACCAAGAAGGCAAAACTGGTAAGTCTTTGTAAAACCAGATGGGTTGAGCGAGTTGACAGTCTTGACACGTTTCAACAGTTGTTTATCCCTTTAATCGACACTCTTCAGGACATGATAAACAATGTAAGCGGCGAGGTGAAGCCTTCTCTTGCTGCTGATGCTTCCCAGTTACTTTCATTAGTTACTCAATTTCATTTTATTGTTGCGCTAGTTATTACAAGAAATATTCTTGATGCTACTCCTCCAGTCACGCAATTGTTGCAGGGAAAAACTATTGATGTTATGGATGGTTTTCATTTGATAACCACTTTGAAGAATGATGTAGCCAACATGAGGAAAAGCATTAATTTTTATCATAACACTTGGTATGAAGAGGCTTTAAAACTTGCTGAAGAGGTCAACGTTCAAGAAACAAAAAAGCGAATTGCTGGAAGACAAACTATGCGATCTAATCCCCCCAGTCAATCATTCAAAGAACATTATAAACTAACCATCACTATTCCTTTATTAGACCATCTTCAAACATCTTTGAGAACTAGGTTTAACTTGGATAGTGTTAATGTGTACCGCGGATTATCTATCGTTCCCGTCAAAATGATGACTCTGTCGGACAAAGGAATTGATTGGAAAGAACAGTTTAAAAGTGTTTCAAAATTCTATCATGATGACTTGCCCAACCCCCTTGGTTTAGATGCTGAATTAAGGCAATGGCGTTTATACTGGGAAACGCACAATGGGCCTTTGCCAGAAAACATCGTCAAAACACTGAAGCATGCAACATTTCCAGGATTTGAAAATATTAAAGTTATTCTTCGCATTTTAGGTACACTACTAATCACCTCATGTGAATGTGAGAGATCAATTTCAGCACTGAGGAATCTAAAAACCTACCAAAGGAGCACTATGGTAGAGGAACGTTTAAATGGCCTGGCTTTAATGCAAATTCAACCAGAAATTATTCCTGACATAGAAAGAGTGATCAATAAGTTTGCTGAGGGTAATACACGTTTGAAATTTGCTTAATGTGTTATGGCTACGTTACTGTAGAAATATTACTGACTTTTAGAAATGTCTTACAGCACAACTGGCTGCTTAATGCGCCGTTGCTGCAGAAATGTCTTACAGCACAACTGGCTGCTTAATGCGCCGTTGCTGCAGAAATGTCTTACAGCACAACTGGCTGCTTAATGCGCCGTTGCTGCAAAAATGTAAGACAGTGCAACTGGCTGCTTAATGCGCCGTTGCTGCAGAAATGTCTTACAGCACAACTGGCTGCTTAATGCGCCGTTGCTGCAGAAATGTCTTACAGCACAACTGGCTGCTTAATGCGCCGTTGCTGCAAAAATGTAAGACAGTGCAACTGGCTGCTTAATGCGCCGTTGCTGCAGAAATAAGACAGTGCAACTGGCTGCTTAATGCGCCGTTGCTGCAAAATAAGACAGTGCAACTGGCTGCTTAATGCGCCGTTGCTGCAGAAATGTAAGACAGTGCAACTGGCTGCTTAATGCGCCGTTGCTGCTAAATCAAAGACTGTCCATGTCCGGAATCACATTGTTGCTTTGCACTATGTGTTTCCTAGGCATGCTGAAGAGCCCTGACATTGGGCGAAACGGTCTTAGCGTGTTTGTCCTCAATATTTTGTAAGAAAAAAATGAAAAACTGCGATTTCATTCACTTTGAAAATTTGTTGTAAAGCTATTCCAAAACGCTGGAAATCGCATTTCTGGGACCCTAGGCTTCAACATTTTCCAGGGGGGATGCCCCTGGTCACGAACAAGAACATTAGATTTCTGTTGTCAAACCAGCACTAGCCTCACCAACAATACACCAAGGAAAAAAAAGCAAAAAATGGTGATCAGATCTAAACAAGAAAAAATCAGAAGATTGAACACAAAATTGAACAAGATACTGAAGAACAAGGCAACACATCAACAAGTACTAGAAAATGCTCTCGAGAAACTGCCTGATCATTTGGCAAATTTTGTAAGAACACAGATAAAGTTACATACAGCCAAGAAAAAAGGAAGACGATATTCACCTGAAATGAAATCCATGGCAATTTCTTTGTACCATTCAAGTGGGAAAGCATATCGGCTGTTGTCGAAACTGTTTATTTTACCAAGCAAGACCTCTCTTCGAAATTACATATCTAGAGTACCAACAGAAACAGGGATATCACAGGCCACAGTCAATACTCTACAGCAGAAAGTTTCTCAGATGGATCCAATGGAAAGGTTGTGCACTCTTTGTATGGATGAAATTTCATTAAAGTGCCATCTACAATACAGCATTCCCAAAGATAAAGTCCTTGGTTTAGAAGATTTTGGTTCTGGATTCCGAACAAACAAGGTGGCAACTACTGCAATGGTTCTATTGACAAGAAGTATTTCTGGTAGGTGAAACAGCCTCTTGGTTATGTGCTTGCCAATGGAGGATGCCCAACTGAAATTTTGGAAGATGTTCTTAAAGAGGCCCTAGACAAATTGGAGCAAATTGGTCTAAATGTAGTGGTGGTAATATCCGACATGGGTTCCAATTTTCATAGTTCTGCCAACCGTTTGGAAGTAACCCCTGACAAACCGTGGTTTACTTATAACAAAAGAACTTACCATCTCATGTTTGATCCCCTCATCTAATGAAGTGTGTTCGAAACAACCTGATGAAATACACCTTTAAGTTTGATGGCCTTGCTGCTTCGTGGAATGATATTGAACAATTTTATAACAAAGACAGTTCACTTCACACAAGGCTTGCACATAAATTAACGGACAAACACATCCACCCAAATAATTTTGACAAAATGAAAGTCAAATATGCCACTCAAGTTTTAAGTTACACTGTGGCCTCAGGAATTTGTACATATGTGAGTATGGGTGGTCTTCCTTCCTCTGCAATGTGAACTTCAGAATTTGTTTCCAAATGTGATTCTATTTTTGACTGTGTGAACAGTTCCATGTTGCAAACAAGTAAAAAACTTATGTGTGCCATCAATGAAAAATCATTCCACATTGAATTTCTGAAGGAAAGCATCAATTTCATCAAAAATTGAAAGTGTTCCAAGGGAATAAAGATGTCACTGGTAGAGTTAAGTGTCTGCATGGCTGGTTAGTGACACTTAAAGCCATCATCTCGATATGGGAAACATTACGATCAGTGCATCAGTTTAAGTTTCTTTTTACCAGACGACTAAATACTGACCCACTAGAAATTTTTTTTGGTACTATTCGTCGCCAGGGAGGCAATAGTGATAACCCCACTCCAACCCAATTTATGCAAGCATTTAGAAAGCTTTTCTTCAGTTCCTTCTAACCTGTTCATCTGGAAATTGTGACAACGACCTTGATTCTATGCTGGTTGAGTATTCCAAAAATGTTGCAAAGAATAAAGTCAGCCAGAAGAAAACAGTTCAAGTCTTTCCGCCTCCGCAACCACAAATTTTAGCAATTGGTCCTACTGACTACAAGGAGCCAAATGTTGTTACTAACACAATGAGGAAAATGCCATTGCATATGTGTCTGGTTTTCTTCTAATGAAGAGTTTCAAACTCCACTCTTGTCTGAAATTCACCAATGCTCTTTCATCTACAGAACTGGATGATAACAGAAAGTTATTCTGCCACTTTAAAGCATTCGATGAAAAGAAATCCGATTTAGGAGGACTACAATCACCATCTTCTCCTTATCTGGAATACATCATCAAACTTGAAGACACATTTATTAAGACGTTTTCTGTCTACACAAAGAGCGAAGGTGTTGGTCGAAGTATATTAGACACCGTCAAGTCCATACCAAAGGAATTTGATTGCTGTACGGAATTCCCATTTGAGTTCTTGCAGAAACTTTTTGTAAGAATGCGCATTTATTACGCCGTAAAATTTGCGAACCGCATATTCGCAACAACTAAAAAGAAAGACAGAAAGTACATTAAAGTCACACACCTTTGAGGGCTTTGTGCATATAATTTTTTGTCCTTTATAAAACTAAATTGAAAACAAAAGCTTTTTATATCACAATAATATATTTAACATGTAATACATCCAAGTTCATTTAAAGCCCGGTCAAACGAGCGCAACATTTTGATCCAACATCATCCAACTTTGTTGTCACAAAATGTTGGCCCCGTTTGACCACCCTTTTTTATAATGTTGCATGATGTTGGACAATGTTGCATGGAATTTGATTGTAGTCAAATTTTTATCCAACAAATTATGCTAATTTTGCATGTTGCGATCGTTTGACCTGGCGTTAGCAACAATGTTGGTCATACGCATGCGCAATATACGTTTAGCTTGATAATAAACATGGCGGACGAAATAGCAAACTTAAGTGACGAAGAAGTAATTGTAGAAGAATATAATACCAAAAAGAAAAAAGCAGTTAGAAAGTGGACCACGAATGAGACCAACACCTTGATTGACTTGTTCGAAGAAAGACCTTGTCTGTGGGACATATTTCAAAAGGACTACCACTGCCGAGATGTAAAGGAACTAGCTTACGAGGAAATGAAGAATATATTGGGGATTAGCGTGAAAGATATTAAAGCTAGACTTGTTTCACTAAGGGCGCAACTTGGCCGAGAAATCGCGAAAACAAACAAAACGAAATCTGGTCAAAGTTCGAGTCAGAACTATTCATCGTCGTGGGCTTATTGGGACCGATTACAATTCCTTCGTCCGGTTATGAACGCTGGCAAAAGTAAAGACAACCTTTCAAAGCATTCATCTTCAAATATATCTCCTCGTCTTGATTCTGTTGATGATGAGATGGATACAGGATTGGATTCGGAGTCGGTTTCATCCAAATCATCACGTGGCAGTTATAAAACACCCACTAGGATACGAGCTGAAGCAGAAGAAAAGAAGAGAGACCTTATTACTACTTGCATTGACGTTTTAAAAGAGCCAATGCCTGCTTCAAATAGTGTTAATCAGTGTCCATTTTCAATGTATGTGGCAGAGAAGTTATCAAAATTTCCACCAAGAACCAGAATAGTTGCTGAAAAACGCATCACAGATATAATTTTTGAGCTGGAAATAAATGAAATGAATAGTTCGACATCCCATCCAACACTTTTTTATTCAAATCATACAAATGCAAATCAAAACATTGGTCAGCAATTCACAGAAGAACGTCCGTATGAAATGCAGTTAAATCCACAAGTGACTACAGAAACTGAAATCCGCATTCCATTTTTAAGAAATGCTGTGCAATATTAAGGAAGCTTTCTATGTATAGCAAATAATAAGTTCCATGTTTAGTATTCTACTGTTGCTATTGTTGTAATTGAGGATGACAGAATGAGGTAGAAAAATTTTGTATTTTACTTAAAATAGATGTGTTATTTTTAAAAAAATAGACAGCTTGCAACATTTTCATCAACTTCATATCACCTTTGTATAGTGACTAAAATTTACTTAGTTTTGTTTTGCAAAATTGCATGAAATTGAGTTTGTTGATGAATTATCAATGTAATGGCTATTCAATATTTTAGTAAATAGTAACTAGCATCTTTCCCATTGCCATTCTATAGCACCATGAGTGCAAAAATATTCCATAAATGCATTCCTAATTGATTTTGCAAGATTTGAAGAGTTATGACCAGATGATGATACACTGAGTGATGTAAGTATAGCTGAATTGTCTTGTCGCCATTGACCAGGAATGAGGTTACCACTTGAATCTTCAGCATCACATAAACCAGGTGGACAATAATCATTTCTGGAGGCACCTTTTCTCAAGAAATTATGAAGTACAAATGCAGCTTTGATTAAGGATTCCACAGTTTCTGGTGGTAGCTGAAGTGTTGTCCTCAAAAATCTCCATCTGTTAACTACAATTCCAAAGAGGTTTTCAGATATGCGCCTAGCTCTACTATGTCGATAATTATACACTCTCTTTTCTATGGAAAGACCTTGTTGGGGGTATGGTTTCATAAAGTACGGTTTCAGAGCAAATGCATCATCACCCACCAAAACAAAGGTAAACACTCTGAACATCCGCAAGATATTCAGGACTTGGTAAGGATAATTTATTGTCCTCAATAGCCAATGCCAATCCACATTTATTCCATATTCGCCATCGGATACACGACCATTTGTGCCAATGTCTGCATACAAACACTCATAATCAGGTCCTGCTACAGCAAGGACAACTATAGAATGAGTGTGCTTGTAATTGTAGAAGTAGGAGCCTGAATTTGGTGGTTGTTGTACAACTACATGTTTGCCATCAATGGCTCCAAGGCAATGAGGGTACTGCCACTTCTCATTAAATTTTTTGGCAATATGCAACCATTCTCGCTTTTTGGATGGCACTTTCATATAATCTGGTTGAACATGATCGTTTATAGCATCACAAACATTTTTACAATATATGAAATTGCAGATCTTGATATTCAAACTGAAAACTTAATGATCTATATGATTCCCCAGTGGCCAAAAAACGTATGGTCAATGTTAATCTTTCTGCAGCTGTGATTACTTTGTGACCACCAGAGACCTGACACGGCGTAATGTCTTTTTCAATATATCGTAATAACGTTTGAAAGTCGTCATAGCTAATTCGCATCATTTCTTTATATCCTGCGGTATCCTCCATTCTTAATTCCTTAACAATGTTGGTAAAATAGCCCTTTTCTTTTCTTTTCTTCATCCATGGTCTTGTTTTTCCTCTTGTCCAACTTCTTTTGTTTTCCTCTAGAAGTTCTACTACACATAAGGCAGCTGCACAACGACGAATTTTGTGATATTGATGAATTTCAAAATTAGTGGCCGCCATATTTATTCGAATTGCGTAATGTTTAATCATCAATGATATAAAATGTTGTTTTCGTTTGACCAGTAGGGCACAACATCTTCCAACATCTTACAACAAAGTTGGATGGTGTTAGTTGAAAATGTTGCGCTCGTTTGACCAGGGCTTAAGTCCTCAGGACTTGTGAACCTCAGAACCTGTTCAAGATTTCCGACCCGAATTTCGCTATAAATGTATTAAATAAATGCATTTGTTACATGATATATACAAAATACTTGCCTTTTTATTTCAATTTCTTTCAAAAAGATGCCAAAAACAGCCAACAGCTCAAAAAATCTACATTTTAACCCACTTTACGGCTTCCACTCCATATATTTTCATAGTGAATGTTGTACACTTTACTGGCCAGAGTAATGGCGGCCGTCACATAGTACTCCTTAGTGCTCTCTGGTCATCATTATGATTACATTTTTGATTTTTTTCCATAGCAGAAGTATAACACAATGTAAATATCAATTTATTATCAATGCATAAGGGTGAAACATGGAATAGAAGTGTACTGGGGGGCAATATACAGCATTTAATTAACCCAAACGTACTAGTAACATCAATATTTAAACATTCTTCCTCTAAATATATTTCAGGATGATTAAGAGGATATTCATATTTTTTTTGAACACATGGGTATAATCATGTAAGTCAAGTGAAAATTGTTTTGTTTGCATTCTTAAAAAATACATCTTTTCTTTTTTCAGTCTATTATAATTATCACTATTAAAACATTTATTACAACCATGAAAAAAACATCAATGAAATTGATATACAGTATTGTTTTCTGCATAATATCCATCAACAAATCTACTTAAATTTTTCATTCTCCATTAATGGTAATTTGTATTCTAAAATGTATTCCATTTCATATAATTCTGATTTAACTTCACTTAACCAACATAATGCTATTAAACTTTCCATGGTATTACCCTGTATCCAAATGATGGGATTTGTGCAATTTTATCATCTTGTAAATAATTGCTTCTGATTGTTTTTAGTGTTAAACCAGCAATTTTATGCATGATGTATCGTAAAAAGATAAAATATTTGTGATGTTATAGATTAAATTTAAAAATTTTATACACCCAAGTCTTAGTATATTAACTTCATTGCTACATTAATAATAAATTGCATCTCAAAATATGTATTCTTTTTTACATTGTTCGTTATACCATGTGTCAAAATCATTTGTTTCACTTTCTGAAATATCAAAGTATTTTTATCAATCATATTTCCCCTATATGTTAAATCAAAAATTTATATGGATGATATCCTTTTACAGTATTATCAATTTCAAGTGATTTTGGAAAGTTTGCTAATTTCATAGACAAGAATGAATAACTGTCAATAATTTGTAGATAAATTTCTTATATTTTTAATGATAAATTTTTATTTCCATTCATAACAGTTTCGGGAATCAGATTTTTTTGTGTCAATAAGTATTTTGATAAAAATATTGTCAAATGTATCACCTTTATGTGCAATCCAAACAGAATTTCTTTGTTCTAAAATAAACTGAACTAATCGTGATGTTACATCATTACAATCAAATACAAATTGACAATTACCACAACAATGAATGGGATCAATTGATAAGTCAGTAATATAATCCAAATCGCGTTAAAAATACTCAAACTTTTTGTGAAAAGGAATTTTCCATTTTGACATATTTTCTGAACAACCCAATAGAATGGTACCATTAAATTATTTTAATCAGTTTTGGTTTCAAAATCAAAGACAAAAAATGTTGGTGCACGCTCATTCTTATTAAAGTCTAAAGGTTTGATGTGGCATTTATGTTGCTTGCCCAGATATTTTCTACAATGAGCACAATTATTTTTTGACAATCATGAAAAACAACCTTATTTTTTTTAAAGAAGAAAAATCTTGAAACAATTTTATTACATGGATTACAAAAAAAATTTTCGACAAGGAGCAACCTTAACACTGTTAATTATTTTTCAACAATTTATTAAACAGATGTTTTTGAAAACAATATGTAGATTTAAAAATTATATCACATTCTGTGCATTGAATAGAAAAATTTTTTACTTTCTTACCCTTTGAATAACATTTTAAACATGTATCTTCATTTTTACATATATGAGAGTCCACATACTTGGAAAATTTTAAATGCATGCATTTAAAGAAAAATAAATCTAGGTTTAAGTTAGAAAAAAGTTTAGGATTTAAGATTAAGTCATAGTGAGAATCATTTAACCATAAAAAAATAACTTTATCACTTATGTGAAAAGATTCGTGATTAGTCACTCTTGAATCATAAATTATTGTATCTAATTTATCTTTAGAAAAAATTACCAAATGAAAATTATATTTTTTTAAATAGTTTTCATAAATTATATTTAGTTGGTTAATGGAAACACTTCCTTCCGGTAATTTAGCTTCTTTATAGAATGTTTGAAGTAACTATGAACTTTGTTTACAGTAACTATTTCATCAACTGATTTATATTAATATTTTTAAATTTAGATTGTTTATTGTCATTATTAATAAACATTTTTCCAATTATTACAGCCACAGCAAAACAACAATTCTTAATTTGAGTTTGTAACTTGTCACACTTAAATTGTAAAATACCATTTCTGACTTCTCTTTGATGCTTCAATACTGGATGATTTGTTTTACCACCACCCCTACTATCATCATCAGGATATAAGTTATAAATAAGCTTTTTGTTTTGTTTTTCCAAATTGGACTTTTTCCAAAATGGGATTTTCTTATTTTTATATTGATTTGGAATAGTAATACATACAATTGTTTCCAAATCATTATTAAAAATTCTAAAATGTTACTTTGTATATTATGTTCAAAAGAATCTAATAATCTCTGTATAGTGAATTCCTTTAAAGGTAACAAGGCTGTCAAAAAAGGTTTTAATGGAGCTTCTTCAAAAAAAAATCTACCTAAATCATTCTCAGAATTTACAGATAATTTTGCTATATTAGGTAAATATTGTAGTACTTGTGAAAATTGTTTCAAAAAATCAGGTAAATTGTTGAAATTGTTTTTTTTAAAAAAATTTGATGTGATCCTTAACTTCACCATGTAAAAATTTTTTTATATTGTAAATGAATTAATTTTTAGTTGTTTTGATTTATGCAATTTTTTCACCAATTTTTGAATGAAATATACTAACTATTTTCATTATTTGAAAAAATTTTCATTTTTTTTCTTCTTTCTTCTTCAATTTTTCATTTTTTCTTTTTGACATGATTTTTTTCTTTATCTTTCATTTTTTTCTTCACCGTCTACATTGTCATGATAATCAATAACATTTTCAGATCCTTTTATACACATGCAGTTTAGATTTAATATTATAAGCGGTGTATCATTAGATGGTTTACACATAGAATTACCCTTTGTTAAAATTAATTAAAAAAATGGCTATAAATCACTACACAATATAGACGTTCATTTATTTTTAAATAAAAATGAAAAAGAAAAAAGAAAAAATAATGAAAGAGCCAGTAGTATTTGTACCTATGAAATAAGGGATAATGATCAATGTATTTTATTCTCATCTTTCTTATTTGAACAATCAATTCAGGATTGTAAATCAGATGATAATGATGATAATTCTGTAAGATATTATTATGTTAATACAATAAAAAATATTTATTTTGTTTTAAAAAGATATATATAATCTCGAATCAGGTCATTCTGATATATGTTTTAAAATTGAGAAATTAATTGAATATATTGAAAAAATATTGCACTTTATGCTGGAAAAAGATTAAGTTACTAATAATGAAACAAAGTATTAGAAAAGTACAACAATGTGATAGAATTACTTTGAAAAATGTAACATGTCAAAAAAACACTTCAATCACCAATTTATGTTGGATTCACTCGGGAGAAAAATTTAATTAAAGAATTAAAACTTCATATATTTGCTGAAACATGTTTGCTATAAAGAAATTTGTCTATATTTTAAATGTCTTATAACCATTGTGCTCTTATGAAATTATGATAGCAGGATCAATAAAAAAATTCAAACAAAAGGGTAGTGGATATTTAAAGATAATGATGAATGAAAATAGAAAAAATAGAAAATTTGTATTTAATCATTAAAAGTAATTCTTTTTTCATTTAATAATGTTAATGTATCTTTACATAATGCAATATGATACTTATAGTCTCTGTCTGGTTTAATTATTAAATACAATTTTTCGCATGTACATTTAATTCAATAATTCTATTGCTTGTTTTGTTTTACAATTTGAAATAAATACATCTAAAAAATTAATTAAAAATTTATTACAGCATTTAAAAGATATGTGTGTTAAAATTTCAACATATTCAAAATTTTCTATCATAAATCTATAAACTGTTTCTCTTATATTTACATTAAATCATAACATTTTATCAAAAAATTCTTTACAAGAAACAATAAATCTAAAATTAGGAATAAATTTATATTCCCCCCAATATCCCTCATTACATTCTATCCCTAAATGATATATGTCTTTTTACAATATGTGTATCGTGCAAATAAATTTTAAAATAATTAGTCACAAAAGATAATTCTATTATTTTTAAACCCAAACAAACTATATCTCTAACAAAAATCTTTATCAAATAATAATAACTTTTTACATTGCATATATATTTTACCAGCGCAATAACAAGAAATTAAATAATATGTTCCGTGTTTTTGTAATTTCAGCAACAAATAACCCTCCATATAACTTTTCAATCACATCTTATTTTTTTAAATTTCTTCTGTTGAATAAAAATAAAAAAACTTTGAATGTTCCAAATGTTTTGCAGTTGCTTTAATTTTCCATAATTTCATTTTGCTTGGTTTTCTTCTTAATTTAAACAAATGGCTGTATACAAAATGCAATTGAAATGTAAAACAGTGTCCAGGATATTCATTTAATAAATAGCAAATGCATACATTGGAAAAATAGAGAAATCCATCATCAAACTAAAAAAAGAATTATTTTTTCAAAAAATTCAATATTTAAGTATTACATTGTTGATATATCAATACACAAAAGAGAAGGAAAACAATAAAAAATGAAAAAACAAGAGGCGTCAATTTAACATAAATTTAACTTCATATTGTGACATTGGTATTAATATTAAAAATGAAACATTTGATTTTTAACAGCATATTCACTTATATAAATTGTGTAATTAGAATTCATATCAACACTAGGTTCGTATTGATTATAGTAAAAATTACAATCATGTCCACCAATATGTCCAACACAACAAAAAATATAATAATTTTTTCCAATTACAGAACATGATTTTTGGTATAAAGTTTTCCCGTCATGTAATCTCCAAAAAATTACTAATAAAAAAGGATAAAATATTATTAATTCTCAATTTATTTTTATTTGTTTCATGGCTTTTTTGTCACTTATTCCTTTTTGTTTCTCGCCTTTTTCTATGATTTAAATAAGTTATGTCATTATTATATTCTTCTTCAGTATCATCATCAACATTTTTTAAATCAGCTTACACTTTATCCAGTAAGCCATTAGATTCAGCATTTATTGAAGTACAATCCATTCTTCCAATTTTCAAGTTTTTTAGTAGGATTTTATCTTTAATTTGATAATAGTCTTCTTTGTATCCACTTGCTGTCATCACATCTATTAAACAATTATCTTCAATACCTATATATGGTACAATCTGACACTGTCTTCAACAAATCCAAAATATGAATTTTGTATCAAAACTTAGCTGTAAAAATTTTTTTACCAATCTAATGTATTTAATACTCAATGCGGTTTGTGTTATGACAAAAATCGCAAGTTTTAATGAATAGAATCACAGCTAAATTCAAAACAGAATTCTGTAAGTTTGTGAGATCATATTTGTGCACCAACAATAACTCAAACAAATTCCTCTTGCTGTCATCACATCTATTAAACAATTATCTTCAATACCCGTGGTTGGTACAATCTGATATTATCTTCAACAAAATACAAAAACAGGAATTATTTGTCAAAACGTAGCTGTAAAATTTTTTTCCACTGTTTTGATGTATTAAAGTATGTGAAAAAAGTAAAAACAGTATGCTTGTAGGGTCACAAGATTATATTTGTGCAAAATCTGGTCAAAAAATTCAAGCATTTATTTCATTTAAACCGAGTGCAAGCCGACACTTATCACAAAACCATTGCACTGGGAAAATCTGTGAAAATGGATAAATGCCAAAAGAATCGAATATTGCGATAAAAAAGCAGGCAAAAAAAAAACAAAATAAAAAAGAAGTAAAAATTTACCAAAAAAATTTCCAAAGATGCAAGAAACGATACCTTAAAAATGATTGATCGTGCAGCAATAATTTGAAAAAGAAGCTAAACAAAGACAACAACAAAATGAAGAACTGAAAATGATTGATAAATATCAAAAACAACAAGCAAAAGAATTAGAAAGGATTCAACAAAAAAAACAACAAGCACAAGAAGAAGAAAGGAAAAAGAAGAATTTAATTGAACAATGTAATAGTTATTTTGATTTGATTTTATTATCATATGACATTTACAAAGATGAGAGAGTTAAATACTGAACGTTTTAGTAAAATAGTTGAGATGTATTAGACGTCATTGTATTCAGAAAAATATTTCACTTTCTCTTCAGCAGCTTTTAATTCGTCTGTCATCATTTTGATATCACACTCTGATACAGTTTGCTTTAATAATAATTTTGGAGTTCATCCAAATTAGCTTGTGCTAATATTAATTTCACTTGGGGCTTTTCTTTTACTTTTTCATAATCAATTAATGAATGTCTTAAATCATCACATTCATTTCCAAAGCTTGAAAATCTTTTAAATCTGCAATTCGTTTTGATTCAGTTTGCACTGCTATCTCTTTAAATTCTCCATACTCATTTTGCAAATCAGACACTTTTTTAACTTACAAATTAATTCATAGCATTCATCTTGCAAAGCTCTGAAGATCTTTTCGCAACCCAATTTATTTCATATTGCAATACTTTCTTTTTAAATTCTTCATGTTTATTTTGCAAATCAGATAGTTTTTTTTTAACTCAAAAATTTCTGTTTGATTTTTTTCAAGTTCGGCATTTACATCTTCATCTTCACACATAAAATTTCTTTTCTGCCAATTTGATGTGTTTGGACTTGATTTTTCTGATGTGTTTGGTGTTGATTTTTCTGATTCCATTATATGACACAAAACAAGCTTAACAAATCTATGATATGTTAGTTATTCAAACAACGATTCTTTTATATATGAGCAATCGATGATTTTTTCACAAAAATTAATGAATTTCTTATGAATTTAGCATTTCATATAAAAATTAGTATTTTTTGAATAAAAAGGCAAATCATTAAAAAATTTCATAAAATTGTAAAAACAAAACACATTTAAACATGCAAATGTGAAACGTTCAAGGTTATCATGCAAATATAACCCATATATGGTAATAAAAACATGTAGCAGTTCTTCATTGACGTCAAAAAAATGCAAAGCATCCTAATTAGTGACTTCTAGACAGTCACCAATGTCAAACAAATTGAAAAGTCAAGGTTATGTTCCAAATTTAACCAAAAATTAGTATCAACTTGTACCAAGTACAACTAAGGGCAATCATACCATAAATGGGAAAAATGAAAGAAAATGCAATTTTTTACAATAAATTTGAGTAGTATATAAGAGCATAATCGTGCAAAATCTCTTTATTATCAAGAAAATGGAATCAGACAAATTATACAGATATTTTTTTTTTTGAAAGAGGTAATAAACAAAAAACGTTTTGAAATATTTATGGAGAAAAATAAAGAAAAAAATTCAAAAAGAAAAAAATTCACAACTATCACTATAAATTAGATCATCATATTGTAAAGAAAATCAAATTCAAGAAGAAAAAAGAGAAAATGAGCAAGTACAGTACCGACCACGAGTAACATGACATGACTCGCGAGTATCGAGTGGGCGAGTGACTCGCGAGTCAATTGCAAGTCACTCTCGAGTGTGAGAAGTTTGCGAGTGAATAAGTGACTTGCTGTTTGCAAGTGAATAAAATAACTCGCAGTTTGCGAGTGAATCGAAATTACTCACAAAAATTTCTTTCTCCAGTATTTGAAATTGACAAACATAATCTTAAAGTGGTACTAAAACGAAAATTTTGCCTCCCGTTTTTTTTTCATAGATAATAGTGTATGTAAAAAAATCTCTTCTGGCGAAATTTTAGCGCAATGTATTTAATGCTGCTCGAGTTACGTAGCGATAAAACTTGTACTTTAAGAGCCGCCATTAAAATGCGCCATATTTGAATTTTCAAGAAGGAAGGTCTTGTGACGTCATAGTCTTAACTCGCGGCTGTTTACAGGTCGGCGTTAGATCATAGGTGAGATATGCACATATACGAAACTGCGCTTAATTGCGGTCAGCAGTAACAATCCACCCAGAACTCTTTAAGATTGCGCGCTTTCACCGCGAATTTTTAAAAAACAACAATGGACTCGTGCTGTTCTTCGATTAAAATGTTTTCATGGCAGAAAGACATATGGGAAAATTTTGAGGAATACAAAAAAGACACGCGCTCGGGATGGAGATGTGTGAGTTCAAATGCACTTTTCGGTAAGTATGTAATCATTGTAATGTCTACAATAATCACATAACTTCACGTCAGAATTCATACAATATATTATATTTAATCGTGCCGTCCGAGATTTCGATTGTTGCGATTATATAAAGCATGAATGAACAAATGATACACTTTTTCATTGCTAATTATTATTGTAGTTTATTATCAATAATTCTGCAATTTGAGAGATTAATACTGATCAAAGGGCTCATATTTTCAAGGCAAAACCATTAAAGAGGTGATGAATTCTGGAAAGTCTTTGTCAAGGGTGCAATGGAGCCTTTCCAATCCAGATGGAATTTCATACGCCTTTGATGGAATTCCATTTATTTGTATTGGAACATTGAATTATCATTGTCATCAAGGTGAAGATATTGATAAAAGTACGAAAATAAAAGAGCAAAGGAAAGAGATGAAAATGAGGTACTTACAACTCTATATCGTCACTTTTACTACACACATTTTCACAAATTTACCAGTGACAGCCCTGGTTCTTTGTTCTAACATATTTTTGTCGTTTGTTTTTTTAGGGTCACGATCACACGTTTAGAAAACGGAAAAAACATTTTCAACCTACCAAAAATTGGATGTCCGAGCAAAGTATATATGTCACGGATTTTAAATTCCCACAGTACAAGGTAAGATAAAATTCGGTTCATATACTTAAGTCAAACTGATGTCTAGTTTTCAACAGCAAACTTAAAATTTCTGAAGTATTAAATCCCACGTTCTTTAATGTAATATGACAATTTAGGTTGAGGTTTCCTCTGGTGCTATAAAACCACGAAGAAAAATGCAAGAAAGAACATCCTTATTGAAAAACGCGTTGAAATCGTGGGAAAATCTGATTATTGAAGATACGTTTCTCTTGAAGCTTCCAAGTATGGATAGTCATAAATATCATGTGACGAAAGGAGAGGTAAAATCTTCACTAATTAAGATGAAAAAAACGGCTACATTTTTAGTAAACAAAATATACCCAAATTTCCAATAAACACAGGTAGCAGGTTTGAGAGAGCCAATAGATGCACAAGTAGTGCAAAAAAGAAAAGAAATGCAAGTCATAGGTGTCCGCAGTGTTGCCGAAGTACGTCGGCATTTGGAAAAGTTTGTAAATGGGCATTTATTCAATAGTAAAGATTTGCCAGCTGAGTCAAGCCGCCGTTATTATCCAACAGACGTCGATATAAGGAACATCTTAAATGCAACCCGATCTGGAAAACAAAGATCTCCAGATGACCAATTAAATTTGGAGACAAAATCATCTGAGTGGCATGAGTTACATCCCGAAGACTTTATCTTTTACAGGGTAATGTATCATTGTCTACCTTGCGCTAACAAAACTTGCCATATTAACTCCAGTTGTATAATTTTTACTTATTTAACAGCCATTGACGGCGGAAGATGAAAACACGTAAAAGCACTTTTTATTTGTGTATCAAGCGAAGTGGATGAAGCGCCTATTATTATTGTACGGGCAGGAGATGTGTCTCATGGATGCTACATACAGAACATGCAGGTAAAGAGATGTGATGCAAATACTATTCAAGCAGGAAAAAACTGTGAACACATTTTCCATTGTGATAGGTACGCCTTGCCACTCTTCTTTTATGCGTCAGATCAAATGTTGGATACATTGTCGTCGCAGTTTTATTCCAGAAAATGAAGACACTGGCTCAATATCCGAGGTACTCGAATATTGAGCAGGGAAAATCAGTGGAACCCCAGAAACATGATGGTGGACTTCTCACTGGCAGAAATTTCCGCGATTGAAGAGTGTTTTCCTAGTAAGAAAGAATAGCCATATATATGACAAAACACAATCATTGGTGGACATAAGGAACTCATTCAAATAAAACACTTACTGCCATGTTAATGAATTCGTTGTACTCATGAAAGAGCGACGTGTGATTGTGTAGTTATCTAAAATAAAATAATTTTGCACTGTCAATCATAAAATGTTACCCCTAGTTTTACAAATTTTAAAAACATTTTCTTTCTAATTGTTAAGAAACGCATGTCCACGTGTGCGATTTTCACCGCGAAAAAGCCTGGGGTGAATGGTTATCTAAAAGTAGTAATGGTGTGAGTATGTATAAAGATGAAGTGTTGAGGCACTTGCGAAACATCGCCCAGAGTGAAAACCAAGCCACTCTTGATGAGAACATCCAGGCACTCAAAAAAAGCAGGCCATGGAAGGAATCAGTCCAACTACAAAACTATTTTTTAGACTTTTGGGGTTTATACTTAGAGGTAAGACTCACAATACCAAGAAGGAACAATAAATTATGCTCCCAGGAAAACACACATGCTTATATGCCCTTCAGACGTACATTGTCTATTATGTTATAAATATAGTTATGAATGTATTTACCACCATACTTAAATTAAAGTATTTGTTGCATTATTACTGACTTTATGCTTTAGAAATGGGTTCGCTTTTTTCGAGATGAACATCTTCGTATTGCAATTTATACAAACAATGGTATCGAAAGACAAAATAACTGGCTCAAGCACTCATATCTCGAAAGTAGACGAAATAACTCGGTGTCTGATCTGGTTGACGTAATAATCAACCATTTTTTACCTGATAGTTACAAGAAGTAAGTGATGGTACAATATCCGCTCCTTGAGAATTTGTACAACTTGATTATGATCGTCTTCTTTAAAATTTTGTAAGTTTTCTCATGTACGTATGGTAATTTTACATAGATACAAAGAGCAAAACATTCGATGTACGTCATCATATCGAGGCTACGATGATCGTGTTCCAAAGTATCTCCACGACCGACCCAGAGGTGTTGTTCAACATATCATCAGTAGAATCGACTCTGGCATCCAGATTTCAAACATTAAAAAAGAGACTCCAAAGCTTTTCATCGTACAAGGAGCAGAATGCGCATACCAAGTAAGGCTTGGCTCAGACGAAGAGTTACCATCGTGTCAGTGTCTCGACTTTCGAACAAAGAAACTTCTCTGCAAGCACATATGCGCAGTTGTTCAACAGCCAGACATAGGGTGGGAATCATTGGGCAGAAAATTCGACAAGTACCCCTGTTTACTTTGGATAAAGTGATAACTCAACGGTCTTCCTCTTCCGCTACAAAACCATCGTCAAATTCAGAATACACACCTGAGCAACACATAATAGAGAAAAGGATAGTGATCAGGTAATACATGTCAGCAAATCAAATAATAGAAACCTTTCTTACCGGAGAAAGTCTAACATACGTAAGCAATGCATCCAATCATTGAAGAGTCTTCAAGATGAACTGTATGTGGTTACAGATAGGAACGTTCTGAGTAAAGCCCTGGTTATGCTTGACGAAATAATTGCGTACACAAGGAAGAATCATCCTAATGAAGAGGGTGTATCGTTGAAAGACAAGTCTTTGTCACCTAAAAAAAAACAGGTGATAAAAACACAGGCTCCAAAAGCAGACAAAAACTCGCCAGTTAAAGCAGAGAGCGAAAAAAAAAATTAGTAAAAGAGTTGGTGCAGTTGCTGAAGCTAGGAGCAAAACAATTCTAATAGATGATGATGGTGGAATAAAAGAGGAAAGAAAGAGGAATATACACAGTGAGTTATCACATGGAAAAAAAGTAAAAAAACAAAGAAGGGATTTTTCAGAAGAAACAATCAATCCTCATGACTGCTGGGTAAAGATCAACGGCATTGGATTGACGTATCGGCAAAAAGAAATATTGGCGAGTAATTGCGGATGGCTAACTGACGACCATGTTGATGCTGCACAACATCTCATCAAAAACATGGAAACAAATGTTGGTGGCCTTAATTCCATTGTGACAATGACTTACTCCAGTAGATTCGCGCTCCCCCATGAGCAAAATCAAACCATTCAATGCCATAATACTGGTTTACACTGGGTCACGTCAAGCTCCATCACAGGAAAAGTCATTGTCTATGAAAGTCTAAACACCAGCTTGAATGCTTCTTTGAGACGGCAAATCATTAATTTGTACAAAGGACTTTGTCTTGACGATGGCTCACTTGACGTTACGGTGGTACTTCAACAGCGTCAGAAGGGAGGATCTGACTGTGGCCTATTTAGCATAGCAAATGCAGTCGCACTTGCTCAGGGGATAGACCCTTGCAAGATTTCGTGGTTACAGCAAGATATGCGTACCCATTTGATGAAATGTTTCAAGCAAAAGAAATTGGAAATGTTTCCACATCGTGTGAATTCTGCAGTTTGTACACTAAGTCATTACGTCATCAGTGTATACTGTGTTTGTTTTCGCATATCCCTGGAGCTGAAATGGTTTACTGCAATAACTGTAAGAATTGGTATCATCATCAACCTCCTTACAATTGCATCAAACTTTCTGTAAAGCAAAGTACAGCATTAGTAACAGATAAACCATTCTTATGTTCATATTGTGAAGTATCTTGCTAAATTTTCTAAAGAGGAGCTCTTCCTTTTCTTTCTGAATTGTTTCACAACAGTTTATTAAATCTTAAGAATTACAAATTTTTATAAGTAATGCAGTATGTGACTATCTGTAAATTTCATTAAGATCCCTGTTCAAGGAGATGCTTAGCTGTGTAAATATTGTGCACATATAAAATAATTTGACAAGTTCAGCTCTTTCTTCTAATATATGTATGGAACAAGTTAAATAATCATGTAGGTTAGTAACTATTAAAGAACATTTTTTAACACATATTAGCAAAATGACATCATAAACTGTAACATCTCATAAGAAATCGTGCATCTAAGTTTCCCAGATTCCCTGACTTTAGACATATCTTTGAACTGCAAAGGTGTAATAGGCTGTGTAGCCAAATACATGAACAAATTGAAAACAGTTTGCCGGGATTAGGTGAAAACTAAGGTGTTTGCAATTTGCAATATATACCATACAGTTCATCAAGATTACAATCTTTTTTCACTATGGACAACTTGTTAGTTTGATAACTAGTGTTTATGCAAAAATAACTCAAATTTCTGTTTTTTTATTACCATCTGTTGCACAGAAGGGTTAATGATTAATGATGTACTGCTCCTTTGAAAATATTAATATATATTAATATAAATATCATAATCTCATGTATATTGGTGTCATACAATTAATATAAACGTCATAACTTCATAAGGAATTTCCTAACAAATTTGTAATTTTAAAAATTAACAAATTATATAACCTGTTAGAGCTAAACCATTGTTGTTTGGTTTATGTAATATCATGATTCTTACATGTCAGTTTATACTTTTGGAAAACCTCTTAAAACATTATATCAAATGATCATAGCAAGCTTCTTGTAAACAATCCAAAATTAATGAACAGAGGAAGTTAAGAAGTTTGATGCATAATTTAGAAAAACATGGCACTAGAATAACTAAAATTTAATATAACAAACATTTTGAAATCAGCAAATCGTGAGAATAATGATTGCAATGAAAAATGTTTCATTGCAAAATAAGGTTTATTTCCATATGTGGGTTGAAATTATCTCGATTCCCAATGTTATTCAACCATACTTTTGTCTTTCAGATAGATGTTATTGTAAACAAGATAAAATTTCGTAAACCAACCTTGTAGTTCAAGAACAATCTTTGAATTCGATCATGGTTTAAATTTGTGTTGCAACATATATATATATATATGAGAAAACCAATAAATATAATACAATATACAAAACGGTACAAAAAACCGAATAATCCACGGACGCATAACGCTTATTCGCGATTTACATGGAAAGAGTCACTGTGGAATACCGCAGACCAACATTAAGCGCAGTTTCGTATATGTGCATATCTCACCTATGATCTAACGCCGACCCTGTTTACAATATAACACTATATACAAATAGAGATATAAAAGGTTGTATAACTCAATTTTTTAACATGCCTTCAACACGCTGTGTCGTGCAAGATTGCAGTAATACGTCTGATAGAAGTATTCATTACATAAAAGCCCAAACGACGAGTCTTTAAGAAGAATTTGGGTTAAATTTGTTGAGACGAAGCGCGCAAACTTTAATCCGAGTTCGCGCGAAATTCGATTTATGATTTGTTCGAATCACTTCTCGGATGATTGTTTTGAGCGTTTTTTCCATTTGGGTGGTATGACTAGACGGCTCAAACCTGGTGCCGTACCTACTATTTGGAAGAAATCGCCAACACCAACAACGTCAAGAGAGCGGCGTCAGGTTAGCACAAGTTACAACTATTATATACTTACACATATTGCAGATGATAAATTTTCACAATTTGAGAGAACCAATAATACATCCAGGCAAACTTTCAATATATAATATACATTTATACTAAGGTTTTAAAGGAAATACAAAATGAAGTGTCTGTATCATGCATGAAGAAAGAAGATTCGTGCTATTTTCAAGAAGAAAAAGGCACAACTGAAATTCCAGACCAATCTGAGAATGATGCATACGTAAAGCCAACAATTGCTCTTCACACATACGTGCACTTCGTAAAACAACTATTCCTCAATATTCTTACAGGACCAACAGATCACGCCCGATGCACCTAATTACACGGAAAACAAAGAAAATGAACCGGTTTGTATCTTTGAAATATATTTTTGTATAACTTTTGTAGACATTTTTAAACTTTCAGGATCATGCTACGGCGTCCTGTGAGAGTTGCAAGAAAAAAGATAGTGAATTAAAGATGTTGCATGGAGAACTTACAAAACTGCACACGAAATTAGCTATCAATCAAACGCAATGGATACGGTCGACTAATTTAATAACAAGAGAAACTGTAACCGATGAGAGAACTGACCCCAGTATACATTATTTACGTTTAAAGTTTCAATTCACAAAAGGAGACTATAGTAATAAAAACAAATTTCAATGTTTTTTCAGATAAAAAGAATCCTACGACAGAACATGTTCATTTACAAGATGAAAACGAAGGCTAGTGTTAAAATATCAACGGCTCACACTTCAAGAAAAACAGCATGTATAAAAAAACCACTACATCTTTGTGGTAATTTAGACCAGATTTCTGAAGAACTTATGGAGGATATGGACACATATATGTGTGATAGTGAAGAAACGAAACAGAAAGATCCATACAATACAGACCCTCTGTGGGAGCCTGAGCAGTTGAGGAGGGAATATGAGAACACTGCAGACGATGATGATAATTTAACTCGCAATCGGTAATTTAAAATAATGCTTTCTATGCGTGTATGTGTAACAAGTTTTGTGATAATTTCTGCATTTACAGTAATGTTTCTTTCATTATCAGAGTAAATGAAGGAACAAACAAGAGATGAGCCAAAGGGAATTGTTTTCCTTTCTCAGCTACTTTTGCTTTTTCAACACTGTCATCATTGCTTTCACCCCACCCAAAAGTGAAAACAAGTTGTTGTGGCACTCTGTTGATTATTGAAAGTCAGTGCAGTAACTGTAAAGAAAGCTTTACCTGGAAAAGTCAACCATATCTTTTTGGAAAGTTTCCAGCTGGCAATATTTTGCTTAGTTTTGCTATTTTGTGTGCAGGTGCTTCAGTAAAAAAGGTGAGGAAGTATGTAGCAATGTATCATCTCAATCACAGATATTCAGTACTCCATAAACCAATGGCATTGTACAGGTACTTCAAGTGTTCAAGAACATGGGGTTGATCAGCTACAGTGAAGTCGCATATTATTATCACCAGAGACACTTTCTGTTTCCTTCCATTGTTTTATATTGGCGTTATATCAAAAAAGATATTGGAATCTCTAGAAGGAAAAGAAGTTGTATTGTCAGGAGATGGGCTGCATGACAGTATGGGTCATTCAGCAAAGTATGGCACATACACAATATTTTGCTGCACAATTGGATTAATCATTCATTTGGTTGTTGTACAGGTAGTTTTACTGGCTAACAATAAAATTAATTTGTTCCAAATACTTGAACATATGTCACTCACATTTTTGTCAAAGGCAAACCAAGCAGGGAGTAGTTCAGCTATGGAGGCTCTTGGTCACCAAAAGGCCATGTCATTTCTCCTTACAACTGGCCTAATAATAACAACATTCGTATCAGATCGACATGCCACCATAGCCAAATGGATGAGGGAAACATGTCCAAAACTGTGCAAAGAATTGGGGAAACCAGTCATCCAGCATTTCTATGACCTGTGGCACATTGGAAAAAGTATTAAGTTATATATATACCTACACCATGACATATCAGTGAAAATTGTTTACAACAGCATGTTATTCTTATCTTATAGAGATTCAGAAGATCATGATTACATTGGCAAAAGAAAAGACTGCCAAATCCTAGGAAGATGGAGAAAAGCATGCACGACATTTCTATTGGGCTGCTACATCTACTTTATCTGGAATTGGAGAAGTTAAATGGGCCAAATTTGAATCTTTTTCTATCACATTTTGAATAAACACAAAGACTTCCCAAATAAGATTTACAGCAGATGCAGTCACAGTGATGTCCTAAAGCCAAGAGTGTGGTTAACAAAGGGTACAATATTTTGAGTTTAAAAGAATATCATTACATTTGTTCACTTCAATACGCTAACTCTAAGCAACATGATAAAAACCCAAGTAAGTCAAATAGTTGGAATAATATTCATCTAGGATCTGTTGCTTATGAAAAGTTGAAAGATGCACTTACCAAAAAGAAACTTGTTAAAGCTATCAAACAAGCATCTTCTGTTGCCCAGACCAGCTGTTTGGAGGGATACCATTCAGTTGTTAATCATTTCGCACCAAAAATTATTCATTTCTCTTATTCTGGCATGTATTGCAGGTAAACTAAAAATCACAGTTTGATAAAATTCAAGGGAAAGAATATGTGATAATGAAATAAAGTTAACTAATAATTTTCATTGTAGGTCCATCTTAGCAGCATTACATTTCAACTTTAATTTGCGGAGGGCTAGCAAGACTACACTTGATGGCGAAACTTGTCTTCGGTTCACATATACAAAGTATAAGGAGGGAGAAGGAACTGTACGAAATGTTAGGGTGAAGCAAGACTTCTGTGAGTTTAATTGATGAGCATGAGAAATTAAATGCATGTGTTGTATTTACAAAACACTAATGGATTATTTACCAATTTTGTTGAAGCATATGTTGAAGAAATTTATGACACTTTGCTGAAGACTCCAAGGAAAAAGCTTGAAGAAGTTGAAAATGAATTGAGGAGACACACTCCAGAGCCAATGCACATGATGCTTTCTGAAAAGCAAGCAAAAGTTGATGCAATTACCTTGTTTCGTTCTCGAAAACGTAAACTTAACACTGACTGTCCCCCCACATGCACAGATGAAGAATTACAAGATTTGCTTGGTACAGGTCAAGAGCATACAGCTAAAAAAAGAAATCCATTGTGCAAGAAATGTGCAAAGCCTATGAAAGGTCACAAGAAGGGCAGTTGTCAATAATATAAATGTATATTTGTAAATTTTGTAAATATACCACCTATAATAGCTTTTTCCATCACCTTTTTACATTGCTATATGTCCTCATCCTCTTGAATCCTTTGTAAGGAAGACACTTATTGTTCGAAATGTCGTCCGTATTTTGTTGTAACAACAACAAGGCAGTGGCAAATGTCTGAGCTGCCTGTAAAGTCCCATACAAGACGCACGAGTTGTCTGTACGATACTGCTTGAAAGAACCTATAAATTTCAAAAGTAAACATAGACGAGGCCCACAAAATAATATTTTTAGAATTTTCACAAAGAAAAAGGCTTACTCCTCTCTGGTCTTTTGACCATCTCGAAAAACGGTCGCATAACTGCGATGACCTTTGGTCTTTAAACCTAACGAAGCTGCTTGAAGAACAAATTCGTTCAGGCAAACTTCTATTCCGAAAAATTGACCTCCGTCCCAATGTGTTCGGAACACGAAGAATAATCACAATCACAACTTGGTTTCATAAACAATTTTTATTATTACTTCTTAAAGTATCTCGCTTCCCTCGCTTGTCTCTTTCGTCTCGTTTGTATCGCATGTCTCACTTCTCTCACTTCCGTTCTCTGCTCTCTCTACTTCCGTTCCACTCATGTTTTCTATATTGTTCTTTATCGTCCCCAACGTACCCGAATGTACAATTAAAACCCAACACAACTTTAACATAATTTGCAACACCCTCCCCCACATGTGACTACGAATGAGTCACATGTTATATCACTTTGTCTCGAAGTTTATTTCATTCCTGTTCCATTAGCTCCTGATTTATCGCCTCCGCAACCACAGCAGCTTGTCGTCTTGGTCTGAATTCTTCGGCGTTCACTCGCAACTTCTTTTGATGGTTGCTGACGTCGCATTGTAATTCTAAAGGATAGATCAGTTGGATTGGTCTCTCAAGAGATAATTTTCCACACTGAAGTTTGACTCCTCTCACAACTCCATCCCTTCCACGGATCAACATCGTTACCTTTCCGATCTTCCACATATTTCTGTTTTTCTCATCACCCTTAATTAAAACGATATCTCCCTCTTTCGGATGAGATTCGGTTGCCGATTTGTTAACTTGATTGCGTTGGCGTAGACTTGTTAAATATTCTCGCTGCCATCTGTTCCACAATTGGGTTTTGATTTTGTGCAAATACTTTGCTCGCTTCCGTAATTCACCGTCCTTAATGTGATGACTCTCCATCTCAGGGATGACATTCGTCTGTTGCAGTACGAACGAAGATGGCGTCAGTACGGGGAGTTCAACATCATCCTCTACATAGCTCAATGGTCGATTGTTCATACAAATTTCTACGTCCAGAACAACTTCTGCCAGTTCATCGAATTTCAGAAGTCCTTTACTAACGACTTTGTAAAATGATGATTTGAATACACCGATTAATCGCTCAAACTGGCCTCCCCACCAGGGTGCGCGGGACAGATTGAATCTCCATTTAATGCTATGTTTACTGAACTCGTTGTGAAACCTCTCGTCTTGCATTGCTCTCTTTAACCATGCTGCTGCAGCTTGGAACGTTTTTGCATTGTCCGAATAGATCAGCGAAGGACGACCTCGCCTTGCTATGAGCCGTTTTAGACTTTGCAGGAAAGAAGTTGTCTCAAGACTCTTCAACAATTCAAGATATACTCCTCGCGTCAAACTACAGGAAAAAAGCACTAGATAGGCTTTTCCTTCTTGATTTTTCTTGACTTTATACTTAATCAGACCGGCGAAATCGACACCAATGACTTTATGGTGTGGTTCCTTCTGTTCGAGTCTTTGGTAAAGGAGCAGGTATTGGAGCTTGATACGGTTTGGTCGTGAATCTCTTGCATCTGTAGCATCTCTTCCTTTGCTTTTTGACTAATCGACGAAGCCGAGCAACCCAATACCTTTCTCGGACCTTTGCCATCGTAAGTATAACTCCCCCATGGAGTGTTTCCAAGTGTGCATCTTCCACTAACTTCACGGTGAATAGAGCGTCATCAGGCAAGTAAATAGGGAACTCTCCTTGTATCCGACCGTGACATCTTAAAATCTCGTCATCGTCGGGTTGTACATTTAACTGAATCAGATCCGTTTGAGACTTTGGGTTTTCTGCGACTCCGCTTGTACCATTTTTATCCATGACATGTTTTGCTCTTCCACTTCTTCAAATGTCAGTGGCCCGTGCTTTCTATTATCTCTGTTTTGTCGAGCATTATCAATAAATCGTTTCACCCACGCCCCAATACGAATCGCCTTCCGCAATGGATGTGTTTCAAGAATATCACTGAATATTGCCAAGTCTGACCGCTGGATAGCCGTGCTCAAAACTACTCTCGTCGCCTTTGCTTCACTTTGGGAGTCAGTCGACGGTTTGACTATAAGATCTGGTGGCCAAAGACTACGCTCTGATAGCCAGGCAGGACCTTTCATCCACATCTCGGTCAGTTTGCCACCTCTGCTTCCGAGGTCGGCCGGATTGTCGGTTGTTGGCACATGATGCCACACGATCTCATTAGAAGCTCGGATTTTTGCCACTCGATGCGACACGAATTGTTTATAATCACCCTCTCCTTTAATCCACCATAAAGCTACAGTACTATCTGACCAGCAGTGTTTTCTGTGTGGAATGTGTCTCAGCGCATTGCTAGCATTCGAGACCAAATTTGCGGCCATATGACTTGCAACAAGCTCTAACCTCGGGATAGTCAGTCCTCTTTTGGCAAGTCTTGATTTCGCTGCCAGTAATTCCTGAGTAACTCCAGATGGTTGTTTAGCGACTGTGTAGACGACTGCGCACAAACCTTCACCGCTGGCATCCCCAAATCCATGAATCTCTAAGCTACAGACGGGTTCTTGGAACGACAGAACCGCTCTTGGCACGGTCACTTCGCTTGGTAAGGTGTTTTCCCACTTCTCCCAACTCTGCTTCAATTTACCAATCAATTCTGCGTCCCAGGGTAATTTCAGGTCACACACCTCTCGATAGATTTGTTTGCCTTGCAAAAGCAGAGGGGATGCAATTCCTATTGGATCATAGATCTTCGCCAGTCGACTTAAAATGTTGCGCTTCGTTGGCGATTTCCCACAATGTCCTATTTGTACACTTAACGTATCTTTCTCTTTATTCCACGTTGTACCCAGGATCTTCGTCTCAGTTGGCTGCACCCCAAATTGTTGTTTGGCCGCTGTTTGCTCTTCATGATTTTTGTTAACACTACCTTCATCTAACTCCTTTGCATTTGATGCCCACTTATGAAGGGTAAAGTTTGCGTCACCCAGAATGTCAATAGCTTCCAATTTCCTTTTTTGTGCTTCCTCCACAGTGCATCCTCTTGAAATGATGTCATCAACGTACAGACACCTTCTCAGAGCCTCAACTGCGTCTGGAGCTTTGCTTTTCCAGTGATCCAAATGTGTTTCGAGAACTCCCCCAAGTAGGAATGGAGAAGAAACCAATCCAAACAATACTCTCGTGAACCGTAGTACTTCTACATCAGCCTGTGGATTTGGTCGCCAGTGAAATCTTAAAGAATCCCGTTCACTTTCGCGTACACGAATTTGGAGAAATGCCTTTTGAATATCCCCAGTGATTGCAACAGGAAAACTTCGCGCTCTTACCAGCACTTCCCACAGCTTGTTATTGAGCGAAGGTCCCGCGTACAGGCATTCGTTTAACGAAGGACTTTCTGGTGAAGCTTTTGCTGATGCATCGTACACCACTCTCAGTTTAGTGGACTGCGCTGACTCGCGTACGACTTCTTTGTGAGGTATGTAGAATTCATTACCTTTTGCTACGTTAGTTGCTGGTTCAACTATGCCATTGTGCTTTTGGTCTTGGATTACTGCGTTGTAATCTTCAGTTAATTTCTTTCGCTGTAATCGTCGCTCTAAAGATTCCAACCTTCTGATGCTTCCTGTTTTGTTTGATGGGAGAGGTGGATGATTTCCACGCCATGGAAGACCGGTCTCGTACCAGCCCTCTGGTGATCGCGTTAATTGCTCTTTGAATTCGTTATACACCATTGATTGGTCGTGTTCAGCAGTGTCTGCTAGGCCCAGCACATCCAATCTGCAGAGATCTTCATAATCCTTCTGCGAAACTTGGGTAAGCAACATCCTTTTACTGTTTGGTTCCACACCAGGGCTCATGGCAAACCATCCGAGTTTTGTTTTTCTGCAATTGGTTGCCCTCAGTTCCCACTAGTGGATTCGTGCGAGTTTTTATCCGTGCATATTCCCCGCTTCCCAAAACGATATGGACAGGTAATTGAGCTTTCTGATCATTATCAACAAATTTTGCATTCTTCAGGTGTTCAAACTCTCTTTGTAAGTTTGCATAGTTTGGATTGTCCACTGTGAGTAGCTCTTCTTTCTCCACCTTGATCAACTTCACCTTCATTGAATAATCACTGTCTATTGCTTCAACTTCCCCTTCATAGATTTCCAGTCTTGTTGTTTTTGATGTTAGAAGCATGTCAACTTTAGTGGTTTGTGTCTCAATTGGTTTCACCTTCAGCATAGATGCAAGTTTACCAGATATGTATGAGCTTCCAGCCCCTGAGTCGATCAATGCACGACATGTAATTCCATTTATCTTGACAACAAGAATGGGGAAAATTCCTTCACCAGTACATCCATCTGTAGTCAACACAGTCTGACCTGTTTTTGGTGGTTCTTCTCGATTGGTGACATCACATATGCTCGTATGGTGTCGTTTGTGGCAATTTCTACATGATGACTTGCTGGGGCAAGCGTTAGCATGATGCTGTCCTGCTGTGCAGTTGAAACAAAGTTTCTTTTTGACTAAAATTGCTCTTCTCTCCTTGACAGTACTGATTACTTTACATTCCCCCCGATTTATGATTTCCTTCACAGTAGACGCACATCCCCTTTTCTTTAGTATGAAAGACTTTCTCTGACCTTCTAGATTTCCATCCAGGTGTGTCTGACTCTTTCTCACAGACTGGATTTCGCCTGGTCCACTGTCTGACTGCTTCAGTAAGCTTGGAAAAGTCCCAACTTTCCCATTCTGGATCATTTCTAACAAGGTCCCCACGTATGGCTGGGAGTTTGTCTAGAGTCATGGAAACATTTCCTTGGACATCTTTCAGTTTACCCAGCGTTTCCAAAGCTTGGACACTGTGATTTAACTTCTCACTAAATTCGGCAATCTTTCTCGGGTTTGCTCTGGAGATATGAGGCAAGTCCATGATCTCTTTTATGTAAGCTTTTATAATTTCCGAATTCTTCCCATACTGATCTTTTAAAATTGACTTCGCTCTATTGTATCCTTCGGTGGTAAAGGGTAATGATTCTACTCGTCGCTTAACTTTGGGCCCAAGGAAACCACACAGATATGTGAATTTGTTGATGGCAGCTATATTTGACTTGTCCACCGTCTCCGTAAATTGTCCCCAAAATCTGGGCCAATCCATGTATTCCCCCTCAAATTTCGTAATATTTATTTTTGGCAATCTCACCGACATACCTTCATCACTTATTTTTGAGTCCCCGAACTTTGAATTTTGGATTTTTGCATTTACTTGAGCCTTTGTTTCTTGAAGCTTTACTTCAAATTTAAGTTGCTCCTCGCGAGCGTGATTTTCCTCTTCTAATTTCTTATTGTTCAGCCAGTGTTGTAGCTTGTTTATTTCGTCTTCGGCTTCGCTTATTTTTGTTTCGATTTCCGCATTCCAATCGCTGATTTCTTCAAGGTCGTCTTCTCTTTCGATTTTCGCTGCTTCTACAGCTCTTTTAAAATTGTCAGCTTCGTTTATAGTTGTTTTGAGTGCGTTCAGTTGTCGTTCGATAGTTTCTCGCTTTCCAGATTCTAATATTTTAGCTGTTCTTTGAGCAGATAACTTTAGTTGAGTTAATTTTATGTTGAGTTTTGCTTCGTCGTTTGCCATGTTTGTATGGCACGTGTAATATCTCGTACGAAATTTTCACAGTTTATCACAATAACAATCCTTCGTCGGTAGGTGCCACGTATTCCGAAAAATTGACCTCCGTCCCAATGTGTTCGGAACACGAAGAATAATCACAATCACAACTTGGTTTCATAAACAATTTTTATTATTACTTCTTAAAGTATCTCGCTTCCCTCGCTTGTCTCTTTCGTCTCGCTTGTATCGCATGTCTCACTTTTCTCACTTCCGTTCTCTGCTCTCTCTACTTCCGTTCCACTCATGTTTTCTATATTGTTCTTTATCGTCCCCAACGTACCCGAATGTACAATTAAAACCCAACACAACTTTAACATAATTTGCAACACTTCGTTAAAGCCAGGGTGATCCAAAATGCATTTCCTTTCATCGACTTCGAACTGATTCATTTTGCCACGGCATTGCTCTATTCCATGCAGCATCGGCACTCTTGAGGGTTGACAACAAGATCCAAGGAACAATGGCCACATTCACACCTTTAATATTGGCCAAATTGTATGTTTCCATAAAGTTATCATAGCTAACGGCAGACGATTCAGATCAAAGTAACACACTAAGAATGACATCTTACCATGAAGTAACATCAACACGGGCATCAAAACGATCTTGCAGCATGTCCTCAACCTGCTGTTCTTCTGCGACTGCAGCTTCGTACTCAGCAATTTCATCGGGCGAAGCAAGCGGTTCAATATTATCGGCAAATGGCAAAATTTCCGAATTAGATTCGTCCAAATTTGCCGTCATGAATTCCGATGAAGAAATCGATGCGTTTGTCTCGATCGAAGACTCAGAAAGCGAACTAGATCTCGATGAATTTGACATTTTTTTGCTCTATTTATGTATTACTTTGTATACTTTCCAATGTGCGCTTCTTGCCGTGTTAAGACTATGACGTCACAGACCTTTGCTGATTGCAAATATTCAAAATGGCCGATTTTAATGGTGGACATGAAAATTAGACATTTCAAATGTTCATAACTCCCTCGTTATACTATTATTTTTGCTTAAATTTTACGAAAGCAATAATTGATATGTGTTTAAACTATTGAATGCTAAAATCGATGATTTTTTAACGTTCAGTTTTCGTCTTAGTTCCACTTTAAGTGTAATAACAAGTAAAATTCGTTCCACATTTTGAAGGCAACGTTTTATATCTTTTTATGAAACATGGGAGCAAAACGACTATTCATTTTGTTAACATGACGTTAAAATCTTTTCAATTTTTTTACAAAAGCATTTTAATAACTTCACATTTCTCATGGCACAAACGTTATTCGTAAAGCAGTAAAGACCATAGAGAAATTAGTGAGAAAATCAAAGTAACTCTCAAAGATTTTCTTCTAACAGTCTTAGATTGTTGACATATATTATCTTAAGATAGAATACATTCAAAAACAAATATTGTTTGATGTCAAATATTTAAGGAATGTAGCTATGAGATGAGTGTGCATATAATCTTTTAAATTTGGTTCTGAAAGAACTTCATTGACTTTACGTTTTCGATGTGTTACACAGACGATATTGATAAAGGCCATAGACATTTAATAGCAATCAATGAAATAAAACCATGTGTATAGTTAATGGCTAGAACTTTTGTGATTCACTTACCAGTAGATATGTTTAAAAATGAGATTAGTTTCTGAAACAATTTCATTGACTTCACAGCACTATACACATTTAATTGCAAGCAACGATAAGCTTCAAAATTTAATACATATAGCTAATTCATGACTTAACTTTTCTTCTTAAAAACTCATCTATTCTAACAATACATTGTTTCCCTTTTTTACCCAAGCAATTCTGATTTTTCCTTTCTTCTGGAGAAAACACTTTTTCTGCCAGAACTTTGGCGAAGTGACCAACAGACAAGGCATTCTGTCTCACCTCAAGGCAAAACTTGTCAAGTTCGGTGTTGCTTGCCGATTCATTGATTTCTTCCAGAGAGGGATTTAAACTTCTTCTGGCTGCAAGTTGAGTAGGTAGCGAATAACCTTGATGAATAGCTTTTGCATTTTCCATGGAGTTGCTTCCGTCAATATTTTTTTTCAGTTCTTGTATGCAGGACAGTGTTTGTTGACAGATGTCTAATATTTGATGTAATACATCGTTCCCACTCTGTTCAAATACACTTTCTTGAAGAAGTGGAAGAACCAAGGATGTCAAGAAAGATATTGCTCCACCGGGAAGATATCTTGCATCTTCTTGAACTGACCTTGATGGTCTTTATTTTGGAGTCGACTGCACTGTCACATTGTCAATAAAAAAAGAATCGTGGTTAAAGCTCCTCGTGTGGCTTTCGTGGTTGAAGCTCCTTAGCGAGTAGCTTGTTCCAAGGTGACTTTCTTGAGCACCATTGGACACAGAGTCGTTAGGGTGTCGACTGGAGGGCTTTCTGAACAAACTAAGATTGGAGTATCCTACTAATATAATTCAGAAAAATAACAAAATTATTGTTCTGTTAAAAATATTCAGAAGTTCACCACCGTTACAGGTATATCGCGTTTAGCAATTCATTAAAATGGATCATAGCAAGCAAATAAGTTCATCATAACTGTTATACCATGTGTATCTTTTGCTTTTTCTTTGCTTCTGCTACTTCCTTTGGCTTTCTTGTCTGTATCTTTCTTTTTTTCGTCGCGCTTCCTGACGTAGCTTCGTCGCTATGATGTGAATGTTTTGTTGCCATAGACTTCATCAAGGTGAATTTCTTCAAGCATTACTTCTAAAACTTGATAATCATCTAAGAAGAATACGAAACGTTAGTAGCTATCGAAAGTGAAATTCTTCATTCAAAAACACCTTTAGGTTTTTAAAAAAAATGTGTCTTATCCAAATACGTGTGACTTACCGCTGAGTCCTACTATTTCTGCATCAAATTTATCTCAACCACTTTTAACAATAACCTTTGATCCACGTTGCTTTAACAAGTCTTGGCCTTCGCATAGTCCACATTTCCGCATATCCATGTTGGAAAAGTGTTGTCCGATGAGAAAAACACCAAAGTAAACTTTTCCTCCATGGACTTCTTCATAGTTCGAAGAGTCATTTTTAAAATAGTAGTTATGTGTGAAAACAGTGTAGAGAGTATTGCAATGATCGGAGATCTAGCTTGGAATGGACAGTAGGAGAAAGGTCGCCAGTTTTTATACTAGCGTCAGCCGTTACTGGCGGATGCCGGAAAAAAATGAATGACATAGTGTGATTCCAAATATCATTTGATGTGAAAAAAATGATGTATGCATAATTGTTTGAATTTGTTTCTGCACAATTTCATCAACTTTATCGACTTAAGATATTTACTCGGACAGTTGCGAGTCACTCGCGAGTGAAAGCTTTTTGGCAAATGAACAAAAATTCCAACAGTATTCTAATTGGGAGGTGACTTTTTCAAACTTTAAGTGGCTCAATTATTTTGTCTTATCGTCTTTTCTTGCGTGTTATAAAGTACAATATAAAGTCATTGCCCTCAAATTAACTGCAAAACATGCACGCAAAGAGGAATATTTATATGAAAAAATAATTGATACACTACTTTTCATAAGAAAACTTACACTGGCCTATTACTTAACTTTTTTTAGCTTCACCTCGCAAAAGTAAAAGACAGGACTGGTTAAAACTCTTATAGACCGCACGGAAAATTAACAACACGTCGACTGGCTACTATCGTGATTTAAATGCTCTCATTGACAATCTCAAACGAAACTCCTTTCCCTCGCCTTTCATAGAAAAAATCATTAAATCATATGACCATGACAAAAACACAAACAAAATAAACACCAGTAACGAACCCACATCTACCTAACTCAAGACTTCTACAAACTACCCAACATTGGCTACATAAAATCGTTGCGAAAACAGAATTTAAAGTTGGGCAATATGTAAGTTTTTATGGCAGTTTAAAGATGGCAAAATAGCCCTTTCGGCTGTCTCACTCCGTGAAAATAATATTCTCTTAAGAGGATGAAACGAATATATTTTGCAACGTCATGCAAGGTACTCGAGCATTTGTGCTATACAAATCAAATAACATCGACATACAAAGCGTCTTTATAACTATTTAGTAGTAAAGATGGTTCTTAGTTGCATAGCCGCTAATTGTACAAATAAGGCCAGTCTCAAAGATGACATAAGCCTTCACAGTATCCCGTTTTTTAACAATGACCGGCCGGAAGCCATAACGCACAGAAAAATATGGGTTGATTTTGTCAAGTGAAAAAGGGTATTCGAGCCTTCAAAATCATCTACACTTTGCTCTGACTAATACAACCTGAAGATTTTGAGATTTGTCTCAAAAGTGCTGCCTCAAGTGCAAGGCACAGACAAATGGTGAGTAATGGTAATTTACTGTATACTCTTATTATTTGTCGAATTATAATATTAGTATATATTAAAAGTACTATATATAGCATAGTATAGAAATGATCTCATTGTTTTTAAACCGCTTTTTGCAGACATAGAATTTCATTAATTTCCTTTGCGTGTAAAGTGTAATCACGCGCGTGTGTAACCTTGGTTTAACAAAGAGATGATTTTTATTGTCACTTTTTTGCACAATATATAACTCAGCAAAATGTTTCAGTACGAGCTGTGGCAATTCTTGCGAAGTATATCTTGATTTTATTTAATTGCAATTCATGCTAAAGGTGATTCAGAACATTGATGATGATTCATGCCAAGATAATGTCATCCAATAAACGCCTAAACGAAAACGTTCACGACAATAAGTAAGAAGACACGATCCCCACGAGTTTGAGAATGCTGATGCAAGTCACATACAAGAGGAGCTTGTAAATGTATCAATGTTTTACAACTCAAACCACTTTTTTTAGAAATACATGTTACACATTAAAATATGAAATGTTGCAGCACACACTAAGTGAGTTTGCTGATGGGTCTGATAGCAGAGGAGCTTGTAAATGTAGGAACATCTTATTATTTGTATTACTGCAAAATAATATGGTCACCATTGGTCACCTTTCTCCGCTGTGTCCTGCTCGGGTAGCGGGTCTTTGCCGGAGACCCAGTTCTATCAGACTTCTCCAGGCTGCTCTGTCCTGGGTATCCTCTTCTTTGACACCACATAGCTGCATGTCTCTCCTGATGGTATCCTTCCACCGATGCTTTGGGTGTCCTCGTTTCCGTCTCCCCTCCACTTGCATCTCATAAACTCTCCGAATGTCTACATCTTCTTCATGCCGGCACACATGTCCAAACCACTGCAGTCTTTTTCTTCTCATCAATTCCAGTATACTCATGACATTGGCTTCTTCTCTTATGCTTTCATTTGTTCTGTGCTCCTCCAGGCTGACTCCAAGACATTAGCGTAGCATACACTGATCTTCTCTCCTAGGTAGTCTGTAACAGGCCATGTTTCATTCCCAAACAGAAGCACTGTGGGCGTATCACCGTTATGTAGATGAGGATCTTCAGTTTCTTCGGCATCTTCTTATCACAGAGCACTCCCGTTAACTCCCTCGGTCACTGGGACATTGCGAGCACCGAAGATGAAAGCCGTGACTAGAGGGGTCTGGGGGCATGCTCCCCAGTTTTAGTTATTTTTAAAATTTTGACCATCAAAAAAGTGATTTTCAGTGTTTTCAAAGTGGAAATATTAATCTCTGCAACAATTAAATCAAACGAAATCACTCAATTTTCACGAGTTTCTATTTTTATTATAAAAATACAAAAAAAAATTACTACGTCGTATTTGAAACATATTTGAAACATATTAATATAGTTTGCACAACTTGTAAAAATTTTTACATTGCTTAATGTCATCAAGGGTGGTGAAATGAAGCTGTTATTACTGGCAATGAAAAGAGAAAGAAGACAGTTTACAAAAAAAAGTACCTTTTTTGTTTGTACATAATAAGGGTTATATACATCAAAGACTGGAATAAAAGTATTTTCTTCGAAAACCAGTTAACTTTAAGAGAGCAATCTTCAGAGGTGTTTTTTTCATCTTATTCTAATAAGGGGAATGGGAAAATATGATTTTATAGTGAAGTCAGTGACTGTAGTTAAAAGACACATACATACCATACAGCATACTATGTCAGAATGTGCAATTTTTTGACTTACAACTGTTTCTTTAATTACACAGCTATTTGCCAATGGCAATGATTCTGCCAAACATAGAATGTGAGGGGAAAGGATAACATATAACACATCTTATTTAAAAAAAGTAATTGCAGCGATTTTCAAGTTTTCATTGATTACTTGGTTAGCAGGGGAATAGTGCTGCATTTTAAACACTTTTTGGATAGTGTACTACTTTAAAAAAGTAGTTAGACTAGTTTAAACAAGAAAATGATAAATATTGAAACATTTAATTTGAAGATATAAGGATGGTATATGTTAAAAACAAAGTGCATATAACAAATACATACTTTGCAGAAAAAATGATGAATAGGATGATTTCAGGAGCGGCCAAATTGGCAAAAAATCTATATAGTAAAGGGTATTCCTACTTAGTAGATTTCACGCAATATCTAATGTTGAAACTCTGTTCAAACTGAGCAACTTAGCCAAACTGTTGCCACATGAGAACAGATCATCCATATATGAGTCAGTAACACATGACACAAGCACAAACTGTACAAATAAACACACACTTACTATTATTGAGCATTTACTGGCAGACTTTTTATTTCTAATAAATGGATTACCTTGAAAATACATTACACATTGAGTAGCTCTTTATATTTTACCCACAGTTATGTATATTATACATACTATACATATATCAATTAGTAGGTGGGTTGCATGCTAGTATGTTGGTGGTCAAATACAAAAGAATATTTTATCAATGCCATTGTTGGCACCAGCCGATGTGGGCGGGTCACATTGTTTCATGATTCCAGGAGATTGATTGCAATCCAAGAACACAATTTTTATGCATTATTCAATTTTTGCATGACCAACATACTAAGAAATACATAATTAAGGTAACATATTGAGAATGTCTGAGATGTCATTACTAACTCTGGCTCTAAGAAAATTGTAGCTTCAAAGGTTGCCATACAAGAACTTCTAGTTTAGTTAATACAATTATAAACACGATTCCTTCCTTGTTTGACAAATAATAGCACTTCACGCTTGAGTACTTGCACGGCTGACACTTCTCGAAGCAATTCAAACTCTCTAGCAATATTCCTCAAGTTAGAATGCTCAAAAAGCTGGAAGACTTTCGATAAAGCAATTAACCTGACTGGAACATGTCCACCACATCTCTCCTGAAAGTAACTTGAAAATTGCATTTTCGAAAACATACAAACGTGCGATGAATTTCTGGTATCATTGTGTACCATATGCATGTCGCTTTGTATGTAGCTTTCACAATAGTTTCGCAGTTCATTAATGCTCTTTGAAACATCAATACCATTATTCATATGATCAAACATCCCTTTCATTTGAACAAGAACACTCCAATTTAAAGTAAATGGTTTGAACCTGGGAGTATCACTACATGTTTGTAAATGTAGATCGTCCAGGTTGGTATAGTCCTGAGAAGGACTGTTTTTGTTGTTGTTATTGTTGTTGAACAACAGTTTATCGCAAGCCAACAGATACTGACCAACTACTAGACCAATCATCTTACAACCCTACATCACACAAAGCCACCACAATCAGAACATTAACAAGACGTGCAAAAATCATATGTGATTCACTGGACGCTCTACACAACGAAAACAACTATCTCAAACATGTTTTTGACAAAAAAAACTATAACTCTGACTTTATCAAATGCAGCACTTAAAAACCCAATGAACACAACAAAACGAACAACTCAGTGATAACAGCAACGATACCTAACATCAAAGGTACGTCTGAGACTATCTCGTGTATCTTATGACCATACAACATACGTGTCGCACATAAACCAATCACAACGTTATGACAAGTACTAACGAACATAAACGAAAAAGAACAACCCAACGAACGACAAGGTGTAGTTTACAAAATAAACTGCTCCGACTGCCATGCCTCCTATATCGGGGAAACTGGCAGGAACTTAAACTTAAGACTTACTGAACACAAACGAGCTACTAAGAAACAAGACAAAACTAATCACATTGCCAAACATCACCGAATCACAAAGCACAACATTGACTGGGACTCGGCAAAATGCATTACTTACAGCAATGACTATAGACAATGGCTTACATTAGAAAGTTGGAATACCAACATGGAACTAACCCCCTTGAATAGATCACAGCAATTACCGGCACCTTACAAACGACTTATTCGCAATACAAACAAACGATCAACTAAAAACATTTCACTTCACACTAATTCACAATGACAATACACATTTCCAGTACACACAATACAATGACATAACAACCAGATAACAAATATGGCTAACTTGACCTTTACTCCTCATTTGACTCTGAAGATGACTACCGCTAAGGTTGTCGAAACGTCAGTCAACAACAACAAAAACAGTCCTTCTCAGGACTATACTAACCTGGACGATCTACATTTACAAACATGTAACACTCGAATTTGTTATCGCCACAGCTGAGCTGATTATCAATTGTGATTAAAATTTGTGCCACTAAATTCCTGAAACGTCGTCATTACAAACATATAGAAATAGATATAGTACGAAAGCTTGGCGATGACTAACGAATGGGTACGGCGGCATAGGCTATGACGAAGCAGGCATGACATGGTCTTTGACATGTTCAGCGACTGTTTTTTACATAAATGGTAACATTCCAATTATTTCTGAGTCAGCGCGTGAAACGGGGTCAAAACAGTACTTTAACGAATCTAAAGCCTGTTTTAGACAATACAACATTATGGTTTTGACAAAACGACTGAAGAAGGTGCTACGTATACTAATGTGAATATTGGCTAGCAGCTAAAAACAACACACACAAAACAAAAACAATTATGCCAGACTAAACATTCTAACAAAAATTTGCGATTCATTAAATTAAAAAATACGAACCATCTCACCACCAAAAATAATTTTCATTAAAACCTTAAGACTTCACAAATACTGCCTGGTGACCCATATTGTCAAGTTTTGAATTAAATGGCGATTGTAATTTTAATTTACTATACCTGTACATCATCTTGTAAAATTAAAGGTTAGCACTATTTTCCACCCAGCAAACCGCCCTTTACTTTGAAATATAATATTTTACACAATATAATATTTTACACAATCTAATATTTTACACAATATAATATTTTATATAATATTTTACACAATCGTCGAAAAACGACATATTTTCCAGCCTGGATTATAAGTTTATAACTTAAGGTGGTTGCATGAAAATTTATACTGCAACATTTATCTGTAAATATTTTCATATGTTGATATTAAAAACTGTATTATAAAAATATAAAATTACTCGCCATCTCAAAACGACCTAGCACCAATGCATGCATGGTTTCCTTTTAGCTTTTGGTTCTTTCCCATTAGCCGCCATCTTTAATTTATATCCGATTGTGTAAAGGGCGGTTTGCTGGGTGGAAAATAGTGCTAACCAAAATTAAAAGAGGACACTGTTGTGGAATGGGGTCTAAAATAGTATTAGCATTACCAAGTTCGGTAAGGCTCAAGACCAGTGGCGTGCGGTCATACAAGCGTAGGCAAGCGCCGCTTGCCTAAGCATTTTACCGAACAAAAATTTTTTGGATCAATCTCTGAGCAAAATCAGTTTAAATTTTTCTGTTCTAAACAATGTCAATGTAATCTTTTGTCTAAATTGTCTTTACAGTTGAAATGCTTGCTATTTATACGCGATTTACTGTCGTGGTTTTCGGTTTCACTTTGCTACACTTGTAAGATGAGTCAAGTGGATTAAATACACCTTAAAAATTTCACCTTAATTACACCTTAAAGGCAAGCGCGCTTGCCTTCGGAGCTCAATTTGAACATTTGCGCATGCGTTAATCTAGATTTGGAGGCTTCTTATTCGAGGAATATCGAGAAAAGGCAAGCGGCGCTTCTAAGGGCGCCGCTTGATAGCGATTGGTCAACAGTCTTGTATGCTAGCAATTTTAAACATATATCAGCGCACGAATAATATTCGTATATTCAACACATTGGACATCCGAATTATTCACGCCGTTAATGTTATCGTTTATTAAAAGATGACTGAGAGCGAAAGGTAATGTTCTGATTTCTAATTCAAAGTAGTAGGTGCTTTACTGGTTATTTTATTATTTTCTACGCACAATGTGCGTAAACAAGCAGGGGCCGCAGTCTGCAGAGATATCGAAATGCACGCAAACGTGTGTTGTGGTAAAGTATGACTAGCATTATGACCAAAACACTATGCTCTTGTCAGTCTTGTGTCGTTGAATTCGTAAATTAATCACTAAAAATAAAAGGTACAAGATACTAAATAATAAACACGACTCTCCGATATTCTGAAACGTACGAGTCAGTGCCAGACACATTTTGAAGAACGGGAGAACACGTTGCCATGACGTCATTATACCAAAATATAAACATTAAACAACGCCATGGCCTCAGTTTGTAACACACCGTGCCAATTTTGTGCGAAACTGGCTGTTCTTAATTGTTATAATCACGACTGCTACAATACATTTCGCGCCTATTGTCTTGCAATTTATGTATGTAGAAGATATTATCTGTAGCATGTAATACAAGATTATGATATTGACAAGAGCTTCCTTTGCATAGTAGTTTTGATATTTGTATCCGTAGATATCATGTAACTGATGTAAGGTATAAATAAGATTGATGTTCCTATAAAATATATAGCATAGGAATTTTCATCCTTTTATGTTCTACTTCTACATTCGGTATTTTCACGACACCTGTACAACATGACTGAATGCATAGTGGAATCACTGTTATCCCGCTCATTTGGATTGAGACCTTTTTCCGAGAAACGAGAGATTGTCGAAGGTGGCCATCCCACTCCTGAGTTGCAAGGACTACATACAACATCCAAGCAAAGTGGTAAAGTCTTTATTCGAAGTTTTCAGACGTCAAATTACGACAAGTACAAATGGCTGGCTGGCTCCTCAAAATTGAATAAGTTATTTTGCTGGCCGTGTCTTTTGTTCAACTCAACAGACAAGACAGTCTGGTGCAAGAAGGGATACGATGATTTGGCCAACCTGTGTAATGCCGTCAACAGACACGAGAAAACGAAGACACACTTGTCCAGTTGCCTAATGAATGCCAGTTTTGGGCGTACACGCATCGACATGCAGCTAGACAAGGGGTCTCCAAACTACGGCCCGCGGGCCAGATGCGGCCCGTTGGGCTTCTCAATCCGGCCCGCAGAGGCACTTCAGAAAAAATAATAATATTATTAAACAAAATAAATTTTGTGCAGAAAGTTCACGTTATGTCGCAAGCCAACTAGCAAGAGTGGCTTACGTCAATTTTTCTCCCAACTTCCTACTTTCGTTTCAAGCACACTGCGAAATTTAAAAAGCTGAAGGGTAACGTGGAAATTTTTTATATTCTTCGTCCCTCAATATGCTGGATGAAAGTTCATGTGGCCCTCTGGCTGTAAAGTTTGGAGACCCCTGAGCTAGATGAACAGGCCCGTCAACACATCTCAGCTCACAACTTGATGGTGCACAAGAATAGAGAAGTACTTCGCCGTTTCATTGATGTTGTTTGCTTTCTTGGCAAACAGGAACTTTCTTTCAGAGGTCGGGTGGAGCTGGAGGAGTCTGCCAACAGGGGCAATTACGTCGAATTGATAAAACTGCTAAGTGCATATGACCCCACGCTTGAACAGCATCTTCATACAGCAACCGTGTTTTTCTGGACTTTCTAATTGTATCCAGAACGATTTGATTGTTGCTGTCAAGGACGTTATGTTGAAAGCAATAAAAGATGAAGTGATGAGGAGCCCATTTGTCGCTATTTCCCTGGATGAAACCTCCGACGTTAAGACCTTATCGCAGCTAACAACTATAGTTCGCTATGTCAACCCAGTGGTAAAGCTGTGGAGCGCTTTCTTGGATTTACCTTAATGTAAGTGAGGATAGAACTGCGGCTAGACTGAAACAAGAAGTCGGTAAAACCCTGAACGAGTACGGATGCGGCGAAAAACTGATTGCCCAAACGTATGACGGTGCGAGTGTGATGTCAGGAGAACTGTCCGGTTTGCAAACACGAGTAAGAGAAGACTATCCACATGCTCTTTTTATCCACTGTTGCGGACACGCATTAAATTTGGTCCTTGTTCAAGCTGTCTCGTCAACTAAAGAGTGTCGTATATTTTTTAAAACCGTCACTGGTCTTTCATCCTTTTTTCACGCCTCGTCCAAGAGAACATACCTGTTGGACACAGTTGTCGGCAGACGCATTCCCACTGGAACAGCTGTTTGATGGCACTATCAGAGCAGGTTAATCCATGCTGTACTGGAGACAAGAGCAAAGCTGCTCGAAGTTTTCGAATACATCATCGAAAATGATGACGAGTTTGACGGTACGACGTTAAACGAAGCGAGGGGCTACCGACAAGTTCTTGCAGATTTCCAGTTTGTGTTCTGCCTTAAAATATTTTCAGAAATATTTGGTCTTACGGATGTTTTGTATAATCTCATTCAGAGTAAGCAGTTCGATATTGTCTTCTGTGTCACGAAAGTTCGCAAGACGAAAGATAAGATTCAAGAACAACGAACAAAATTCGTAGATTATTGGAATTTTACGTCAAGTATCGTCAAAGTAGCACTGAAACGCGGGCAAAGTGAAGAGGATGTAAAGGCGTCCTTCCGTCAAATGTTTTTCTGTGTAGTCGATACCATTGTCGTGCAGATTGACTCTAGATTCGAAAGTCTTAACAGCAGAGCATTCGTTTCTTTGTTGGATCATTCAAAGCACGAATTGTACAGCCGGAATTTTCCCGAACGAGAGCTGCAATCGTTGCAAGATTCATATGGAACATTCTTTAATCTTCAAGCACTAAAAAGTGAACTAATCGTTGTATACGCATCTGCCGAGCTCAAATCGAAACCTGTTTTTGATATGATATCAAAAATAATCGAACTTGACTTGAAAGCCTGTTTTCCAGAGGTGTACTGATTGTGTCAGCTCATTCTTACTATGCCAAGTACGTCCTCCTCTGCAGAAAGATCATTTTCGGCTCTCAAGCGTATCAAAACGTATCTTCGCAGTACACAAGGGCAAGAGCGACTTTCTGCATTGGCTACAATTTCAATGGAGAAGGAGATGTTGGTAAGTTTGCAGGGGAAGCCACGATTCTATGAGGACGTTATAAAGGAGTTTTGCGCAAAGGAAAGACAGATGGAATTTACATTTAAGTAAATCTGTTGTAGGATTTTGGGCTATTTCGTTCTGTTACTTCTTCACTACAATAGAAATGCACGCGTAGCCATTTACTTAAAACGACTTTATATCACAATACCACATGTAATACTTTTAAACCGTAATTGTGATATATACTCTATAAAAGTTTTTGAATTTTTTAGATTTTTTCAATACTGTTTCAGTCATGACAAATACATTTTTTTCGACAAAGCACTCCCAGAAATCGTGGGAAATGCGCGACGGGTGGCCTTCAAAATCCAAAAATTTTCTGGGGGAGCATGCCCCGAGACCCCCTAGATGGGTTCGCGGCAAGCCGCAAACCTCACCTCCAGCGCTTGCCTATTAAATTCGGTCACCGCACGCCACTGCTCAAGACCTTTATAAGTTGCTCATCAGATGCTCATAAACTAGTTCCTAATGTCATCTGTAAATTGTATATCAATTGAATAAATATCATTATTTTATTAATACTAGTACAGTATTAATACTGACTAATACAGTTTAAATAGTAACCATTGAAGAGTTAATATGGTACATGCGCAAAAGAAAATCAAACAAAAAATTGACAAAACATATTCAAAAGTTAAATAGTCCTAAACTTAATTCAGATACTATTGTGATTTATGTGAAACAATTAAAACACATATGAGTACCATCACAGACAAGAACAAGTTGTATTAGTTGAATTATTTGTTTTATTTATAGATAGAACTAATAGAGGTACGTTCAAATATAGTTTTCAATTTGCTTTCTTTAATCTAGTCAACATAAACTGATAATGATGAATATAGTTAAACATATACTTGTCAAATTTGTTACATGTCTTGATGATCTTTATCGTTAACTAAATAATAATAATAATAATAATAATAATAACAATAATAACAATAATCATAACAATAACAATAACAGTAACAATAACAATAATAATAATAATAATAATAATAATAATAATAATAATAATAATAAAAACATTTTATGTTGTATTATGATAACAATGTTTGTAAGAAATGCAACGTATTTTATCTTGTTTTGGCAAAACCTGATTTCAAAATTTTGGTTGAGATTATTACTGGCCTTGCTGCTAGTATGCAATAAGATTTTAATTTTTGTAAGAGATGTTACACAGTTGATTTTAGTAATTCCGTTCACATCATAGTTTTCATTAACTATTGTGATCACAAAACTGATTGATGTTTGCGATTTTGCATGCAAAAAAACTTGTCTATAAAGCACAAGGTTGTTACACAAATCAATTAAAGAGAGTATTGAAATACGTACTGCACAAAGTATTTAATGTAATATAGCATTATTCCTTCAGCATGTTTTATTGTCTATTTTCCCAGTCCACTTACGGTTGATTATGAAGGTCTTTAAGCTGTTTAGAGGTGGTTCACGTTATCTTTTGCATCATTTAAGTTAAAACTAATGCCTAGGCCACACTTTCCTCCACACAGACGAAAATTAGAAGGAAAAGTGTCACAACAAAAGTTTTGAACGATAACTCAATGAAAATTACGTTTTCGTGCATGTTAGAAGAGTTGAACTTTTGACCTTTTTCATTCAACGAAAACGCATAGTATTGGCTAGTAATTTCAGACTTTGTACACAAACATGATGGAGTGGTAAGAGGCTTTGATAAATCTGACGCGAGAAAAACCAATTTTGTTTGATAAAAGTCATCCTGATTATAAGGACTCGAGGAACAGAAGAGAAATCACTGGCAAGATGTTTTGAATGAATTTAATTTTAATAAGATTACAGGATAGTAAGTATTATTGATAATCTGCTAACACACTTTATATCAAATCATGCATTTCATTATTTTTTTAACATTTTACAGTTGACACTATCATGAAAAAGTGGGCTAAATCTCCGAGATTCATTCACGCAGTACAAAAGGCAGTAACATCTTATAAGAGCTAGTGGTGCTGCTGCCACTAGCCGAATTAGAAATGGTCGCGAAATTTTGATTGGTATTTTCATTTTAACGAAAAAAAAGGTTCACTATTTGTTTAATATCATTTCAATTTTTTAAATACACATGAAAGTTCATTTAATTTCTTAACTATAGCACTTCATCTAATGTACATTGATGAACAAATGCTTCCCTTTCCTTCCTCATAAGGAAAATATGGCGGATAGTTCTGTTGCTAAGGAGAAGACGTGCGTTTCAAAATCGAAGAAAAACATTACAAAAAAAGTCGCTTGCAATTCTAAAAAAAATAATTTAAATTTCTTAACGTTTTCTGGTAATGATTTGATATGGCAGGGAAACCTAGAGTCTCTAAAAGTGTTTGTTACGAACGATCTATAAATGTCAGGTCGATGGTCGTCAGCACGTGGTGATACGCTACATTTTACAAATCTAAGGTATAGTCTAAAGTGGAATAGTTCTTCGGATAAAAAGCTGCTGGTAGTTGACGACGATGAAAATAATCAATTAGCAGCTACTCTTGCCAGCTTTGCATCAACGAATGCCACTGTTCAAAACGAAGTAAAAACACCGAAGCACGTGGACGACTCTAACACTGACTGCGATAAAAATGAGGACAATCGGAAAACTATACCATCCAAAAAGAAGATCAATTATGATGAGGAACTTTTGAAAATAGCGAACTCAATAAATGAACTGAAAACAAACCAAAAAGCAGAATTCTTCAAAGCGGAACAATGCACAAATGACTTAGAAAAAGTCATTGCATCGCTGGTTGAAGACAAAATGAGTATGGTGGCAAAAATCGAAGCCCTTGAATATCTTGTGAAAGAGCTTATGGCAGAAAATACCAACATTAAAATATTCAAGAAGTCAAACAAAATCATTGGATCAATTTAAAATCAAGGAATATATCTAGGAATAAAAACAGCTCGATCCCACCAACAGATTCTAAACCGACCACTGATGGTACTTTAAGGCCCCATCCACACTTATCCTCCGTTTTGGCCTTGCGTCCACACGTAAACTGCGTTTTTGGTGAACATAAACGGAGGTTGTCGAATACGCTCTCCAGAGTGAAGACTTTAAAAAACGCCCGTTTTGTGTTTACGTGTGGACATGCAAAAACGGAGGTATTTGAAAACGATAACGTCAATAGTGGAGCCCAGTCTTTCCAGCAATTACATCAGCTCAGTCATCAAATGAGCAATCTACATCATCATCTCTTGTAAACCCACCCAGTTCACCCTCATTCATACCTTCACCATCACCATCAACACCAACTTCAACAGCTCCAACATTAACACTTGCACAAAAAACCAAGAAAGCATGCAAGAGGAAAACCTCCATGGATTATGATGAGATTCTAAAGTCCATTGATCGGCAATTAATGAAGTCTTTTGACAAAGATGATGTCCATTTTTTCTGTATGGGGATTGCAACCTGATTAAGGAAGCTATGCCACTATCAGATGTGTATTGCCAAGAGAGAAATTAAAGCTTCAGTGTTCAATGCTGAGTATTTTCTGCATAAATTGACATCATATGGTGAAAGATTGTCAGAAAGTAGTCCACAATGAAGAGATTCGTTATATGTTTCAATTCGTTATATCTTACAATTAAATGTAAGTTTTTTGTAATTAAATTTTTTTCTGTTTCTTTGCAACAAATCAATAGCTCCTCTAATCATCTGTTTTATTGTTTGTATGAATCTTTCAGCATGAGTAGCTTTAATTTCACTATCAAAAGTATTATGGATTGTAAAATTATATGTTGGCAAATTTTTTCGAATCCCTTGAAACTCATATCCCTCATCTGATACTATTATTTTAGGTATTTCATTTTCTTTCAAAAAAAGGTCTTCAAATCTTTCCATAATATTTTTACTAGATTTACTTTATTATACAGTATCGAACAAAACCATATCTCGAATAAAAATCAACTACACATAACAAATAACACAAATTATCATTATATCTTGCTAAATCTTTCATTTCAGCTAAATCAACCCTCCATAAATCATTTTTTGCATACATCTATATTTAATCGTTTACACTTTTTCTGTTGATACAAATTATATATATTTTGTTCATTATCTGCCAAGTGTTCATCGTTTTATAATTTAGCAGTTTTTTATAATATCATGGTTAATTAAATTAGTCGGCTTCTTTGTTCTGTTTATCATTATTCATAAATGGTGGGGGGTGATGAATACAAGCCACTGAAAGTAAAATGTCATTATTTATTCTTTCAATTTTGTCATTTCCATATTTTTTATAAAATTCCACAAAATCATACTTCTTTCCAACTCTTTCCTCTAGATGTTAGTGAATTTATATTCACTATGATAAACAATACAATCATATAGTGAAATATCCAATTTATTACAAAGCTGTTATAATACATAAATAGCTTCAAAGTCATCGCCATCACCATTATCTTTTTTTTATTAGTCACAGTTTTTGTGATAAATTGATAAATTCATTGCTGGCCATAAGTGCAATATACATAGCAAACTGCTTGCTTTAAAAACACTTTAAAAACTATTTGAAACAGACATGTAAATATGTAGTTTTCTTTATTCTCTCAACGTTATATTTTGTTTTAAAAGTAAAAATGAAGCATAAACATTAAACGCACCAGACTTGAGAGCAACTTCTTGTTTTTTTTCTGAAACAACCTGACCTAAAGTAGTTCTATTTTTTAAAATCAATTTTAAAATTAAATTATCACAGGGAGAGAACCTTTTCCCGGAAACTACTATTAATCGTCATTGTCCTACATGTTGTCATACAACCTACACTAAATAACGAATAGTGATCCTCCTCCCTCCCCCCATAAACAATTATTTAAATATGAAGATAGTTTTCATTATAAAAACATTTCTTGTTCTTGAAAGATACCATCTATCATCAACACATAAACACAACCTAATAATTGTCTGTTCTATCCTCATCTATATTACCAAAATACTTTGCTAACCCTAAACCCTAACCCTAACCGCTACTGAAGACGCCGCGCTCTGAGTGAAATGTGCCTTAAAAACAGTGGTATCCACTCCTGCAAGTGTTAGAAACTCAACAATCCAACGACTTAGAGTATCCAAGGTGATAGGTTGGTGTGGACAAATGTAATATAACAACAGTAAACGATTCGGCTTTGAGCGATCTGTTTGTGTTAAAAATTCTTTTGTACGATTTTCATATTCCTGAAGATACTGTACTATGCAAAGCTTGCGTGAAAAGACTGTTTAAACCTATGTTGAAATCGAGTTTTTTTATCAAATCGAGTTTTTATTAAATCGGGCAACTCAAACACTACTCCTTCAGCAATAAAGCATTTAGTCTTTGGTCATGAGCCACAACTTCTTATACAGTTCTAACGAAGTTATCACAAGTAAGGTTCCCAATTTTTGTGACAAGGTTTTAAGGGGTAGCGCCCTATTGTCGCCAAGCGAGTTTATATAGTAAAGAACTGTTTGGATATTCCATGTAGTGGAATATTTAGGTTGTGGTGGCCTTAAATTGAACATTCCTTTTAGTAACTGTGATATTAAAGAATGTTCGCCTACTCTTAAATGAACTATTGGTGGATGAGTCATTGAAATAGCCAAACCATACACATTCAGAGATCTGTGGGCTTTTCCTGACTCAAATTCCATGGTTAAAAAATCTTAGATGGACCCACAAGATTTGTACAAATTTGATTAGTATCCCATTGGTCAGAACACCAGCTGGTCCATTTCCTCCATGCTGAGGAATAAGAGTTTGAAGTACTCTTTCTCTACGCAGCAAAGCAAGTCTTGAGCTGCCTCTGAAAAGACAACTGTTGTGTACGATTGGCGGATACAAGCCACCCTGCTAATTGGATTTTGACTGATGGGTGGACTTCCTGTTGTCTCGTTAATAGACCTGGGAAATGTGGAAGCAGTCTTGGTGTTGCTATGCTCAGGAGGGGGTACCAAGGTTGCGTTTTCCACACTGGAGTTATTGGAGACAATGTTGGTACATTCTGTGTGAGTACCTTTTTTAGACATCGCCCCACTAATGAAAAGGGGAAGTGCGTAGCCTGGCACTTTGCTCCAATCTTGAGCCCACACATTGTAAGACTCTGCTTTCGGGTCCGGTCTCTAGCTGACAAAACAAAATAGTTGTTTTGTAAGACGGGTTGCAAAAAGATCTATTTAAAGGGGCTCCCAAATGTGATTTAAAATGTTGAACACTTGGGGTGCGAATCTCCAATTATTGTTGTCCACAATAATTCGGGACTGTCTGCCTGCTTCCACATGTAGGATTCCCGGAATATGATGCACCTCGAGCACAATCTGGCGTCTGAGGCACCATTCCCATAGATCCTTTGCTAGAGAGGCCAGGATTTGGGACCTGGTTCACCCATCTTGTTGATGTAGTTAGCCACAGACGTATTGTCCATCAAGAGTCGAACTCGCATTTGGGCTTGGTTTTTTGTGAATGCTTTGAGAGCAAATGCCCCAGCTAAGAGCTCCAAACAATTTATGTGAAGACGCTGCTCTTGTAGAGACCATTGCCTCCTTCTGTTTGACCCATGCATGTGGCTCCCCATCCTTTGAGGGAAGCGTCTATTTCTATTATTATGTCTGGTTCCCCAGTAATTAAGGCTTTCTCAACTCCTCCTTTGCATGCATGCTAGTTGGAGCGTGGCTGAGTAGTCTTGGCAAGTACTTAAAGCATTATTTTTGTCTATTTGTAAATATCAGAACTAAACTAGTTACGGGAAAACAGCACCGAACAGTGGAAGTTGGGTAGCCGGAATTTGTTTTATTTTGTATTATCTTGTCCCTTGGAAGAGACAATGACAAGGTTTGTGAGTTCACCAGAAATCCCAGAAACTCTATTGTACTTGTGGGAGTTCGTACTGACTTCTCATAGTTTACAGTGAATCCCAGGTTTACTAAAAGATTCACTGTTGTTGTGGTATGACATTTGGCCATTTCTACACATTCCACCATGGTTAACATGTCGTCCAGGTAAACTATTATCCAAATTCCTATCTGGCATAACAGCCCTATTACTGGTTTCAGGATTTTTGTAAATACTCTTGGTGCTGATGCTAGTCCAAAGGGGGGAGGCAAGTGAACTTGAATAGGTTCTGTTTCCACTGAAACCTCAGGAATTTTTGGTGATTTACACATATGGGCACTGAAGTAGGCATCCTTCCAATCTATTTTTCCGATATTATTGTGGAGCATGTGAATATGACTTATAAAATCCAAATGAAAACCTGCTATCGCTTGCAAGTCTCAAGGGTCTTTGCAGATTTTTTCCCAATTTATTAGACAATGTTTCAGTCTCTCCACTAATGGCAGATGAGATAAGTCTAAATGTATTGGATTGAAGTCTATGCACGAACTTACCTGATTCATAGTGGGTTGTGGTTTTGGGTTGTGCTGGATTGGTAGCTCTGGACCCATGCTCTTCTGGGGTGGAGTTGATGGCCTTTGGAGTAACAGTTTCTAGGGGAGCCTTGAAATGCACCAACCTCTCAGTAACCCCTGCTCCCGTACGTGGTGAGCGCAATGGAGTTTGGAGCAGCTGTGACATTGTGTTTATTTTAGTTAAAGTTTCTTTGAATCGCTATTTTGGTAAAATAAAGTGGTATTACATTGTTATATCGAGGCGAGTGTTCGGAAATATAATTACAAGTCTTGTCATAAAAAACACGAACGTAGGTAAGTAAAGTTTATTTATGAATTGAAAGCGCAATACATTCATTCATTGCATATACATTGTTTAATACGTGCTATGCACAGATCTCATAATACACTAGATAGTGCAACTGACATACAAGTTTAAGCCGGGCAAATTTACTTATGGAGCCCCAAAGGAGTGAGAATCAATAAGGCGTTGTATTAGAAAATATGTGGTTCAAGTTAATATCTTGCAATTATTAGGAAATCGCGAAGGTTGCATCAACTTTATTTGCAGTATTTATGAAATAAATCATTGTGACTATTGCTTTTAAGAAAAAAAAATTGCAGAATACGCCAATACATCGCCGTAAATTGATTTTAAGTGTAGCTTGACGAAGGCTTAAGATATTGGGGTTTGCACATCTAAATATCATATCACAGCACAATCTGCGATAGTGTGGCTTAGTTCGGGTGGCAAATATAGCGATATCATACTCGATCTATGGATGTATTGTAGTCATTAATGTACAACAAGCATAATGATGAGCGGTATGAAATCTTTTTAATATATTATTCTGTTTGATTGTACCGTCAAAATTACATTACACTTTGCGTTAAATATTTACACTATTTCAAATAAAGGTGTTAGCTAAACTGTACAACTAACACAACGTATAATATAATACATAACTGCTGTTAAGAAGCAAGGTCGTTTCGAAGTCTGCAATGCAAATATTTTTGTGTTCATTGACTGAAACATTAGTGAATGGTTTTGCACAATCTGTGTGAAGTGCTGGTTCACATTTCTCAAACTTCACAGTAACGATGGGACTGTATTTTAAATATAATATTTTAACACTTCAATAAGATCTTTACAGTGTTGTGCACGATTTTACGTTCCAAGCGTTGGTTCTTCGCGATATGGAATAATTAAATTGATCTCGATAAGATTAGGGACAACCGTCAATCCCCAGAACTGCGTTTTCGAAATTTATTGCCTTCTGCAATACGACTCTAATTAGATGCATGTATTGAGTATTTTTATAAACCAGTTAAATACATCTAATTATGTATATTCATAATTGATAGTTTAAATGTCATTGATGTTTAAATAATACCAACTTACTTAGTTTCTTCTGACTTTGTTATTGTACAACCTCTCTGTATAACAGTACCCTAAGTGGTAAAATCGGATCCTGCTATAACATGTTGAGATGGCTTTAATGAGTTTGTGAGTATGGTTGTCAATAACAGTTGTATCAAACATGTGTTCATCTAGTTCCTCAAAACAAGTTGCCATATTTGTGCTATTTGAGACCGAAGTAGCAATAGCATTAGGTACGCCTCTGCCACAGAATATATACTATACAGAAGGGCCACTCTTGAGTTAACTTGTCGCTAATTTTTATGCGCATGCTCCAATTCCGCCATCTTCCTGGCCAGTCAATAGCTGGCAGCGGTATATAAAACTATATGGTAAGATGCGAAGTGAAGACTGGAAAACGTCGATTTTTTTCAATTGAGGATGTTCAATCTGATGCGTAATTTATAAAATAGCAAAAGCAAGGTGTGTTTTAACTTTTCTGAAAGTTTTAAGGAATCTCAGCCGTACTTTATGCCGACTCATCGTCATCGCATGTTCGATTTGGTCAAACGATCACACTATGAATCTTTATGACACCATACGACTGAACTTTGATGATTGAACTACAGAACATTTATTTGGTGTTTCAGGATATTTTTCTGTGTTATTTAAGAAGAAAACATCCACGAATATCTGCCAATTTAAAGCTGCACTGTTTATACGATACCATTAAGACCAATATATTACTATAAATTCTATATAGTTATAGTTTTATTGAACATGTAATTAACATTTTATCAGTGGTTAGGTAGATAAATATACGATATATTGATCTTGTAAATGATCATATACCATTATAATGTATCTGAGAAATAGTGAATTGCATAAGAGCATACACACTGGCTGAACTGAAGTTTTGTACTGTTGTTTAAATTTTGGTCAATTACAAAGACAGACATGAGCTAATTAAATGATAAGATAATTTATTACTTAACTTTGGTATACAAATAAATCTTAGTTGGACTAAAAAACAACTTTGACCATGACGAATGAAATCTATGCTGTGTGTTGTAGCAATAGTTGGTAGTTGAGTAATATATTCTTGCAGTAAATCTCATAGACCAAATTTCCACTATTTATTTTATTTTAATAGAATCCTTCTCCTGTAGTTTTTTACTAGAAATAAATATAAACTGTATGGCGGAACTGTCCTGAGAATTAAAAGCAATGATCTTTAATTTTGTGAATTGTCTTGAAAACCTATGCTCATATTTTATTTTCCTTTTAAACTCAAACAATACTCAACATTGCTCAATTGATGATTGTATATGCTTTATCTGTAATAGTAGTTTGTTCCTACCGATTCAATAAAACATAAAAAATGATTAAATTTGATAATTCAAAGTGGAAGTGGTATATGGAAAACACAATTTACAAGTACTTCTTGCCAACTTTACATAACATCAGCTGTGGATTCAAGCATTAATTGATGTCAAATACTGGAAAGAAATATAAAGGAAAAGGAGGAGGACGAACATTTTGATCTTCCAAGAGATCCCAAAAGGTGAAATTTTAATCACAAATCAAATTTTGCTGTTAGAAATCAAATAAAACAACCTTTTCATACCCTAGTCATTTGTCTTTCCAGATCAAAGGAATGGGTGATTCTCAGCAGAAGAGAGGATCTTATGAACAAGGATGCAAACTACCTTTACAAAAATTGTCGATTATGCACTGATCACTTAGAAGATATGATGTTTGCAAATGATTTTAAAAGTCGATTAAAGACTAATGCAAAACCCACTCTATTTAGCATTCCAAATGCACCCCCCCACTGTTGGCACAAAATGGAAAACAATTAAAAGAGTGGACCAATCACATATACAAGGTAAACACCAAACCTAGTTTCAAGATGAAATTAGACAAATTTTAACAAATTTATTTTACAGCCAAAAAATCTAAAATGGATAAAGATCAGGAAAAAAGGAAAGATGGTATAAGAAGTTTTATTGTATGATTTCATTGTTGAGTCCAAAAATACATGGGAAACTATTTCAGTTCTAATTCTTGACCATTAGTATTGGTGAGATGTAATTATAGCTAAAGTTATTCATTTTGCATTTTATTTTCCATCTCAAGCTTTTGGTCACCACTTTGAATTAGTTATTACTCTTAAGTTTATGTTTAGAGCCACCAGATACACATTCACCATTGCACGAAGTTGATGAAAGTGGGCCTAGTACAGAACGCCAAACTTCAGATTTTTCTTGCCAAACAAGTGCTATACTATCCAATAATACACCTAGAAAACAAAAACAACGAAATTTAAAAAAAGCACAGGCAAGGAAAATAAGTCGTTTTATGCATGCAAAGAAAAATCCATCAACACATAAAAATTTGGGAAAAGCATTGGAAAAGCTGCCTAAAAACCTTGCTCATTTTGTGCAAGTGCAAATTAAGCTTTGTGAAAGAAAAAAGAAAGGGAGACGATACTCACCACAGATGAAGTCCATTGCTGTGTCCTTGTATCATGCTAGTGGAAGAGCCTATCGTATGCTCTCGTAATTAGTCATTCTTCCTTCCAAAACATCATTGCGCAGATACATCTCTAAGATGCCAGCTGCAACTGGAATATCTCAGGGAGCACTAAATATCATAAAGAAAAAAGTGGACCATATGAGAGAAAATGAGAAATTATGTAATTTGTGTATAGACGAGATATCTCTCAAAACCAACTTATTCTATGATATGACCAATGACAAAATAATTGGCCTTGAAGATTATGGAAGTGGCACAAGAACGAATAAACTGGCAAATTCAGCACTTGTCCTCTTGCTCAGAAGCATTTCGGGAAAATGGAAGCAACCACTTGGTTATGTATTGGTAAATGGAGGATGTCCTACAAGAGAAATGGAAGAGCTGATGAAGGATGCAATTGACAAAGTCAAAGGAATTGGGTTGAATGTTGTTGTAGTAATGTCTGATTTGGGGAGCAATTTTCAAAGTTTGGCTAAGCACCTGAACATCAGTCCAGAGAGTCCTTGGTTTATGCACAATCAAAGAAAGATTTATTTGATGTTTGATCCACCACATCTGATCAAATGTGTTAGAAATAATTTGATGAAATACACTTTCAAGTTCAACCAGTTCACAGCCATGTGGCAGGATATTGTGGATTTCTACAATAAAGATAAAAAGTTGTCAATGAGAGCAGCACCTAAACTGACTGATAAGCACATTGCACCAAACAACTTTGCAAAGATGAAGGTAAAATATGCCACCCAACCTTAAGCCACACAGTAGCAGCATCCATATGCACATATGTAAGTGTTGGATGTCTGCCGTCATCAGCTATGGGCACTGCAGAATGCCTTTTGAAGTTTGATTCTCTGTTTGATTCTGTGAACGTTTCAACAGTACATTCAGAAAAGTCTTTAAAATGTGCATTGACCAATACCTCTCCACACCTCAACTTTTATGAGCAAGCTATTCACTTCCTATCTAATCTCAAGATTTTTCATGGCAGCCAAGATGTAACTGGCAGAGTAAAGTGCATCAATGGATGGCTAATTACCATAAATGCGATTTGTCAGATTTGGGATAACCTTCACCAAAATTATGGGCTTAAGTTTCTTCTAACAAGAAGATTAAATACTGACCCAATAGAGAACTTTTTTGGAGCAATTTGTCAGCAGGGTGGCAACAGCGACAATCCGACCTCCATCCAGTTCACCCGTGCTTTCAGGAAGCTGTTTTTTAGTTCATTCTTAAATTCATCACAAGGCAACTGTGATGATGACTTTGATGACTTACTGGCACAATTCTGCAAAGCTGACTCAAGCATTCCTGTTTTGATTTCTCCATCTAAAAACACAAAAACTGACGATGTTGAGACAAGGGATTACAAGAAAAAGGAGGTTGGTGACAATTTAATGAAAGAGAATCGAATTGCTTATGTGGCTGGATACTGACTCCAGAAATATTTTGAAAAGCACAAGTGTTCCATATGTGAGTCAGTTATCGTTACAGACCAACTTGATGATAGCAGAAATCTGCTTTTCTACTTCAAGGCATATGAGTCAGACAAGAGCTTTGGCGGTCTCCTAGCACCAAAAGTATCATTTTATGAATATATCACCAAAATTGAAGACATATTTGTCACAGAATTCTCCACTTATACAAAAAGTGTAGGTATTTTGAAAAAGATTCTTCAGCAGCTACAAAAAGCTCCAATCCCATTTGAACAGTGCTCGCATTTTTCAATTGATTATCTTGTCAAACTCTTTCTAAGAATGAGGATTTACTATGCCATCAAGTTTGCAAATCGTAATCTATCAGCCGCCAAGTTCAAAAAAAATAAAAAGTACGTAAAAGTGACTCACCTTTAGAAGGAAAATAAATGAACCCGCATACACCTTGGATGAATCAAATGAAAGTGACCGTCAAGATTCAATGCTTTTTCAATACATTATGATGGAGGTCATCTGAACTTCTAAACTGCATCAAAGTGCCAAACCACTGTAAGTAAAAAATTCCAAGAGATTTCAAACTTAATGTCATTAACGAGGCAAAATAAAAAAAAATTCTATTGACTGCTGTTTACAAAGCTGAGGAGCGGTCACAGTCACAGAACGAAATGTAAGATTTCGAGCTTTACAACACGTTTAATTACGTTGTAAAAAAAGAAAGACATAGAATATACCTCAAATTTTGTCAAACTCTCGCTAGGAACAAATCTACGACCTTATTGAAGAGATACAGGCAAATATTTGTACTTCTCTTTACAATCCTTATATTGTTTGTCCGAAATTGACTGGCTAGGAAGATGGCGGCCGAGATGCGCGAAGCAGCATGCGCGGCCCCCAAAACATCAAAGGTTCTGACAAGAGTGGCCCTTCTGTATAGTATATATTCTGTTCCTCTGCTTTGTGGTAGATGCCCATCTGTTGAAGACAGCATTCGCTGAAAATATTTCTCAGTTTCAATACATATGTCAATGACACTTTTTGTTGGTTTTATCAAACCACCTTTATCTTTTAATGACAGGAAATAAGATTCTGCAGATTGTTGACTTGAACCAAGTGCTCCACAGCAATAGAACAGGTAATATTTCTTGTAAACCATCTTCACAACAAAGCCGGGTATATATGATATAGCAGCAGTCTCAAATTCTGAGACAACAGAAATGTTAGGTACATTAGAGAAATTTTCTTCTTTTTGACTCAGAAACACTTCTTCCAGATTGTATTTCCTAATGAGTGCAGCATCATTTATATTAATCATTTTGTCAATTCTATTATCTGAATCAGTAATAATCTCGAGAATGTCTGTTTCATCTTGCTTTTTGCAGTTTCCATTTCAGCACCTTCAATGCTGCTTCGTAAAAGTAATCTTTTGTAGGCAGCTGTGAACTGTTGGGTTTTTGTTAAATCCTCCTGCTGATCGAATTACCCCCAAAAATAGCTCTAAGTGATCTTGGCTGAACTTGTGTGTAAGTATGTAATTCATTTGTGTATTTTCTCTTTTAACTAGGTCAGAGAAAATTTGCTTGATGTTTGTTATTGCCACCAAGAGTCCCACAAATCCTGTCTTTCGGCAAGTGTTGTACAGCAGATTACCAGATACATCTTGCAGATTTATAATGTAGTTATAAGCTTCTGCTAAAAATGCCTCCTAAGTTTCTTTGTTGCTTTTTCGAAGAGCAGCCTTCTAACCTTTGGTACACGGGTTTCATGAGTTAAGAATGTCAAACAGATGATCTATGTAGACAGTGGCTTCTGATCCTTGAAATTGTGAATTTTAAGAGTGTGCAGTATTCTATTGCATCAGAAACACTGGAACTTAGTGTTTGGGCAGCCAACTTTACTTTCATTTTCTGCTGCCACCATTTTATATGTGCTTCCTTCAACTTGTTTCCAAGTCTCAAGCCTTCTTTATCTTGGAGCTTTTGTAATTCTGTAATATACTCCCAACATGTTTTTTGACCATCACCATCAACTAATATTTTGCCATCTCCCAGCATGTTCCTAATGAGCTTCATCATGTGGCAAATATCAAGGAACACATAAACTTTCCTGTTTTTATCTGAAGGATGGAGAAATATGGATGTAGTAGAGGTGGTGTAACATAGCAAATTTCGTAACATAGCGAAATGGCAGGATGGCCCATCACATACAAAAGAAATCACATCAACACCAATATCGTGAGGTTCCTTGATGCACAGCTCAACCAAATTTGCGCACTCTTGACTGCTCAGTCCATCGATAAAGAAGTAGGCAGCTGGAACTTTCCACGTTTGTTTCAAGCAAACTACCATAAAAACTAGAGCATCCTTTGCAATGGGAGAAGAATCATCAGCTTCATCGTCGTTCCGAGATCAACATAGTCACGAAATTTCTTGCAATCCCATGATACATGTTTTCTAATAGCCATTTCATCGATCATTAAGGGACACTCTACTTTCTCTTCATTTCTTACTTTCAAGGCAAGTGCTTCAAATGATGGCTGTGCTAATCTTGCTTCAGCAGTGACCTTCGTAAAACTATTTACGAATTTGTATTGGATGAGGTAAAGCTAAATTAAATGTTTTCCACACTAAATTGTAAGCTTTTGATGAATAATGCAAATCACTTAAGTTCTGGCGAGTTCTTGCATCCATGGCGTGTCTGACATCATTTTTTTGTATAGCTCTGTTGGAACACCAGATATATTTCTTTCCAGCATTTCTTCGCAAGACAACAAAATCAGATTCTTTTCTTTGAGCTGCTTTACAACTGACGTCAGTGAGGTAACTTTTTTGTTAAGGCATCTTGCTTTTTGTTGGGTCGAGTTAAGTTTCTTTTTAAGTTTTGAAACCTTTAGCTGACAAATATTCTTCATTTCCCCTATTTCATGGTTTTCAAGCGTTGTCTTCTCAGGAGGATTGTCATGGTCACCCTTGACATTCCTAATTAGCAGTCACTTTCTCGTCGTGGTGGTCTAACAGATTTAAACGTTTTCTGAATACGTTGGTGAAATTTTTGAACTGATCTTAATTATTGGTTTTATCATGTTGATGTACGATGCATGCATATCGTGCAGCAGGCAGAATTAATTTTAGCTGCAGTGTGCAACTCAGTGTGATCAATTACATGTATATAGTTATCCAACTTTTAAATAATCATTTTTTTCTAATCTTTGTTTCTAAAAACTATTATCCTAAATATTCCTTTAATTGTTATTCACCTTTTTCATATGTTGTGGAAAGAGTTTAATACGAGTTGGAGCTGCGTCTTTTTAAGATATGTCAAAACAGCTTTCCAGAAAGTGATCTGAACACAGTCTGCTTGTTGCGGCTAGGTGTCCAATGTTCTCTGTGTATATTTTTAATCCATACCTTTCTTCTTTCAAGATCAGTAGGGAATCCTGTCAAAAGTAAATAAATCGCGGCTATTTTTACCGTTGATCAAGTACAAGTGTAGAAAAAAGTGCACTACATGCATAAACACCGTTGAAGGGAGGTATGGGGACAACCTCCCTCTTTACAATTATTCTAAGTAAATTAGTGTGCATATACGGTAATTAAGATCAGAAAGATAATTAAGTAATTGCCCTTTTGCCCTGCCGAAAATTAACTTTGTCAGTGCAATTCATGTGAACGTTAAAGAGCTTACCGATGAAACATCCGTGGAAACTGTCTTTTAATGGAGGTTTCGTCGTCAGACGGCCCTTTGCTACCGCTCCAATTGAGCTCGTCGTCTTCCATATTCATTTTTTCGTGCGTTTTGTGCAGCCATATGCGCAGCATTGAGTGCCACGCTTGTCTGGCACTTTTTAAAGATGGGTAATCCTTTTTTTGCAATGTAGCTATTAGCTTTGATATTTTGCAAACCTCAGACTAAAGTACGAAATATGTATCTTAATATATATCTCTATCTTTCGTGCCAAATTCAACAAGCTGATCTCTAAAATGTCTATGACTTGTTTCATCATAATAATTCTGCAATATTTATCTAATTAAAAACATTGTAAAAACCACCATAACACAATAACAGTACATTAAGCACTGTGGGCAGTGGCCATATATCCACTGGTTTAGACTATGATGTTCACATTGCAACACAGTCAATATTACAAGTCTGGTGACTCTGCTTTAACAAGTAAATATTTTCCCACCATGTTGGACAGAATGTAACATATCAACTTGTGATATCAACAGTTTCACAAGTGACTTGCTATTTTATACTTCACAAAAAATTTGGTGTAACAGAGGTAGACTCTTCACATTTTTTCTGTAAATAATTTCTGAACATATATTTACTCACATCTTGAAATAACTATATTCGTTTGACGACTAGAAACACCAGAAAAAAGCATTTCTGGTACAATAATCCAGTGCAATATTCAATTATGTACAGTGAACAATATACTTTATATAAATCTTTCAAACTGTAATCTCCAACTCGTTTTACTTAACAATAAATATCGGAGGATAATTCCACGACGTTCGATTGAACATTTTGTGGCATATTGTGCTGTGATATATTTAGATGTGCAAATTCCAGTATCTTAAGCCTTTGTCGAGCTACTCATTCAAATCGAGCTACTCTTGAAATCAATTTTAAGGCGATGTATTGGTATATTCTGCTATCTTTTTCTTAAAAAACTATGGTCACATTGATTTTTTTCATTAATAGAGTAAACCAGTTTATGTAACCATCGTGACTTGCAAGTAATTGCAAGATATCAGCTTTGACTAGATATTTTCTAAAACAACAACATATTGATTCTCACTACTTTAAGGCTGGCCATAGACAAAGTGTAAGTATTCGTCTAAGAAAAAGTATTCAAGAGTTTTATTCAAAGAATTATCCACAAATAGTTTTTCATAAATCCAGGACAATGAACAGAGGAACACGAGTGTATGTTGATACTGTTATAGCTGGTCGATTTGCCTGTGTGCGGCATCTTGAAGCAAATTGCTTTTGTGTTTTCATCACAGCGCATGCTCAATAATTTCATATCAAACAAAAATGGCAGCTTGCTCAAATGAGTTAAATTCTGTGTCATTTTCTGATTCCGAAGAACAAGACGAAGTAGTACTTTCATGCCTGCTGCTAATTTGCCGTAGATGCAGACATTTACCAGCTTCTTGTCGTAAAACATAGACAAAGCAGTAGATTATGAGACGAGAAGCGCAAGGCATTTAATAAACTCTTACCAGAATTAAATGCCAAAGATCCTAAAAATTTGGCAGTTTCATCTGGTGGACAGGCAGTCATTTGAAGAAATTTTGAGATTTGTACACGAATCAATTGTTAAAAGAGACACAACCATGCGTAAATGCTATAACTCCAAGAGAACGCTTATTTGTCACTATTTGATCGTTATTTGGCCACTGGTATGTGCTTTAAAGGCCAATTTCCATTACAATCGCTTTGCCCGCGCGGGCGAAGCGAACATTTTTGAGCATGCGCTGTGTGAATATTGTCGACAGCGCGCGTCTTCGCCTGAACACTCGCGTGCACGCTTTGAAAGTTAAAAATTTTTTACTTTCTTGGCGAAGTCGCGCGTCCAAAGATACACGTGATTGGTATTAACCAATCACACCGCATACTACAAAAGCAATCAATGCAATGTATGATAAACATGGCGGAGTTTAACAATTCATCTTTATAAACATGCAAGCCGCTAGTACATCAGGTATGTGGAGGCGACCGTATCAATGGAACAAGGGCAAACCATAGCTCCAAGTCTTCCACCACTGGAAGCACAAAATTTGCTGGAATCCCAACAGCTTGATTTGGAAGAAAAGGACGATGATGAACAACTAGACGAACATTTGGTGGAAGAAGTTCACAGATACCGAATACTGTGGGACACATCATCAAGAGGGTATAAAGACACAGTAAAAAAGAACCAAGCCTGGAAAGAAATATCTCTCAAATTAAACAGGAATGGTGTGTATGACTTTGTTAATCCTTCATAATTGGTAAATAACTAAATATAGATGCAGATTAATGATTTAACACTCCACAAGATATGTTTCACAAACTTGTGAATAGGTTTTTGAGTACTTGGCGTCTTTCAGTGATTACATGAAGCATACATTAACTTCTGTGTTAAAAGTTTGAGTTTATGTTTGTTGATTTTGCATAATATTACCAGCTGGTATAAAATGACTAAAAAGCCAGGAGTTAATAAATACAAATGCACTCCTTACTTTTAGCTGATATTTTGAAGCTTAGATGGAAGAACTTACGAGATGGTATGATGAGATGTCTGAAGAAAATAAAAGATGCTGAAAAATCAGGGGCAGGTGCTTCTAAAACACCATCATGCAAGCTGTTTGAGAATCTACTTTTCCTTAAAGACTTTGTTTCTAATCGAGAAACAACTAGCAATATTACTCTATCTAATGAAATTATTAATACTGATTCTGGAAGTATAAGTGATGACAGCTTTGCACCTTCACCTCCACTACTTGCTTCGGGATCAACACCTGATATGTCGACTTATAAAACTCGTTGTAACAAAAGGAAAGCTCATGCTGGTCCAGATATACTGAGCAACCAAACACCAAAGCGTACAACAAAGAGATCTGACTGTCAAGATAAAATAGACTTGCTTCTTGTCAATGCATTATCTCAGTCAGATGAACAGAAACAACAAACACAAGACTGGAGAAGTAGCAATCATTTGTTCTGCAACAGTATTGTTGAAATATTGGAGAAACTACCACCCAAGAAAAATAGGATGGCCAGGGTAGAAATACAACAAGTGTTAATGAAATATGAATTTGGTGAGAATGAGTAGAATGAAATTTGAATTTACAAAAGCTGATGGTTATATGTTCAGAAAAAATAAGACCAATGTATTATGTGTGTCATTTTTTTGTTGTAAAAATTACATAAAAGAAAAGAAGTTAACATATTTCCTCCATTTTTTATTTTAAACCTTAATCTAGGAAAATTTCAGTCTACTTATTATAAACATTTTGATTTGATGAAAATATATAAACATATAAATAATGAAATAATGTTCTGTTATGACCTTTATTGAAATTAGTAGACCCACACAGATAATAAGTTTAATATTGTCTGTAGACTTGCATCAAACGTTGGTGGTCAAACTCAATAATTTATGTTGAAACTGTCAGATGTGCTTGTAACAGCTGCCTGTTGCCATGGAACAGATCCTGCATTCGAATTAAAATAATCTCGAAAATTATCGCAACATTTTTGCATTAACTGAATAATTATTGGATCCCAAGTTCGTGACATCCTGAAGACCAGGGCAGTTGTTCCCTTGCCTCCTCCAAAGCCCTTCTCTCACATGGCCTTCGCATTCAACATCAACATAATCATGTGGACAGTATGAGTTATTAATCTCAGAATGTCTACCAGCCATCAAAAAGTTGTGTAGTACAGTTATAGCCTTTGTAGCTTCAACAGCAACCTCAACACTTGCAGTAATTGCACATCTAAACAATCTGAATCTTGATGTTGCTATTCCAAAAGCATTCTCAACAATACGTCTAGCTCTTGAAAAACGATAATTCGCAATTTTTTCAGCTAATTGAATGACACCTCTCGGATAGGCTTTAACCATATATGTTCGTAATGAGAATGCATCATCTCCCACAAAAACGTATGGAAAATGTTTGTTTGTGCCTGGCAGTGTTCGTTCAGGTGGTAAATTCAACATGTTGTTCTCCATTGCAATGCCAAGGTTGCTGCTGGCAAATACACTTCCATCACTAAGCCTTCCGTAATCGCCAATGTCAACCATAATAAACTCATATTTTGAATTGACTACTGCCATCAAGACAACACTGTGAAATTTTTTGTAGTTGAAAAACATGGAACCTCCTCTTGGGGTGCATTGTTTGGTAACATGTTTCCCATCAATTGCACCCACGCAATTTGGAAAGTTCCATCTAACTTCAAAGCCACGAGCCAGCTCAATCCATCCATTAGGTGTTTGAGGAACATTCAAATACTTTTTAGCACAAAGTACTTCCCATAATACTTGACATGTTTCTTTGACAACCCGCCCAACAGTGGCAGCACTTAATCGATAACTTGCTGCAATAGAAATGAATGCATCACCAGTAACTAAGTACCTCAATGTTACTGCAAGTCTTTCTTCTGGCCCAATGGCTTCGCCGGGCTTTCCAACGTGTGATTCTTGGTGCAACTAAGCCAAGTAGCTCTTCAAACTTACTTGGTATCATTCGAAACATTTGAAAGAAAAACTCGTGGTCGAATAACATTGCCTCACGTACCAAAGTATGATATTCCCCTTTTGCTTTTCTATTTAAGTATATATTCCTTATCCAAAAACGCTTTCTATATTTCCTTCTTTGCAACCGTCGCCTTAATAAAATCAAAATAAGTAGTCTCCTATTTAAAGCCGCCATCTTGGAAACAAGTAATTTTTAAACGAACGCGCGAAGCCGCCAAGACCAATCAATGGAAATTGCATTGTGTACGCGCGTGCAATTTGTGATCACGCCCGCTAGGACCGCGCGGGCAAAGCGATTGTAATGGAAATTGGCCTTAAGGCGGTTTCCATTATGGTCGCTTCGCCCGCGCGGGCGGTTTTTTAAGTAAGCGCATGCGTATTAAAGTTCTCTCTCCATATTTGCATCGTTCGCCCAACGTTCACCTGAACGCTGACGGGCAAGCTGACGAGTCGAAGTCACATTGACTTTCATCGCGAACCATGCGGCGAACAGCAAAAACAACATGGCGGCTATGGAGGAAGGGATTATGCAGCAAGTGAATCAAGACGAAAACTTGAGTCACTTTCATGTTGTATTACCAGAAAACGTTGAAGATGACGATGGTATAGATGAAATTTTGATTGAAGAGGTCAGAAACAACGGAATTCTCTGGAATACATCGTTACGTGATTACAAAGATATTGCGAAAAAATCGCAGGCTTGGGGTGAAATTGCTTCTCGTTTGAACCGAAATAGTAAGTTTTGTTGATTATGTTAATTGTGTCACTAGGTTTGTACTACCTTTTGCTCAGATTGTTGTTATACTTGAAATAGACGAAAAAATTCTTTATAAACGCTGAACAGTGAACACTATCACGAACGACTTCTTTTGACTCTGAAGATGACTACTGCTAAAGTTGTCGAAACGTCAGTCAACATCAACACCAACAGTCCTTCTCGGGACTCAACTAACCTGAACGATCTTCATTTACAAATACGAAAGTCCAGGGTTCAAACCATTTACTTTATTACTATCAAGTACTATCAAGTACTGTCACTGTACCATATGCTATGTCAGATTTTATCTGCTAACTGAGACTAGTAACCATTTGTTTTCAATAGATATTTTTTATTAAAATGTTCTCAGTGTCAGGAATTGTGAATTATTTTATTGCTTTCTTCTGAGAAGTGAAATAATTTTGCAGGCATGTTATATACTGTTCTACTAAGTGTACTCAGTACTGTGTTTACAGTTTAATCAGATGAAATTATAGTGTTGTTGAGGAAAAAATCTAGAATTGAATTTTTGTAGGTAATTTTGAGATGGGTATGACTTGAAATATTAAAACAAAAGCCATCATCTTTGAATTTACAAAGCAAAAAATGTTGTCTAATTTTTTTGTATTTTTTATCTATTTTAGATGGAATGCTCAAACGAAGGTGGAAAAACCTACGCGATGGCATGATGGGTTGCTTAAAAAAGATAAGTGATGGACAAAAGTCTGGGGCGGGTGCTACAAAGATACCCACATGCAAATTCTTCGAGCAATTGCTTTTTTTACGTGATTTTGTTTCCAATCGTGAAACAGAAAGCAACATAAACGTAACCCCAATGGATATTCCAAACAATCAGATGCACGAACAAAAAACTGAATCTGCTAAACGGAAACTGGATGTAGATCAGTGTGACAAAAAGCAGCCTTATAAGCGATCAAAGAAACATTTTGATCGGCAAGAAAAGATTGACTTGTTGTTGGTTGATGCATTAACAAAGTCAGAAGAAGTGTCAACACAAAAGACTGAAGTGCGCAGTTCAAACCAATTGTTTTGTGACAGCATTGTGGATATTTTAGACAAATTGCCTCCTAAGAGAAACCGAATGGCAAGGGTTGAAATTCAAAACATTCTTATTAAGTATGAATTTGATGATGAACATTAGAACTCTTGCATGCATTTTTCATAATTGCTCATGTTTATTTTATATTGATATTTCTTTCAAATTTTATTGTGAAATATGTTGATATGTTGTTTGAAGACAAAAGTATATTTATTACAAAAAGGAATATAGTGTTTTGATTAATGCTGTATTAACCATTAAGAGTGTATGTCAATCCACTGTTTCATCTAATACAAGTCTGTCAAACGCACAGGGTCGTGATGTTACAATCATGTCTTGCCATGGCACAGAACCTATTGTTGAGTTGAAATAATTTCTAAAACAGTCTCTGATATTTTTTGATTGTATTGAATAGTTATTGGATCCAAGATGTGTTACATCCTGAATTCCGCCATTATTGACATTCTCCCTTCTCCACTCACCTAGTCTAATTGAACCATTGCAGTCACTGTCAATAAAGTCAGATGGACAATATGGATTACTTGGAATACACCTGTCAGCCATAAGGTAGTTATGAAGAGCCACAATTGCCTTTTTAGCTTGCACTGCAACGTCAACATCTGCCGTAATTGCTCGTCTGAAAAGTCTGAATCGTGAGGTGGCAATGCCAAAGGCATTTTCCACAATTCTTCTTGCACGGGAGAATCTGTAATTTGCAATTCGCTCGGGGATCTGGATCTCTCCCCTAGGATAGGGTTTCATTAAATAATTTTTAAGAGGGAAAGCATCGTCTCCAACAAACAGATATGGTACACTAATATTGGTCCCAGGTAGCAGTCTTGGGGGTGGAAGGTTTAATTTGTTCTGTTCCATAGCAATACCAAGTTGGCTACTTGAAAAAACGCTACCGTCACTTAGACGTCCATAGTCGCCTATATCAACTATCGTAAATTGATATTTTGCATTCACAACTGCCATCAGGACAACACTGTGGAACTTCTTATAGTTAAAAAACATAGATCCTGCTTGTGAAGGACACTGGATAATGATATGCTTACCGTCAATCGCCCGACGCAGTTCGAAATTCCACCTTCTCTCAAAGTCTTGACTTATATCTAGCCATTCTTTAGACGAACTCGAACAGATAAAACCATTTTCTGCCATAACATTCCACAAAGCTTTACAAGTCTCCCTTATAATTCGTCCCACACATCACTTAAACGGTAACTTGCTGCAATAGTTCTAAAGCGCCTCCAGTGACCAAATATCTTAAAGTGACGAAAGCCTTTCTGCAGGTCCAATAGCTTCTCTTCTTGCATGCCAGCGTGTTATTTTTGGTGCAACTAAGGTCAGTAATTCTTCAAACTTGAAAGGAGTCATACGAAACAAACGAAAAAAAAATTCTTTGTCATATAACATAGCTTCTTTAACTAGAGTATGCTATTCTCCTTTTTCTTTCCTTTTTTGTAATATACTCCTTACCCAAAATCTTTCCTTGTATTTTTGTTTTCTTAATCTTCGTCTTAAAAGAATTAGCAGAAAAAGTCGTCGTCAATTATTCAGAGCCGCCATGTTTTGCTTAAATTTACCGCCATCTCTGGTGAAAATAATGGAAATCAAATCCAGCGGGCGGCCAACGCTCTCAAAAACAGATTTCGCCCGCGGGCGAAGCGACCGTAATGGAAAACCGCCTTTACTAGTTGACAAGTGTTCCGAAAATAAGAAAATGCCTCTGTGTGTTTTGAAGCATTAGTAAGAACATCATTATTCTGTTAATGATTTTTCCAGCTACTGAACTGTTAGGGAACAAGTGTTACATGAAAAATTTGTTTGTATTTTTATGTACTTTTGCCAAATTGAAACAATCAGTCATCAGTAATTTAGAAAAACAAGGTTAATCTAACCTTGAGGCAATGAGAAAATTATGGACATAACAAAATTATTCATTTAGGTGAAACATTTAGAAGCTTGTGCTTTACATTCCACAGAGGGCAACAGAACAATTACTGCAATAATAGAAGAAACAAGTATTGAAATATACTTTAATATGAAAAGTAAATTTCTAAAGGTAAAGCATTTCTCCTGTGAGCAACTTTTATTAAAAAAATAAACTGTATACCTTACTTGTCATGGTAATTTGCTAATTAATCAATTAATCAACATATTAATAATTTTTCACTTCTTGTTTGGGTGCATAATTACCATTGTTCAATTGTCAATTGTTATGCATATCATTTGCTTGAAACTCAGGACTATTAGGCAAAAAATTTTGTTGAGGCATAAAAAGACTTGCATCACAATTAATATGCTGTCTTTGTGCAGGCCATGTAGCTCCTTGAATTTGATGGTTTGGATAAAAAACACTTGAAGTACGACTGCTGGCAGGGTCAACATTAACTGATTGGCACATTGGTTGCCAGTTGTTTGGTTGTCTTGTCAGAGAACTTAGCTGATTTGTCTCATTTAGCCCTAATTTGTGCTTGAAATAAAATATTATTTGTTATATTTTGGGCCAAATGTCTGAATTTTGGATCAAACTCAGCTAACGTTTGGGATACATATTGCCCAAAAACACTAATGGCATCATCAGCTCCAGTGCTATCTTATTTTTTGCCTTTTCTTTTGTCTTTCACAAAGTGATTGGGTCAATGCACTGAGCAAGTTTAACTCTTCCTCTGCATGCCTTTTTCTTGCTCTTTTACTGTATGACTTTCTTGAAGTCATGCTAGTTTTGCTAGTGATACTAGCACCATCATCTTCATCTTCATCAAGAACACTTGATTCTAGGATATCGTCATGAAAGCTCTTTTCATTTACCAACAAATACTTGTGTGATTTATGAGGTGAATCATTATCATCAGGAGGTGATAGCTAAAAAGTGAATTTAAATCAATATTAGTTATCTTTGATTTTCAGACTCCATCCACAAAAACAGAATGGCTGGACATATCTGAAGAGTTACTAACAAAATGGAACTACCCATTTTGTATAGGTGAAATTTATGGAAAGGATGTTGCTTTTCAAAATTTAATTCACGGGGGCTCTGAGTTTTACAACTACAAACACTTCTACATTGCATTATTTTTGGCTGTACTTGATGCAAACTACAAATTTATACATACTGGAGCAGGAGCAGCCGGACGTGCAGGAGATGCTGGGATTTTCAATGACTCATCTTTCATTAATACTTTTAGAAGTAATTCTTTAGATCTAACTCCTCCATCAACCATTGAAGGGATTTCTGAAAAAATAAGCTTTCATTTAGTGGGGGATGAAGCTTTTGCTCTAACAACAATTATGATGAAACCATATCCTCATCGGTCTTTGAATAAACAACAAAGGGTGTTCAATTATCGCTTATCTGGAGCAAGAAGGGTTGTAGAAAATGCATTTGGGATTTTGCCCACAGATTCCGTGTTTTCTTGTCAACAATTAGATTAAGTCCTGAAAAAGTCACCTATTTAATATTAGCTACATGCTGCCTACACAACTACCTAATTGAGAAAAACAAACACACCTACACAGGTGCTGCTAATGTAGAACAGAATGACTGTACATTTTCGAATGGAATGTGGAGAGAAGACCCTTCAGTGGTGAGATTATATCACTCAACTAACAGAAACTCATCACAACATACTAAACATCAACGCATTCTTCTAACTAACTGCTTTTCTGGCCGTGGCTCAGTCCCATGGCAAAAAGACATGATATAACTTTGTTTGAATTTATGTGTATATTTATTGCTTGTGTCCAAAACTTGCAAATAGTTTTGGGTACTTCATAAATAGACTCCATTTATGTTACCATCTGTTTTTCATTCATACATAAACATTACTAATGTCAAACATAGCTTCGTGTTAAGAGCATGTTGTTATTATAATTATCTAATGCCAATGCACCAGTGAACCTTCTAAACTTCTTGGCAACACATGTTGGAACTTATGTAAATAAGTAATAGATAATTGTTATTTCATAATAGGAACTTATTGAAGAACGGAAATAGGAAATAATGTTAATACTTTATTAGTTGTGACACGTTGAAAGTCAGGGTTCTTCAGTCGTTGGCTGTGAATGTAAAAGCTTGAAATGTTTAAGATTATCTGTGATGTGGAATAGTTATATTGAGTAAAATTTAGAATTGTGTGTCGACCGCGTAGAGTAGGGCAGTACACATTCCCAAAAACGAATCGGCAGACGCATAACTGCTTTGTGCTAAAGCACAAAGGAGAAAATTGCCACAAACCACATCTAACATATAGATGGTAAAAATGAGAACATAGTTTGCACAAAAATACTTACAGGATCGAGCGACGAAATCGAACGTTTTGTTGCTATGCGTGGCTCAAGAATTTTAACTTGTCCAGAACCGAGTGTTCTTTTCAATAAATTTTGTGTAGCTATTACGTAGGGCTTTCAAACGTAATTTCACCCTCAACTAAATCGTGTTGTTCTGCCTGGACTGCCATTTTGGTTTGATATGAAATTTATTGAGCATGCGCTGTGATGAAAACACAAAAGCAATTTGCTTTAAGATGCTGCACACGGACAAATCGAAAAAGCATTTCACCACGTGTGGCAAAAAATATCAATCATGTTAGATATTTGCCAGTTCTGCCTGGAAAGGCAAAAGTCGTTGGAAACAGCAAACTCAGTGACTTCCTCCTACTTTTCACTTGCTTGGAATTCTTTTGGACAGATAGCTTTATCCTGGCAGTGTCGCAGTCTTGCGCACCTTTGGTCGTAAATACCCCAGGCATTATGTCTAAATCATGAAAAATGTTAATATAGGAGATGTCTCAATCATTAAATTTCAACACTGCCAAATATGTTTGTAAAGAGACAGTTTCTTGCTCAACATATGTAGTCTTGGGGCATCTGTCCCAAATGAGTCCATTCAAACACTCGTTCGGATTCTGTGTCAATCCATGTGTACATTTCTTCAACATATCTGGGTCAGTTAGATCATTGAATATTGGCTCAATTAGTTCTACTATGGGCCCAGGAATACCAGTCTTGTGTTGGTAGGTGGTGTGATCTCTTTGGTAGCCATACCAACTATCTTTTCCTTTTGGAGACAGGTGATGCTGAGGATTCTTCTCTGAGGAGGCAACATGGAAAAGAGATGCCCTAGCAGCTTTGGCCATTTCTTCAACACTATTAAGGTTTCCCTTATTGCCAAACCATAACAGTTTTGAAGAATGTCCATCTTTCGCGTAGTTAGCAGACCTTTTCCAGACAAACCTTTACCATCCGAGAGTTTTCTCCCTTTGTTCAAGGTTTTTAGTTTCTGCAGTCTTCTTCCGACCCGCTTTTGCACATGCCCAATGCATTCCAACTTTTTGAGTATGCAAACTTCTCCATAAGGTTTTCTTTCCACAAATGAAGTATAAGTTGATGAGTCCCCATCACCCAGCATATCTTTATACCTCAAATACCGTGTGTCAAGTGATCTTTCAAAGATCCTAATAGCACCCACCATCTCCATGCTGCTAGAACTCCCAGTATGATTAATTTTGCACTGGTGAGTGGCTTTCCATTGTGCGACGAATAACCACGCTTCTGCCAAGTGCCATCAATGGATATCCCACATTCGCCAACCTCGTTCTATATGATATCCTTTATTTGGACAACATTATTCACCATGCTGTCATTCGCACATTGCTTCACAACAGGCAAAAGCTTCTTATTTTGAATCTTTGTGAAGTTTTGGCAAGATGGTGGAGTAGGCATGTTGAGAACTTTGTTGAAAATCTTCATAGCACTGTATCCTTTTCCAATTTCTCTGAAAGCTAAGACAGCACGGACATTGAATTCATAGGATTGCCCTTGTTTCTTTGAAGTATAAAAACAGTACTTCCAGTCACAAGCCACACACTATAAAGACACATAATGTGCATATCCATGCTTTTTGTTCATGTCAACAAGTGAGTTCATTGCTTTCCCACAGTCCTGACATTTCAGAAACTCATTTAAGACTATAAATACAACTGATAAGTCCATAAATATAGTACCTTCTTTATAATGTTGGAATGGACAACAAAATTTGCTGTCTGATTACCAATTTTCTCACCGGAAGATCCAACCTCTTTGTCACAAGGTTCGCCATGCTTGCATTTCTTTGCCATTTTAGAAGGCGTTTTTCTCACCCGTTTTCTACCTCTATTTTGATGATTTCCCATCATTTAACTTCAAATCCCCCAACAAAATAACAAAAACAATAGTTGGGAAATAAAAGCAGCAAATTTAGCACTTGAAATGTTACAAAACTAAGAAATTTGTAGACAACTTCGCTGAGAATGCAAACGCATTGATCTCGAGACAGACAAAAGACTTTCATTGCCATGGCTCCCCAAAGGAACCAATTAGAATACAGTTATGTCGGAAGACTCTGAATTCAATGCACCAAAAGGAGAAAAAAAAATGACAATTTTTCGACCAATATTTCGACCAAATTTTTAGGTAATCTCAACCTAAATGCGTTGCTAGGCCGTTGCTATGGACTAAATTCTTAAACAACATAGCCTTGAAAGCTTTTTGGCCGTAATGTATGTTTTTCAAAATATAAAGAACAAAGTCTTAAAATTAAATATTTAAGGCTCCCAAAAAATTAATAACTTTTTTTTTGAAAATTTGGTCGAAATACAGTTTATAAGAGGTGATGACCACCTTAACTTGCTATTATCATTCCCAATTAACAAAAATGTAGCTTCAAAATAAAGCAGTACATAATATAGGCATTCAAATGCTTATTTATGGAAACTATGATTGAGCAATAAACTAATGAGATGGACTTAGTTCTTTGGTGCTGCATTTTAACGCTGAAACCCACTGTGCAGTCACTTTAGTCGCACGACTAAAACTACCAAATTGCACAGTCACCTAGCTAGAAGTTTTAGTCGCGAGTGTAGTCGCTTTGGAAGTTTAGCATGTTGAACTTTTGACCTTGGTCGCTTCAGTCGCTTGCATGTGATTGGTTATTTCCTAGCTCAAAATGCTAATTTACGAAGTTAAGGTGAACAAAGACGGCTGGTTACAAAGAAGTGCTCATAAATTCTTTTTGCATTTTCCTGTATTATTTGATCTTGAAGACAAAAATTATAAAAATGAGCCGATGAGAGTGAATGCGTGGCATCAAATTCTAGACGATCTGAGAACTGTTGGGTTCACAGGAACAGGTAAGGAGCAATTTATTTATCTTTTATATTTTTCAGTGATGTCGTGATAAGACATGTTGTTTGTTGAAATTTGGATTGTTTGAGATATTGAGCATAATTTTGTTTTATCAATTTTATCAGTTGAGAAGCTCAAGGCCAAAATAAAAAGCCTTAGAGATGTATACGTCAGATACGAAAAGAAAAACGATGCTGCCATAAAATCAGGAGCTCCATTCTCATCCACACCATCATGGGAGTTTTGGGGTTTGATGACATGGTTGTAGGATAACAGAAAGTGCCGACGGTAAGGCATACATATTAACATTTATGTCTCCTTTTATCATTGTGTAATTGTAAAGGGCTGAATGTGTTAAGTAGCATTATGATCATGAATTTCAAAAGTGTTAATTCTTTATATAGAACATCAACTAACATGTCTGTCACTGTGATTGAAGATGCATCAGTCAATGAAGTTACAGATAAAAGCATTGGTGCATTGACACTCACAGTAGATAATCTGGATTGCAGTCAGTTTTCTGAAGCAGTCGATCCAACTTCGCACTCAATCTCATTCCAATCCAAATCATCACCATCACCTATTTCATCAAACTCAGCTTCATCATCTAGAGCAGCAACACCATCGGCACCACCTCCACGATCAAACAAAAAGAGAAAGAGAGTTCTAGATGATGGTCCTAACAAATACCAGTTGCGGTTGCTGAGCAGTTTGTAAAAAATTACTCAACAATCAGCATCTCCCCCCACTGAGTCATCAATGGATGAGTATCAACATTTTGGCAGAAGCACAGCATTACAAATCAGAAAGCTTCCTTCTGATTACCTTAAAGCACTGGCTAAAAAAAGAATCCAGGATGTTCTTTTTGACATTGAATGTAATGAAAAATAATTGTGCTTTACTCTGTATAACAACAAAAAAGTAAAATAAAATTATATCAATGAGTTCTTTCCACATATTCCTGCTGCCATGAAAGTTGACCAACTTCTGAATTAAAATACATTGCAAACTTTTCTCTGATTTTGGATGCTTCACTACTGTAGTTTCTTTGTTGCCAGCTAGTGGTTCAAGCACACGGGTTGTTTCTTGCCTCCAAGACCCTTCATGAACATTTCCTGATGGATCCACAGTATCTGTGAAACCAGCTGGACTGTAGGAAACATGGCGTGTTTGGAGGAAATTGTGCAAAATGCAAGTAGCCTTGACAATTTTGGACACATTTTCTGGTTCTGCTATAATGGTTGTTTTAAGTATTCGCCACTTGGATACCATTATACCTGATACAAATATCGATTGAAGAGAATATTGAAAAGTGTCTGATTTGAAACTCCATAAAGAAAATGAGCATGTAAATACAAACCAAAGGTGTTTTCTATTGTTCGCTGAGCTCTTGACAATCTGTAGTTGAAAACTCTCTTTTGAAGGCAATCCAGTACCCTTCCTGGATAAGGTCGCATCATCCAGGTTTTAAGAGGAAATGCCTCATCTGCAACCACAGTATAGGGAAGGTTTTCATTTGTTCCTGGTAAAGGCTCATCAGCAGGTAGATGCATCTCACCTATCAAATAAAATTTATAAGGTGAACACTACTTTCAACACTGAATACTTTGAAGAGATATGATACCATTTAAAAAAGCTGATCCAAATTGTGAATTAGCAAAACTCCCCATCACTCCATCTCCAAGCTTCACCAATATCCACAAAGATAAATTTGTACTGGGAATTGCACATAGCCATTAACACCAAGGAAAAGTGTTTTTTATAATTGAAATACAAAGATCCAGAGTTTCTCGGAGCCTGAACAGCGATATGTTTTCCATCTAGTGCTCCAATGCAGCTTGAAAAATTTCATGTATAAGCAAATCTGAAAACATACAACAAACAATGATGCATTGGCACCACAAATTTACAATAAAGTAACCCTTTCTCATAATCATGTTTTAACTTAACCCTTCAGATATTTTCTTCCAGTCACTTGGCTGCAAAGGAGCCTTCATGTGTGTGGGGACCAGAACTCTCCAAAGTGCGTTACACGTATTGTAAACAACCTCACGAACTGTGCTAGCCCCACGACGATAAGCAAATGCTATAGACTGTGGGCTATCACCTGTAGCCAATCTTCTTAATGTGATTGCTAGTCTTTCAGCAGGTACAACTGATTGCCTCATTTGAGTATTTTGCTTACGAAGAGATAGACCAACCAAAGCCAGCAGCTCGTCAAATATTTGAGGCCTCATATGAAAATACGGATTAAACTGCTCCTCATCGGTTCTTAGTTCTTGAACCAAGTGCAGAAAATCTCCTTGTGCTCTCCTTTGCCTGTTTAATTGACGAACCCACCACCTTTTCATTTTATTTTTTTCCGCTTTTCAACCTCTTCCAGCTCGTACAAAATGCAAACAGATGCTAGTAACTTAGCCTGATGTCTAGACGCCATGTTGACAGTCGCAATGTGGTCGCAATGCTCGCTTTTGCATGTATGTTTCTGACGTTCAAGCCACTAACGCGCGCGCATCAATTCGCTTTAGTCGTGCAGCCAAAGCGACTGCACAGTGTGTTTCAGACTTTAGAATCCTCTTTAAAATGCATGTTATGAGATTATTTTTTTATATTTCATTATTCAATTAAAAGGGATGAACAACTTTAACGTTTATTTCAACAGAAACTAAAGACCAATCTAAGAACACATGAATTTACTTGTGTTACAGTCAATTGTTACATTATAAAACTTTAAAATGTCATGTACAAATTTTTAAATTTTTAAATTTTCCAAAGTGACTTAGTGAGTATAGTTAAAGAACATTGACTAAGCAGAATTTGTTCTGAATCAAACATAAAATAATTTGATGCAGAGGCGGATTTAAACTTAGTCAACTAAGTCGGGCGACTAACGTATTAACGTGTCACTTTCAAAAATTCCGTGGGTATTCCTTAAATTATAACACTTGAGTTCTTTAAAATTTCCGCAGGATTTGGGTCCATATACCGATTTTGATTGGTTTAAATTGATCAATTTGCGAGCATTCATTGGTTACCGTATCGTGCAGGATCTGCAGGATCTATGTTCATTCTGTGATTCTGATTTGCCCAGACGAACCAGCTATATAGCTGTAATTGGTGGAGATTTCTTGCAGGATCTATACCAATTTAAAGCTTGTGATTGGTCAACATTGTTAGTTTTTTGCAGGATATATCTATTTTTGGTATATGATGTTGCTGAATCTTCGGATTTGATTGGTTGTTGTAGCGAACTTAGTCGGAATATAGTTATATGAAGCAGACAAATGTCTGCTTCATTGCGCTTGAATATTTATCGATCGTCATGGCTAACTCTAGCAGTATTTTAGATCGGGTTCTCTCTGACTTAAAAAAAGTGATGATGTTGCTTTGCTTAAGACCTTTGAGGAATTATGTGGTATATATAATTCTTCTCGTTTCTTAATGCCTGAAGAGCATTTTCCTTTAATTGGACGATCTTTGTATCGTGATGTAAATGCTGAGACAGTCTATTTGCCTCATCATGTGAAGGCCGACAATACGAAGCCATCGGTTGCTCTAAGGTAAAATTAGTTAAATTAAGATAAGTAGAAATGAATATAAGCCTAATTGCGTAGTTGTTATGACACGTTAAGACCAAAACTGCCGATTTGTTGTCATTTCATTGTTGTTGAAATGATCGCTTTTAACTCGCTTTGTTGACATTGCATAAATTGTTGCAGTCTTATAATAATCAAGAAATCTTTCGACTGCTGGTTTATTAGATCTGAACCATCTGGAAATTGTCTATACAGCTCTGCTTCTCTGGCCTTGGTTGGAAGCAATGCTCTCATTCACACTTTGAGAGCTATGGTATCTATAGAGCTTTTTATATATGCAAATTATTATTGTTATCATCCAATATTTACTTCCACCTTAGAGAAGCATGGTGACAAGGTCTCTGTTAGTGCAAAAAATGTTTTGGCTATGTCCTGTTGTTTTGAAAGTGTGGATTCACGTTTATCAGGGCTTGATCTTGTTAAAATGGAAGCTCTTTGCAACTTTAGAGATAAAATTTGGGGTAGTTTTTGTGTATACTTGCTCTCCTCAGTTACTAATAGAATCATTTCTTTGATGTATCCTGATTGTGGAGAAGTTTCTTTTAAGTTGTTATTCAACCAAATTATTTCACCTCGTCTTCCTTTACCAACACCACCTACTCAATATTACTATTTATACCTCTTGTTTTCTTCTACAACTCTATTGACTTCTAGTAAAGTCTTTAAGCCAAATCACTTTGCACCTCTTATTTTCAAACCTATCAGTAAAACTAAAAGAAAGGCTTCTGCTTTGTTAGAAAAAGCTAACAAGAAAATTCCTCATGTTCAGGCAAAGTTGAAAGGAGAGTCTTCTACTGTTAACATTTCTAATTTTTTTCAACCAGTTTCAACCCCAGCAAGTAATAAGGCTAAACAATTTATTTTGCCCAAATTATTTAGTACTACACAAACACAATCAACACAAAAGGTGCCTGCCATCACTAGTCTTGGTTTAATACATAACCCAAAACAAGAACTTTTGCAATCATTTTCATTAGATTTTTCACAGCAATATCCAAATGATTTGAGACATTTTAGAGAAAAAGCTAGAAATATGAATGATTCTCAAAAGCTCCAGCTCATTCACAATGTTTTTAAACCGAATAGATCCTACCCATTTCCTAAATCAGCTGATGGTCGATCTTTTCTTTATTCGTGGCTGGAAGATTATTCTTGGTTGTGTTACTCCCCTTCTTTGGATGGTGCTTTTTGTCTGCCTTGTGTTTTGTTTGGTGATCAGTTTCCGAATAAAAATACAAAAATTAAAAAACTTTTTAGTGAACCAATGACATATTGGCCTGATGCTAAAGCTAGCTTCAAATGCCATATTGGTTTGAGTTATAAGGCTCTCACCAGAGCAGGTTTGCACGAAAGCACACGTAATAAATATTTGTCATTAGTTTGTCAGGCATCAGGAGAAGGACTGCAGATTGAGGTGTTGATTGATGAGCACAAACAGCAAGTCATCAGGCAAAATAGGGAAAAACTTGTATCAATAATTGATACTATTAAACTTTGTGGTAGACTTGGGTTAGCATTAAGAGGGCACCGTGATGATTCTTCATATCATCCGGAGGTTGGTTCTTACTCAAAAGGTGGTGTTGGTAACTATGTTGAATTGTTAAATTTTCGTGTTCGGGCTGGTGACACAGTTTTAGCTGATCATTTGAAAAACTGTCCAAAGAATGCTTCTTATATTTCAAAGACTACTCAAAATGATCTAATTGCTGCTTGTGGACAGGTTATCACTGAAAAAATAACTAGTGAAATAAAGCCCCTTTCACACGGGGAAATTTTCTTTGACAAATGATATGTGACAAATAAATTTTGTCCATGTGAATGAACAATTTGTTACAAATTTTTTATGACAAATGAATCAGTGGCGGATACAGGCCAATCGTTTACCTCCCTCAAAGTAGCATTACTATGAGTGCTCGTTTTAGCGCCGCAGCGCTGTAACTTTTTTGATCGTAAGAGCAGCGCGGTAACAGGGGGCGGCGCTTAAAAGAAGCAGTGGCAAAACAAGGATTTCGGATTAAAGAAGCACTTAATACAATCAATAATTCTGACTGTTTCGCTCAATATCAGAGCTCATCAGCATGCCTAGGCATGCTTCTAAAAAGCAGCCAGACATGGACAGTCAACTTGACTGCCATTTAGTTAAATGGTTGCAAAACTTTGCCTTAATGATGCTATTATTTTAAGTTCCTTGTTTTCATGTTTAATGTTTGATTGTTGTTAATAATGACTATACGAACTTTAATCTTGTGTTATCCATAGCAAATCTGTCGATAACTTCTGACGTTTCGGGCACAATTTCTTGATGAACTCTCATCATGGCCAAACCGTTTAGACGCTCTGAGACCATCGTACTTCGCTTATAATTTTTCAGTTCGCGCAAAACTGAGAAAGAGCGTTCGCATTCGCAAGATGTGATAGTAAGGGTTCCAAGAATACGAAGAATAATTTTGATGTTTTCAAAGCCTTCAAATTTTAAAGCTTTTAAAGTTGCTGAAATTGAGTCTGGAATGGTTCCTTCGTAATCAACCCAATAAGTTTCCCAAAGCAAAATCTCTGAGTCCAAAGCCAATGGATTGGGTAGGTCATCGTGATAAAAATTTGGAAACAACTTTGAATTTTTCTTTCCAATTCATGCCATTGTTAAGAAGAGAAATCATTTTATATGGTACAATGCTAAGCCCATTGTACACATTAACGCTATCAGTATTGAAACGAGCTTTCAACGCAGAGTTTAGGTGGTCAACAAGTGGAATAGAAAAATTCTTTTATAGTACTCAGATGTAGTTTTATAGGGGACATTAGCTCGTGTTGTCTGTCTTCCCACTGTCCTTGGCTTTGCTTCATCAATATCTAATTCTCGAGCCAGTGCGAGACTCTTCATACCATGTATCGTGATACTTATCAATGGAATTCCTAACATTAACAACAAAAGTTTTCAACGATGTAATAAGATGTAAACCATCCATAATGTCAATACTCTTCCCTTGAAGAAGCTGAGTAACACCAATTGTAGAATCAAACACATTTCTACAAATAACCAGGGCAACAACAAAATCAAACTTTTCCAAAAGATCAAGAAGTTCAGAGGCATCCGAAGAAACATTGAGACTGTGATCTTTATCTACATTTTTCTTCATTTCTCTCAACGTTTTAAAACAGGAATAAGAAGCTGCTGGAAAGTATCTAAGCCGTGATTCTCTCAACCCACCTAGTTCGACACACATCTATTAATTTCTTTTTCCTACCGGCTGATAAAGAACCATGAAGGTCAATATTCTTTTCTAAAGGTATTTGTCGTAGGGAAATATTAAAAAATCAGAAACTTTTTAACTCTATTGAGCATCGATTTTACATCCATTATATTAATAGACTCACAAATCGCTAAATTTAATCTGTGGCTGTAGCAATGGGTAAAAAGAGCCTTATCATTCAAACGACGCAAATGAGCAGCCATCCCATTAATATGACCAGCAACAGCACCTGCCCCATCATATCCCTGTCCTCTACAATCAGCAATAGAAAGACCAAGGTTGCCTAAAGCATCAAGAAAACCTTAGCAAGCTGCTCACCTTTTAAGCCCCATTTACAAGGAAGAAATCCAACAAACTCCTCCCTAATATCCATATTTTGGTCGATAAAATGCAAAACAAGAGACATCTGTTCAGTATTTGAGATGTCTCGAGCCTCATCAGCAATTACAGAGTAGAACCTGCTTGCTTTTAAGTCAGAAATGATTTTATCTGTTATTACTTCACCACAGCATTTAATAAGCTTGTTCTGGGAAGTTTTAGAAATATACGTCTGATTCCTACCACATGAATTCAGATGGTCCTCTAACACCTTGTCCCCAGCACGACTCTAAAATTAAGAAGTTCAACAAAATTCCCAACACCACCTGCAGAAAAATTACCAGTTTCAGGATGATAGTGCCCATCATCACGATGACCTCTAAAGGCTAAGCCCAAACGACCACATGTTAAGACCATATCGGTAATTGAACTTAATTTAGCCCGTTACCTTCAACTTCTTTCTTAACCTTAGAATCAATAATAACATTAATGCCTTTTGTTTTACCAGACATGTTAGATTTGAAGGCAGAATAAACTGGAAAAGTAGAAGCATGCAAACCATTCAAACCATGAAAACTCATTTTGCCATCACTCTCTTTGCCATCATGACGTTTTAGCATTTTGGATGCATCTGTCCAACGACGAAGTGGCTGAGAGAATAGGTTGGAAATTTTGAGGCCTTATCTTTAAAATTATCACCAAAAGGACACATGGCAAACAAAACCCCATCCAAGGATGGAGAATAACATAACCATTCATACCTTTCTAACCAATCATAACGAAAAGATCTTCCATTCGTTTTTGGGAATTCAAAATTTTCATCTGGTCTATAAACATTTACTATGAGATTGTAAACTTCCCCATCGCTCATGCCTTTTCTTTTTTCTCTGAAAGTTGCAACATCAAAATTAAGGGGAATATGACAGTCAACAAGAGAAGAAGCCTCACTAAATGACACTATTTTATCAGAAGGGGGTTTTTTGTAGCAAGTTGCATCAAGAGAAGAAGACTTGTCAATACATAAGGTGCTAAGGCTAGACTTATCAGTTTTAAAATTACTGTTAGAAGGTTTATCAATGCAAGACAGCTGGAAGAATCGCTTAATATCTTGGTGTTCTTGTAGAGAAGAGTTGTCAGGATGCTTGCACTTTTTGTTACACACTTTATGTTTTTCATTTTTTGTTGAGCAAAGAAGAGGAACATAATGGTTTGGCAAAAAGCTCTCGCCAGACTTAACCTTGCCTTCATAGCAGAATAATATGTGAACAGCAACATCCTTCACAATTGCTTCATTTGCCAAGCGAGGGTTTACATGTCTATTAAAAAGTAATTTGGGTCTTATGTCCCCACAATCTGGATAATAAGTAAATATTTCATTACCAATAACTGATGATAAGCCCAGAATACACAAGAAAGGTGACCAGGTACCATCATAACAATTTAAAATAGCTTCTTGCTTAATTAAATCCTCATTCTTTAAGCCGGAATCTAAACATGAGGCCGATACTGATAATGGCAAAAGATTAACAAGACTAAGGTCATGGTGCTCAGTCACTGCCAAAGAAAATGCAGGATGTTTATTGTAAAAATCACAATGAAGGTATAGCTCAAGGGAAGTCAGTATTCTTAAAATACTTACTAAGCTGTTGTCTCCTACAAGCAGCAAAGATACTGAGCTGTAAAGACAATTCCCTGATGCTTGAGATCTACAAGGTTCAAAATAATCCCTCTTTAGTTTAAATTTCTTTTGTGTTGTACTAAACAGCGTAACTTTAAATATTAAACATCCAATAATGTTATATTACGTATTTAAAAACAGCTAAGCACATGTAACATTGCCATATAAAGTTATTCATTCAGATTCTTAATTTTCCTTACATAAATAGTATACCAGTATTTCAGTTAAATTTATAAGTTATTATTCGCTTATTTAATTATTCGAATAAAATACAAACTTCGATTGGTAAACGAAGGATTTCTGCACTGGCAAGTAATGCAAAATATAAGAATTACAAAACATCAGATATTGACAAGCTTATTAAAAATTCAGATAAAGCATCGTAATCGGACAGAAGTAGAATAAAAGCTAAATTGAACAGCCATATCAACACATCGTTACCTGATTGCAGTGTAGATCTTTCCCTGCGATTTCATACTGCTTGGAATATATGTCTCAGCAACAATATGCCGGTACAGTGAATTGCCCAGTTTTGATCGAAGCAAGTAAGATGAACATCTTGGCTTTGAATTCAACTGCCCGCGTAGCTCGTTGTACAGAAGCAACAGAGCTTCTTTGTTGTTGCTGTTCATTGCCTCTTGGGCTTCTAGAAAACAATCTCTATCCATTTTCAGAAGAAATTGCGTGCGGTAAATGTTAACGATACTAGTATCTCGAAAGTCGAAAGTCGAAAATAGTGAGGTACGCTTGCTGTACTTGAGGGAGTTGATAAAATGCACCAATAAAATGCACTGTTAGAATAAACATGGAACATCGTAACCAATCATAGACATTATTCCAAACAAAGTTCAAGGTCAAAAACCAGCTAGTGCCTCAAAATATTCTCCTTATGCCTCAAAATTTTCCTTGGTACCTCAAAATTTCCTCAAGTCCCTCAGAAACCATGGTAACTGCAAGTTTTAGCCAATCAAAATGCTCATTCAAGCTTGGGTACCTCAGTAGCCGCTGACAAGTACCTCAAAAAAATCGCTTTGCTTCAAAAAGCAAACTATAAAAACTGGAATCAGATTTGAGTATTTTGCGATCAGATACTGAACGCTGATCGCAAATAGTAACTTAACTCAGTTAACTGGACTAAAACCTATGATCTCAATTATTACGTAATTCTTTGAAAATTTTATGTACCTCGCGTGAGGGTCTTGAGGTACACCCTAGATCCGCCACTGAAATGAATTTGTTCAAAAGCTGGGTTGTTAGCTTTTTTTTGTCGTATAAAATTTGTCAATAATCAAATTTGTCCGTCTGGACGACCATCACATCAAATGTGTCAAATTTTATCAAACAACATGGCGAGGAGAACAAAACATGTGATTTCTTGGACTGACAGCAGTATTTCTTTACTTCTCGATGCCCTTAACACAAGAGAGAGTTTGTGGAACTCTAAGCTGACATCGTACCGAGATAGAAATATAAAGAAGAGAGAATATCAAGAAATAGTTACCATTTTAAGCGCCGAAATTCCCGAAATGGATTTATCAGCTGTAAAAGGTAACAGTATTCAAAATGTAATTGTTTAAATTTGTGTTACACTTTGATAGCTCTTAAACATTTTCTTTTAATTTTTTGAAACGATGCACAGTCCCCTTCAGTAATTGGGTTGATGAATATTGTCTGGTCACTATAAGGGAATTTCTCAATTAGTATCAATATTCAGCAGGAAACAGAAACTGCTGCAAGTTGTCTGTAATATTGTTGTGAAGTATTTATTTTGCTACAGCTAAGATTCAAGGACTTGAACGACCTTTCGTGAAGAAATAAGAAAAATTAAAAAGTGAGCATACTGGTTGTGGATCAGCTGAAATATATGTCCCAAAATGGAAGTTTTCAATGAATGCTTCTTTCTTGAAGATGTTGTTGCATTAAATAGACCAACATGCAGTAACATTGAAGATGAAATAGACATTTCAATACAGGTGGCAATGAGCATGAAATTTGGGAATGGATGGAAATTCTGAAACTGGCAGCACATGCAGTGATACATCATTTGGTATGCATCCAAAAAAGAAAAGAAGCTCAGAAGAAAATGAATGGATGAAGACTGCAGCAAGTGCACTTACCAAGTTGTCCCAAGATAATGACGATCAACAGGATGAATGGGATGTGTTTGGGGTGGATGTTGCTAATTGCCTTAGAGCCATCAACAGCCCAGAGTGGCAAAGACGAGCTAAGTTTGCTGTGCAGTCTGCCATTTTCAAGCTGCAGAAAAGCTCGATGCACAGTTTCTAACTCTACATTACGTACAGATAGTACCATCCCAGTTATTGATTCATTTTTTTAAAATTTTAACAACTGAATATTTTCATTTTTAGAATTGATTTTTGAATACACTGCCTCTTACTTAATTAATTAAGAATGTTGATATTACAGTTTTTTAAGTGATGTACTTTTTTTCTAACAATTAATCTCTTCTATAGTGATTGTTTAGTTTCTAGGCTGTTGTTTTTTATTTTGTAATATGGACCTTACGTTCTACCGACAGCAATGCGAACGGCAACGGCAACGTGGGTGTAAATACGTGTACGCATGCGCCGATCAAAATAGTGCCGTTCTCGCTTAGCGTGCCCGACGCCATTCTCTTTAATTTGACGTTGTGTGAGAACGGCATTAATAAATTGCACAAACAATCGATGTCTTCTGAAAGAACAACATCAAGGTAAATTGTTTTGATATTAGACTAGTTATTTATTATAATTTTACAAGTATTGAGGCTTTAAAATATCATGTTAAGTCAAAGCTTCACTTGCTTTTGTATTTCTGTTTATATTTTTATTATATCTTTGAAGGATGAATTATTTAACTGCAATATACTTCGAGGTTACATTATTTTGCTAAGAAATCGTATTTTTCTGTTCAATTAGTGTTCCTATGAAATGGACTGAGCTGCATGATGAGATATTTGTACGAGAAATTTTGTTGATTCAACCATGGAGCAGTAAGAAAGCATCTCCTGAAAGAGGAGAAGCATGGGTGAAGATAACTACTTCATTGAATTCTTTGGAAACACCAACGTTTCGTGTAACTCAAAGGTCCGTACGTAATCGATATGCTGTGCTTGAAAAGAAACATAAGAAGAAAATACGTGATGAAAATCTTGCAAGTGGAATATCATGCCAGGAGAATGAAGTAGATCTTGGCATGGATGAAATTATTACATTGTTTCATGAAGCTGATATGGAGCACGAAAGAGCATCAAAGGAAAAGAAAAGAAAACTTGAGGAGGAAGCCAGTCAGGCAGCTGAAATGAGACAGCAATCCCTTGAATTGTTTGGTGAAATTCGCAAGAGATCAGAGTTTACTGATTCTGAGGTAAAAACTGCCAAAAGAAAACGCAGTAGTGGTTCAAAAAAAGTGAGAGAGAGGCTGAGTTGAAGAAGTAGGAATTGGAAATAATGCAGCAGCAAACTGACAAAGATTATGAATTAAAAGAAAATGACATGAAACTTAGAAAAGAAGCAATGGAAGTAGCCCAAAATCAAAATAATTCTGTGCTGAATCAGCTTATCGAATTGCAAAGGACTCAACAACAGCAATTCATGCAGTTGATGAGGCATCAGCAGGAGCAAAGTTCATGCATGATGGCCCTTTTGAATAAGTTAACTTCTGGAAAATAAACAATGACATAGACTATTACCAGAGAACAGCCTCCTCTTTTTGTTTATGCTGTGATGATAACAGATCAAAGTAAACTTGTTTACAAATCTCAATTGTTTCAGTTTTTTAAAGTAAATATGTAAAAAAGTATATGCATTTTCATGCTGTCTTTCATATTTTACAACTATTGTGCAAATGTTTAAATTTTTGCATTTAAATCCATTTATTAATGTTCTGTTTTGAAACAATTTCTTATGAACAATGGCGTTTTTTTAATCATTCACATGAAGTAATTGCGTATAGTGGGTGGGTCAAGGCCAAAGTATTTTGCTGTTGTTGTGCCATACAGGCATGCCCTTGCATTTTCTATAAGAGCACACACAACATACATTTTCCCAACTGCACTCAAACGTACTTTCAAATTTTTTTTAAAGTCCAAAAATTTGAAGTAATTTACAATGTCGCCAAACAACCATTCAACAGCTATTCTCACTTGACTCATAGATTTGTTCCATTGTTTTTGTTCTTCTGTAACTACAGCTCCTCGGAAAGGGCCCTGTAATTGTGGTCTGAGAGGGTATGCAGGATCACCATATATGCATAAAATATCCCCTTGCATGTTAAATGAACATTGCTGTAACATGTTGAGAATACCAGATTGGGCAAGCATTGCACTATCATGCCTTTTTCCTTCGACTGGACCATAAAGATTAGCTATCATGCCTGATGGTGTTGCAATAGATTGAAACTTAATAGCATGGACTTTCTTGTGTCCATTATAAAGTGTACGTTGCAATCGACCTGGTCGTGCAACAGGATGAACAGTCCCGTCGATGAACCCCCAGCAGTTGTTAAGAGCTGCACCCTTTTGGTGTATAACTGGCAAGGAAAGAAAGAGCTTCTAATTTTTTGTATAGTCATGGTATCTCATAAATCTTAGTGACAAACGTGTCACTTAGCCTTAATTTTGTATATTAAATAATTTCACTATGGGTAATCCTCTGAGCCTGCGTGAAACCATTTTGAAATTATTTGTATGATGTGTTGCATCATTTTAATATGTCTATTCAAGTTTGAATTAGGAATATTGGATGTAGTATTTCATCTCTTTCTCGTAGCACTTTTTAAAAGAACATTGAAAACGTCAATTTATGTGTGTCATACACAGCACAATTGCTTTTGTATCTCTGTGAAAATGGTACAAATATACAACATCTTCTGTCGCTAGACTTTTAAAATGACCACCACTAAGGTTGTCGAAACGTCAGTCAACATCAACACCAACAGTCCTTCTAAGGACTATACTAACCCGGGCGATCTACATCTTAAAATATATATTTTCAATATGAACATAATAGCCCAACATAATACTTTTAAAAAAGCCATCACAATAATAAAATAGAGAAGGATTTATTATTGTGATGGCTTTTTTAAAAGTATTATGTTGGGCTATTATGTTCATATTGAAAATTCGCTTTCCGCCTGGCAAATCTCTGGCCACGATTTTAAAATATATATGATGCGCGTTTTGATGAAGTTACCTAACATACAAGAAATATTCATCTTTTGTAAGGTCTTAATTAATGCATATGCGTTTTGATCTGGGAATAACAACAACTTTGTCTAATTGTGATACTTGTGAAGGAACAATTGACCTTATGAAAGACCAAATATTTAACTTCATCATTAACAGGGTTACTGACATTTGGAGTCATGCTCTCAAAGGAATTAATAAGTTAACTGTGTCACCAGTCAATAGCATATCTTTTCCTAAACAATACCTTTTTATAAAAGAAATCAGTTTGAGCTTGGAGTATCGTCAAAATTTATGGGAATTGAATGTTTAGGTCAGCGTTTCGACGTTTTCTTTAGCGGTGGTTTGTGTTACTTTTCTGTTTAGCTCGGCAAAATAACCATTAGATTCAGGTTATGTGTGTGCATATTCTTGGGGCGAGGTTAAAGGATTAGAATGACAGGGATGATGTAGAAAACTGAGCAATTTTACATCTTTGAAATGTCCCACGTTGTTGCTTTTTCTAATCAAACTCCTGTTGCTTTGTTGCAAAGGTGTGAAAGGCGAGTATCTGGCGCGCCTTAAAACCAGACTGCTCTCTTTTTGTTTAACGCTTCTCATTACATTGAGGCTGTCCATGTCGGAATTGCATTTTCACGTGGTGAGGGTGCCATTTCCTAGGCATGCTGATGAGCTCTGATATAGGGTGAAACAGTCCTTATAATTCATCATATTAACAATGTTGCGTTAGCAGAATTTTTAGCTAATACGACCATGCCCATTATTAAAATTTTGTTCGACCACGCCCTTCCGACTAAGGAATTAAAAATCCTGGATCCGCCCCTGTGATGAATGCAGTGCATTTAATTTAGACCACAAATTTTTTGAAAATAGACATGTTTTGACATCTCATGATAACATCTTCAGTATCAGTGAATAATTACATAAATAATACAAGATTTATATAAAAGAAATATAATACATAAATTATAACAATAATAAGGAAATGAAATAAATTAATGGGGAGCGTGTTACAAACTAAATATTGTGTTGAATTTAAGAACTTGAACGTTGACGTCATGGTTAGTTTTGTTAATGCGGAGTGCTTCTTTGATTTTAAGGGAGAATGAGGTGTCTGCACTGTCAATGATTTTGAAGCCAGAGGGTCAATAGTTTGTGGTTTTAAATGAGTGAAATTTAAAAAGGTGTCGGTAGATATGAGAGTTTTTGTCTGTTGTGGTATGGTTCCCTGATTCTGGTGGATAAATGGTGCAAACATACCACAACAGACTAAAACTCTCATACAGTGTTGCCAGATAAAATTTTTAATTGTTCATGTTCTCTGACATCAAAAGTTCACAAAAATTACCAAATGTTCATGTATTTACATTTTTAAAGTCGGAATGTGTCGGAAAATATCGGAAATTGTCGGAATAGCTCGGAGATTGTTTGTGACTGTTGAGCATACTCATAACATGACCAGAAATCACCAAAAAACGATAAATAATCAATTGAAATCAGGGCTTATTGTTGACACTCGGACATAATATTTGCTAAAGCCATGGCAAGAGGAGAAAGAAACTCACGCCTGGATCTAAGACTTAAAGCATGTCAATGATAGGATCTCCAATTGAAAATCGACGTCGTATTTGAGAAGCAGCTTTAATGTAAATATACATGAAGCAGCTTCAATGTAAATGTACATTCCCATATACATTTTTGACAATGGCATGAAATTCACTTTGCTGGCTGGATCGATGTCTTTTAATGGTAACCCTTTCCAGTAGGCTTCGTTTAAGTCTGACTCTGTGGCTACTCAGCACATGACATACCAAAAGAACTGTCTATATAATTATGTGGATTTCAAGAAACCATGCATTGTAAACCTAGGTGATGATCGAACCATATCAGCATATGGAAAAGGATCATACAATATTTTGGCAGATATCAATGGTCGTACCCAAAATATTAGTCTTCGTGAAGTACTGTATCTTCCAGAATTAGGAAAAAACTTGTTATCTGTAAGAGCAATGACAAGATTGGGCGCCTCAATAAAGTTTCAAGGAGATGAATGCTTAATCTCAAGAAATGGAAAGTTATTGGCAAAAGGTGAGATATGTGGAAAATTATTTGTGTTAAAAACTATCGGTGATGATCAAGTCAATGTTGCAAAGAAAATGTCTCAGGGAGAATTATGGCATTGTCAGTTTGGGCATTTGGGATATGATAACATTTCGAAACTTGCTAAAGGTAATATGGTTAAAGGAATGAATAATTTTCAAGAAGATGAAATCAAGTCTGTGTGTGAATCATGTATTATGGGGAAACAAGATAGGACTCCCTATCCAAAGAACGATATGTCACATTTATTGATGACCTTTCCCGATATACACAAGTATATTTCATCAAACAAAAACCAAGTCCTGGAAAAGTTCAAGGAATTTGTAAACTATGCTGAGAATTCTGGAAAGAAGGTGAATATCTTGTGCACTGATAATGGAGGTGAATACTGCTCTAAAGAATTCAATTCATACTTGAAAGAAAAAGGCATAACACATCAAACCACTGTCCCCCACAATCCAGCACAAAACGGAGTGGCTGAACGGATGAATAGGACACTATTAGAAACCGCTCGATCGATGATGGCTCATGCAGACATTCCCAATGAATTCTGGGCTGAGGCTGTGAGTACAGCAACCTATATAAGAAACCGAAGTCCTACTGCTGCTGTGAAAGAGGTAACACCATTTGAATGTTTCTTTGGTTATAAGCCAGATGTGTCAAGCATGAAGGTATTTGGTTGCTTAGCTTATGCCCATATTCCTAAAAGCAAACGGAAGAAATTAGACGCTAAATCCTCAAAATGCATATTTGTGGGTTACCCTGAAGGTACAAAAGGATTCAAATTGTTAATTTTTGATGAATGGAAGTTTTACAACTTTGACAATAAAAATTCAAACACTGCTAATACTTTTGAGATACAGACAACTTTTATGCAAACAGATGATGATAACGAAGAAAATGATGATCGTACTGTAAGAGAAGATAATATTTTTAATCCTGAACCTAATAATCCAGTGGGAGAAACTTATGAAGAAACTTTTATGCAACAAGTTAAGAATCTGAATTCGCGAAGAGAACGAAGACCCCCTGTTAGATACCCCGATGAAGAGGTATATGTTGCAGATGATCTCACTGCAGATATTAACGAACCCAGGAACATTAATGAAGCATGGTCATGTAATCAGAAAAAGGAATGGATTGAAGCCACTGATGCTGAGTATATTTCACTGATGGAGAATAAAACGTGGGAGCTGGTAGCTTTACCCAGTGGAAAGAATGTAGTTGGAAGTAAATGGGTTTTCAAGGTCAAGCGGAATGCTGATGGATCGATTGAGAAATTCAAAGCGTATGGTAGCCCAAGGATACTGCAAGCTGCGGAGTTGATTTCAGGAGGTATTCTCGCCTGTGATACGCAACACTTCAATGAGGTCTTTACTTGCTCTGGCTAACTCTCTGGATTGGGAAGTTCATCAGATGGACATAAAGTCAGCGTTTCTACAAGGAGATCTGAATGAAGAGATTTACATGCGTCAGCCAGATGGGTATGTTGATAAAGGTAATCCTAATCATGTATGCAAACTGAAAAAGAGCTTGTATGGCTTAAAACAAGCAGTTCGATGCTGGAATTCCTCAATAGATCATTACTTGAAGACAAGTGGGTACAAACAAGCCGATTCAGACCAATTTTTGTATATGAAATCGATCAAAGCAAAGGATGGGAGAATCAATTTTGTCATCCTGTCCATTCATGTAGATGATATTTTACTTTTCTCTAACAATATCGATATGTTAAACAAAGAGAAGTTATTAATTGGCGAACGATTTAAAGTCCAAGACTTGGGTGAAGTGAACTATGTTCTCGGCATAGTAGTTAAACGTGACCGGAAGTCAAGAAAGCTGACCATTAGCCAACCAAAATATCTTGAAGGTATTCTCAAGAGATTTCAAATGGAAAATTGTAAACCCATCAGTACACCAATGGAAGCAGGAAAACAGTTTTGTGCATTATCCGAAGATGAAAAGTACATTTATGTTTTACTCCAAAGTCAAACTGTTTTAAAAAATTTCATTTGTAAAATTGTTATTTTTGTATCTTTTCTTTCCTATTGTTATTTAGTTTTATGCATTTGATAGATCACTCAGTTATTTTACTCAATACTTTTTACAGGTTTTACACAAAAATGACAAAAACTTTTTTAAAAAACTGTTTGCATGCTTTCTAAATATATGAATTTTCATTCTATCTTGTTTGTGTCCCTTTTTATATAAATACTGTGTGATTCAAACGTCTATGTTGGAACAAAAACTTGACAAGCCTATATAAGGCTATTGCATAATGTTGCCTCAAAGCAACATACAGAAAAAACACTATGCGACCACGAAAATTATTTTTTTCTGGCTGCCTTGAATTTAGGTGGGTAATTATGCTCTTTCATGAAAAAAATATTTTAAAACTCAATTGTGGAATAATTCATGCAACATAGGGTTAAACAAAGGATCCTTTTCCCAAGCATGACGGTATGTTTGCCTGTATTTAACAGTTTGCTTGCAGACAATCTACAATCTACAGAATTAAGAATGTGATAATAAATTTCAACTAATGTTTTTGTATTAGATTTAGTTATATGTCGTCCTTTGTGAGTAAAATCGGCTGTATATTATACCTTAGCTTTTTAGGATTTGGAGCTTCACCTTTTTCATTACCATTTACAGATGAACAACTATCATCAGCATTGCTATCGCTTTTCAACATGTTCGACATTTTTGTTAAATAAAAACTCAAAAAAGGACAAAATAGTGGGAAAAACACAGCAAATTAGTTTTAGTTTAACATGGTTTATGTAATATGTAAATAGTTTAACTTTTGACATAATATTATTACTTGTTACAAGAAGTAAACAATTTGCTATTTTTGTTACTGAATCATTGTACTTATTATTTGTTATCTTAAAGGAATGACAACACAAGGTTCATGAAATCCTATACAGAATTTAGAAAAGTTCACAAAAAGTTCAGAAATTTTTCATGTTCATGAAAAGTTCATGAAGAGAGCAAAAAGTTCAGAAATCTATGAACTTTATTCACGATCTGGCAACACTGCTCTCATATCTACCAACACCTTTAAAATCTCACTCATGTAAAACCAACTATTCACCCTTGTACTTCAAAATCATCGACACTGCTGAAACCTCATTCTCCCTTAAAATCAAAGTAGCAATCCACATTAACAAAACTAACCCTGACCTCAATGCTCGATTTTTTAAATTCAACACAATATTTAGTTTAGTAACACGCTCCCTATTAATTTATCTCATTAATTTATCTCATTTCCTTATTATTGTTATAATTTATGTATCATATTACTTTTATATAAACCTTGTATTATTTATGTAATTATTCACTTATACTGAAGATGGCATCATGAGATGTCGAAATATGTCTATTTTCAAAAAATTGGTGGTCTACATTAAAAGCCCATTAGCGATAGTGCTTCTACGATATTGTGATAACTACAACTCTGCTTTTGCAAAGAAAGTGATGTTAGTTAATGTTGAGTATTTAAAGCTAAAGAGCAGAACCAAATGTTTCCAATCTTGTAAAAAACACTTAACACACAGATACTGTAAATTTGTCAAAACTATAACAGTATGTAAATATAAGGAAAATCAGCTCATTAAATTAGTTAAGGTTTCTAGCTGTTTAATTTGATTGTTTTTCTTGCACAAACAGTCAAAAAGAACTGCCCACTAGTAAAAATAGTTTATCAGGGTATTGTTGTCACAAAATGCCAAAACATTACATCAAATTTCCGAGAAAAAAATGGTAGTATATTCAATAACAAGTGGATCCAGCTCTTTGGTAATTGCTATCTATTCAACATTACTAAACAAAACCTGAGCAGTTCTTTTTGACTGTATGTGTATAAGCTGTGAATTTGCCTTTATATGGGGCAGTCAAAACTTTCAAGTACATGTTTTGCACATTTACATGCCAAGACCTAACTAGAATACTCTAGCTAACAGGAGCAATTCAGGAGAAATCATTGATCTTCAAATGTGGACTCAAACTGCTGAAAAAGTAGCTGCTGAATTTGGCATTTTATTAATGCTTTCTTTTTATGCTCCAGTCTTCTTCGTCGCGGAAGCAAGCATTTCATGAACAGACTATCCTCATCATCATCCGTATCTTTGTTTAGTTCAGATAAAATCGCCAAATCTACTTGGTTGAGTGATTCATCCCTTTTCCTTCTTTTACCAGAGAAATTTGGTGCTTTAGAGATTTCAGTGTTACTAATGGCACTTGCTGATGAAGAGAAAGCTGGGCTGTTTGGCTGTGGATCATCTAACGTTAGGGACAAGTCAGATATGTCCACCTCAGTGTCGTTTGACAGCAAGCCTATCTGGCGACTTTCCTCCTCATTTATTGTCAAGAAATTAGAAGATGTTGGCATCTCAACAATGCTAAGTTTTTTCATGAAACTCATTTGTCTCATCCATTGCCAAGTAGCTTTCTTTGTACCACTAGAATCACCAGATTTTGGCATCAACAACTTACTCTTTTTCCTCTATGTGTCTTTTAGATCGTGCCATTTTGCTTTAATACTCGATGCTTTTCCTTCCAGAGCACACTCACTTGCTATTTTTAACCATGCTGACTCCTGCACATTTTTGTTCTTGTAATTTGCATTGCTAGTATCCCAAACCACTTTGTTTGAATGAACATTTTCAATCAAGGCTTCAACTAATTCTGGCGTCCATTCTATCTTTCCTGTCACCGCCATTTTGGTTTGTTGTTGTCTTTTTCTGATTGGTTGCCCACCATAGATAAAGTACGTCTAGATTACTGACGAGCCGCCATGGCCTGGGAACCGGGAAAAAAACAGAGTCACTATTGATGTGTTTTGCAATTTACTTCTTATTGTTTTCAAACTCTTCCGATGAAGTTTTATTGGAAACAAATCTTTATTTCAAGGGTTTTGAAACCATATTGGATAGTTATAATTGAAATACGGGTGAAAATATCGCTTTCGAAATAATGTGTAAATGGGTCGTTTGTTTGTCTCAAGTCGTTTGTCCACTAAGAGAAACAGATTTTTTCAGCTTTAGCTCCCATACTGATTTGTTGCGCATCGGAATATGTCATATTGACAATAATACAGAAAGATTGGGGGATCAAACTGAATATTTCTGACAAAAAAGCGACTTATTCAAGAAAGCACTCCCACTGTACTCGTACTGATATGTGAGATATGTGAGATTCAAATATGGTTTAGAAAGGCCATCCGACTTTGAATGAATGAAAAGAGGAGCAAGGAGATACATAACACTGCAGCACTATTATCTACTGACAAGATCTTAGTGAAGCTATTAAAGTTAGTAAACTTAACTGAAGAAAAAACCTCATCTCAAGTAATTGTATCCAGGAGCATTGGCTATACTGATGAGATCTTACAGCTAAGTAGTTCAACGAAAGACAAGGAAACCTATGTTCAGAAGCTTGTTATATTACCAGTGGTTATTTCAAAATCTGACATAATAACATTCCAACACATAACCCAAGATACTGTTACAATACTATTTTTTGGTAGAGTTATAAAGCTCTGTATAAAGTATTTTTTTACCAGAGCTAAGGTGTTCCTTAAATTTATATATTATCTTATGAAATATTTGATATGGATGTCATTGGTGGTATAAATAGAATAAATGTTTTACAGTACCGACCTCGAGTAACATGACATGACTCGCGAGTATCGAGTGGCGAGTGACGAGTGGCGAGTGACTCGCGAGTCAATTGCGAGTCACTCTCGAGTGTGAGAAGTTTGCGAGTGAATAAGTGACTCGCTGTTTGCGAGTGAATCGAAATAACTTGCAAAAATTTCCGACAACGACTATTCATTTGAAGCAATATCTCAGTACCTAATGACGTTAAAATCTTTTGAATTTTTTTACAAAAGCATTTTATAACTTCACATTTCTCATGGCACAAACGTTATTCGTAAAGCGGTAGAGACCATAGAGAAATTAGTGAGAAAATCAAAGTAACTCTCAAAGATTTTCTTCTAACAGTCTTAGATTGTTGACATATAGTATCTTAAGATAGAATACATTCAAAATGAATATTGTTTGAGGTCAAATATTTAAGGAATGTAGCTATGAGATGAGTGTGCATATAATCTTTTAAATTTGGTTCTGAAAGAACTTCGTTGACTTCACGTTTTCGATGTGTTACACAGACGATATTGATAAAGGCCATAGACATTTAATAGCAATCAATGAAATAAAACCACGTGCATAGTTAATGGCTAGAAGTTTTGCGATTCACTTACCAGTAGAAATGTTTAAAAATGAGATTAGTTTCTGAAACAATTTCATTGACTTCACAGCACTATACACATTTAATTAATAGCAAGCAACGATACCCTTCAAAATTTAATACATATAGCTAATTCATGACTTAACTTTTCTTTTAAAAACTCATCTATTCTAACAATACATAGTTTCCAAACACTTTCATGTTCCTTTGCATTAACGTCAAAGTACTTAAATACGAACTGCTTGACTTTTTTCAGCTTTATGGGATCAAGGCCTCTTTACCTTTTTTACCCAAGCAATTCCGATTTTCCCTTTCTTCTGGAGAAAACACTTTTTCTGCTAGAACTTTGGCGAAGTGACCAACAGACAAGGCATTTTGTCTGACCTCAAGGCAAGACCTTGCCCTTGATTTAAACAAGGTGATGAAGTGTTCAGTTCGTGTTTGGATGTCCAACTCTGCTTTCTTGAAGAAGTGATGTCTTTCTTGTGCTTGATGGTCCGACTTGCATTGAGACAGAGTCGTTTTAGCTTGGTGACTTTCTTCATTGGAGACAGAGTCGGACTGGGCTTTCTGAACAAACTAAGATTGGAGTATCCATTATAATTCAGAAAAATAACAAAATTTTTGTGCTATAAGAAATATTCAGAAGTTCACCATTAAATTGGATCATAGCAAGCAAATAAGTTCATCATAACTGTTATACCATGTGTATCTTTTGCTTTTTCTTTGCTTCTGCTACTTTCTTTGGCTTTCTTGTCTGTATCTTTCTTTTTTTCGTTGCGCTTCCTGACGTAGCTTCGTCGCTGCATGATGTGAATGTTTTGTTGCCATAGACTTTATCAAGGTGAATGTCTTCAAGCATTACTTCTAAAACTTGATAATCATCTAAGAAGAAAAGGAAACGTTAGTAGCTATCAAAAGTGAAATTCTTCATTCAAAAACACGTTTAAGTTTTTAACAAAAATGTGTCTTATCCAAATACGCATGACTTACCGCTGATATATAACTATACTATTTCTGCATCAAATTTATCTCGACCACTTTTAACAATAACCTTTGATCCACGTTGCTTTAACAAGTCTTGGCCTTTGCATAGTTCACATTTCCGCGTATCCACGATGGAAAAAGTGTTGTCCGATGAGAAAAACACCAAACTAAACTTTTCCTCCATGGACTTCGTCATAGTTCGAAGAGTCATTTTTAAAATAGTAGTTATGTGTGAAAACAGTGTAGATAGTATTGCAATGATCGGAGATCGAGCTTGGAATGGACAGTAGGAGAAAGGTCGCCAGTTTTTATACTAGCGTCAGCCGTTACTGGCGGATGCCGAAAAAAATTAATCACACAGTGTGATTTACAATTATCATTCGATGTGAAAAAAATGATGTATGCATAATTGTTTGAATTTGTTTACGCATCAATTTCATCAACTTTATCGACTTAAGATATTTACTCGGACAGTTGCGAGTCACTCGCGAGTGAAAGCTTTTTGGCAAATGAACAAAAATTCCAACAGTATTCTAATTGGGAGGTGACTTTTTCAAACTTTAAGTGGCTCAATTATTTTGTCTTATAAATATTCGTCTTTTCTTGCGTGTTATAAAGTACAATATAAAGTCATTGCCCTTAACCCTTTCATTCCCAATGATGCCATATGGCAACATTGTCTTTTATGCTACATACCTTACATGAAGTAAGCTCAAAAACAAAAATCAGGCAAGCGTTTTTAGGTTTTGATGTGGGTGATGTGATATGTGAGGCAAATCTTCATAAATTTGTTTTTATATTAGTTTCATTGACTATTTCACATGGTGTCCTACGGAAGTTAGTGACAGCAAATTTTTGCGCATTTTCAAAGGTAAGTTTAACTATAATATGTTTAGTTTTGAGATATATAAAAATATTAATGGATTAAATTATTGTTCCTCGTCATATTTAAGCAATTATTTTATTAAAAGCGATCGGCCCACATAGATTTTCTAATGTATAATGTTGTTGCCATATGGCAACAATGGATGGGCAGATCAATCTCTGGAAGATGTCACTGTAGAAATATTGTTAATTGAATATAAACTAAGCATTTTCTTTCTATAACTGATGTTTTTATTCTTTTTTAAGAGAGTTATGGATTTGACTGAAGCAGTAGAGCTTATTTTTTGTCCTAATGGTGAAATATCAGATGTAAGCGACATTGATGATGGTGATGATGAGGTGGAAGATATTTCCCATGCTGAGGATCCAGATTTTGTTGCCCTTCCAGACAACTTGAAATTCATGCAGTTCATGAAGATAGTGAAGTGAATGATATTGAAGATGATGATGAACCTGTAAGGCGATCTAAACCAGCAAAGTGATGCAAGACAAAAAAGTGTAAATGGCAAAAGAAAGATGTTCCTTTTCCCGAAAACCATTTCAATGATACATTCCCAGATCCACCTGACGAACTGCATTCCCCTTTGGAATGTTTCAACATGTTCATTGATTTTGAAATGATAAAACAATGCACTGAACAAAGTAATATTTATGCAATGCAGAAGGATGGTAAGGAATGTGCTATCCAAAATGATGAAATAGAGAAGTTTTTGCCATCCTCTTATACATGGGTCTGTTTCCTGCACCATCATACAGAATGTACTGGGAAAATTCTTCTCGGTTCAATCCTATTGCTGAAACAATGGCAAAAAATCGCTTTGAAATTATCCTGCACTACTTGCATTTCAATGATAATTCCAAACTGCCAGGAAGAAATCATCCTGATTACGATCCTTTATTCAAGATACAACCGTTATTGAGCTGTTTCAGAAAAAACATGCTCAAAGTTGACCCAGAGGAACGTAACAGCATTGATGAGCAAATAATTCCCTTCAAAGGTCGCAGTTACCTGAAACAATACAATAAGAACAAACCCCATAAGTGGGGTTTCAAAGTCTTTACAAGGGCTGGTGCATCCGGAATGATGTATGACTTTGAAATATACACTGGAAAGCAAATGAAACTGGAAGGAGATCTTGGTATCTCTGGCAATATTGTACTCAGACTTACCAAAAATTTGGCAGATCACAAAGATTACAAGATGTATTTTGACAACTGGTTTGCATCAGTGCAGTTGGTAGAAATGTTAAAAGAAAGAGGCATTTGGGCAGTTGGCACTACTCGCAAGGATCAAAGGCAGGTTGTCAACTTAAATCAGACAAAGAAATGAAGAAAGATGGTCAAGGAAGCTATGACAACAAGTCTAATGATAAAGGTGTCACAATTGTTAAGTGGTATGACAGCAAGCCAATACATATTTGTGTATCACAAAAAGTAAAATTGTTATAGTTGTAAATATTTCTTACTTGTAGTATTGCTATTTTGTACATATTTTTTTCTTTTACTTGGAGTAAATGGGAGCCTCACTGATCAATTGTATTTTTAGTTAATTTTATGGATTTTAATACAGGTAAAATAATTATAACACTTCAATGTCAATCAATAAACATGAGTATTAAGTATAGAGCTATGTCACTATACTCCCAATGTTGCCATTTGGCAACAAAATTTTAATTCCATGAAAATATAAATTTTTAGACTAGCAATGAAATTCATGACATATTTAACATTGTTTTTATGCGTATATAGCGCAGAAAAATTTTTTTGGCCACGGCTAATAATTTGGGAATGAAAGGGTTAAATTAACTGCAAAACATGCACGCAAAGATGAATATTTATATGAAAAAATAATTGATACATTAAAATTTTAAAAAGTCACCTCGTGGCAAAAGGATTATCGTTCGACTAATGACTTCCGTTTTCCATATTTCATACAAACTCTATTCATAAAAGCTTTTGACACTTAAAGTCAGCAATTAATGAAATCATGTCCTATAAATAGTTACATATACCCAGAATGACTCATACGTATAACGCAAGCCATCTAAACTGCATGGAAATATTATCGATAGGTGTATGTCACTAGAGTCACCCGACAGTGACGAGTTGCGATTGAGCGAGTGACTCGCGATTCAGTTGAACTTTGCGAGTGAGCAGTGAACAAATGACATGCCGACAAAAATGAATGAGATGGTGTGATTCACAATTATCAATTGGTCCATGAAATGAAATCATGTCCTATAAATAGTTAAATGCGTAGACAGATTCATACGTTTAACTCTTTCGATACTTGTACTCATGGCTCGCTTGACTACCATGCTAAAACTTGAAGTTATTCGCCTTCGTAAAGAAGGCTTTCGTATATTACAAATACGTAAAATTCTGGAGGAACAAAATAATTTTACAATCAGTAGGCAAAATCTTACAGAATTTGAAAAGACAGGATTATTAACTTTTCCAAAGAAAGAATGCAAGCCGACTAAAGTGCATGAAAACATTATGGAATTTATCGATAGGTGTATGGAAGAAAACGATGAAACATCTTCTACAGATCTAATGAAAAAGATTTTCGAGATGTATAAAATCAAAATATCAGCACAAACAGTCAAAAGAGATCGTAGAAAGCTTGGATGGTTATGCACTGGCACTAAATACTGTCAGCTCGTTAGAGAAACGAATCGAGAAAAAAGACTAAAGTTTGCCGAGGATTGCAAATCAAATGAAGAAACCTTTGACGACGTCATTTTTACCGACGAAAGCACTGTCGCGATGGAAAGTAACGCCAGAATATCATTTCACAGATGATGGGAACCTCCTAAATTGAAAGGAATACCAAAGCATCCAATTAAGGTCCACATTTGGGCTGGCATCTCTCGGCGTGGGGCAACAAAGATAGCGATCTTCACGGGTATAATGAACGCTAATTTCTTTGTGGAAGATATCTTAAAACGACATCTAGAGCCTTTTATAAGGGACGTGTATCATGACGGTCACAAATTTATGCAAGACAATGACCCCAAACACACAAGCAAATTGGCTCAGGCTTATTACTCTGCCAACTGCATCAATTGGTGGAAAACCCAATGGAAAGCCCCGATATGAATCCAATTGAGCTTGTGTGGCACGAATTGAAGAACTATTTGCGTAAATTATGGAAGCCAAAGACTAAAGAAGAACTCATTGAAGGCATAAGAAATTTTGGCGAACAAGAATGACTAAAGTAAAATGTAATACATTGATCATTTAGAAAAGGTTATTCCTAAAGTAATCGAAAGAGGCGGACGCGCTTCTGGCTACTAAACTTTCTCACTAATTTCTCTATGGTCTCTACCGCTTTACGAATAACGTTTGTGCCATGAGATATGTGAAGTTATTAAAATGCTTTTGTAAAAAAATTGAAAAGATTTTAACGTCATTAGGTCCCGAGATATTGCTTCAAATGAATAGTCGTTTTGCTCCCATGTTTCATAAAAATCAAGGTAAAAACCTTAAATTCATAACAGCGAGTCAACTGTGGTTGTCAGTTATCTGCTCCTACGAGGATGCATTTATAACTATCGACGAAAGAGTTATATATCGGCTACACATGTATGAATGCAGATGTGCGTTGTTTTCTTACCAGCGTCAAACTTGTTTGATCGATTTAACTCTTTAGTCTATACAAAAAAGTATATCATTGTTCATCTCCACGGTTCACGAGAGAAGTTAGCTTATTTTTTATCATTGCTATTTTGCTTCTTTTCATGCAATGGGCAATGGCTTTTTTCGTGACAATTGTAGGATTTTTACTTGTTTCTTTAAAAAAGTACATATTAAATCTCTGGATATTTACGGATTTTCTGTAATTGAGTTTCATATTAAATTTCAAAAAGACTCAAGTCTGCATAGGTTTGGTAAATGAAAACAAACAATATTGTATAGAAATTACTTTAAGTAACCTTTTTGTGATGTTCTGAAGTGCAACTGCATCAAATACTTGTGAAGTTGTAGCACATTTTGATTTTGTTGTATTGATATATGAATTGGGCAAAATGCAAATAATCATCAAAACACTTATGCTTCCAATGGTGTTTATAATTCATTTGTAGTTTTAATATTTCTACCTTCCTTTTTCACTCTGTTTTGTTTTTCCTATATTTGCAATAAAGTGCACTATAATTTGAATGATTAACACAGTTTTCACCTCAATAATAAATTTCATAAGCAGTTGGTAGTGCATTTTGTTCTCTTAGTATCCACATCTGGTGTTTTGTTCATACAAGAATGATGAAGTGCAAGTAGATATGTCATAGCAAGGCAATAAAACCAAATGAATTACATACCTATAGTGTACTTTTATGCTAGAAGCTTAAAAGCTTTTTAGAAATTAGAAAGTTATTGGATTATATTACCTCAATATCATCAATCTCATGATAAGAAATAAGAAGCAAAAAATTTGTAGAAAAGCTTTGAAAAGTGAAAAACTTTTCTTTAAAAAAGCAGCAATAATGCATATAATAAATATCCATTCTGTACTCTAATAGGTAAATAAGCCCAAATTTTTCTTAAAGAAATATAAGAAATATATAAGGAATACACAGTACAGTAACTTTAAAGGTTTCATCACTGAATCTTTAATGCTTCAGTATAGTGCATTAGATATTAGTAACATTCAAACAACACTCAACTAAAATATTTTGATAAAGATATGACATGATTTAAACATTAAGTTATATAAAACCCAATGGCTTATACAGTTTGAAGCTTCACATCTGCATCGAGTCATCATCAATCTCAGTACAAATGTTTACATAGACACAAACTTTATGGCCTTCCATTTTACATGTTTGTGAATTGACATTTCATTAAGCATCAAAACACACAAAACCTTCTTGCCATCTTTCTTTGGATCATGAACTTTAACTTCAAAGCATTCAAGGCATCCTTAGTGAATCCATTGTCTCCATCCATAGAATTTGACCACAATCAAATTAAATAACTCTGGATAGGGCAGACAATAAATCAATTATCTTTACAGCATTATCATTTTTTAAGACTCTGCCTGGTCAATAACATCTTCCAGTCATCTTTACTCCTTGATTTTTCCTGCATGTTGTCAGCAAATAGAACTTAACAAGCTCTACATTTATCAATAATCATTATCATTTATGATTTATCATTACTTGTTACCTGCCTTTGGTACGATGATTACATCGTGAACATTTCTTTGCTATGTCTACGTATACGTCCTATATGGCATGCCTGAAAAGCTGAGTGGCCTATTTACATACCGTGTGGATGGTACGAGAAAATACGCCAGAATTTATTCTAAAGTGTATTACAATAATCACTAAATTTATAGTTAAAGAAAAATAAAAAATAAACGCTTACCTCATCTATTGGTTATGATTATGTAAATTTTCATTATGCAAATCTTTTTGCATACTATATCCATAATGCCATATTTTCATTATGCAATTTTTTTTTGCATACTATATCCATAATGCCATATTTTCATTATGCAAATTTTTTTTGCATACTATATCCATAATGAGATTTCGCCATTTTGCCTTTTATTCGTTGCAAATAAATGGGTAAATTTACGATTTCATGCATTAACAAATGACAGAAAAGTATGCAGAATTTTATAAACAAAAACAGGAAACATCAGTATATTTGGCGTTCAAGTCAGTCTTAAAATATACGATCTTTAATATGTATTTTATGGCTTTTCAAGTGCATGTATATTTGCTTTTCAATCGTTGACGGACTAACAAAACAAACAACTACCTCACCTGTGAGAAGCGATATGTTCCTTTTTGTGGAAACTACGACATCCAATACTTGAACGATTCAAGTGTTGGCATTATAAAAGAAATGCCAAAAAAGAATGGTCACAGAATATGGAACTAACGATATCCATATTCTGTGATATCGTGTTTGTTTTTGAAAAATTCTTTACAATTTACTATAAAAAACCAGGAGGAGGTCAAGAATATTATTTTTCTGCAAAGCGATCATTTCAGCGGAAATACGTCCTTTGGCCGCCATTTTTTTGGCATCCTCGCCCCAGTAAAGTTAGCCGCTCTAGTTATTATAGAACTCAATGCTGTACACTTGCTATGTAAATTTCACTGCATCATTGCTCATTTCATTAGAAATCTATTGTATTTACTGAGAGTGAACACAGCAGTATTGGGATAGCATTGGGGGACCAAATAAAAATGCTGGCTATGGCTGAGATTATTATAAGATATAGCTGTGAATAAAATATATGTGACTTTTACAGTGGCGTAGCTAGCGGTCCCGCTACTCCCACCTGGCGGGAGTAGAAATTTCCCAAAAAAATAATAAATATTCTATTTGGACATAAGATATACATTATTTCACGAACAATTTGTAATATTATGTTTTATTCGTTCATATTTACGCTTTTATTAGGTGGTTCGTAATGGTAATACAGCAAAATCTCAAGATTTGTTATGTAACCTAGCAACCGCCTTTTCTCGCACATTGCATACTCGCGCGATTCTCCACGTATTCCGCCCATCTTCAGAGGGCGGAACATACAATATAATTCTATATAAGAAGTTTTGAATTCTGGTTGGCTAAGGGACTTGACGCATGCTCAAATCTGCTGTTTTTATAGTCGAACTCCCGCTATTTTAAATTGGCGGAGGTTGTAATTATTCGACCTTTTAATACGAGTACAGCCATTGGTGATTATCAAATTACGTGTCATTGTCGGTATTAATTTTCCATTGTGTTTACTCTCAAATTGCTATTTTGTATTTGTGTATGACACAATGGCTTCAAGTGCGACTGCGATTTGCTCAACTGATGTTGATTTAGTAAATAGCTTATTAGCTAAACCGTTCTCTGCTCGATCGTCGGTCGAACAGAATGTTATCGTTCATGAACGGCCTACTCCTGATTTAACTATCCAAAATAAGAGAAGAGCATTTCAGAGAGATTGGTATGAGGCGAAGGACTGGCTGTGTGGCAGTACAACCTTGCAGAAAGTGTTTTGTTGGCCATGTCTAATGTTTTCCCCAAAAACATCGCCATCGTGGACTAAGAATGGCTACAACGATATGCGGAGTATTATGTCTGATGCTAAGAAGCATGAATAATCTAAATCGCATTTGACTGCATTTAAGACATGGAAAACGTATGGAGCTAGTGAACGAATTGATTGTCTTATGTCCCTCGCTAGAAGAAATGAGATTCAGCGTCACAATAAGGAGTTAAGACAAAATCGAGAAATTTTAAAGACTGTTACTGAGGCCGTGCTGTATTTGTCAAAGCAAGAGTTGCCATTTAGAGGTCACAATGAGTCCGAAGGTAGCTTGAACAAAGGTAATTATAGAGAGTTGCTCGAATGTTTTGCTAAGTTTGATTCTGTATTTGAGCGTCGACTGCACAGTAGACTGGTGACAGAAGATTTACTGGAGTCTCCCCAGAAATTCAAAATGGTCTTATCAGCTGTCTTGATTCAATTATTGAAGATGAAATCAGAAAGGAAATAAATGATTGCACATTTATGAGTATTCAGGTTGATGAAGCATCTGATGTCTCCACCAAAGAGCAGCTAAGTGTTATTGCTCGGTTTGACAAAGCAAGTGAAATTATGGAGAGGCAATTAGGATTTGTGGATGTAAGTATGAACAGAAATGCCACAGCAATATCACAAGTTGTCAAAGATAAACTTGGTGAGTATTCTAATATAAAAGAAAAACTGGTTTTACAAACATATGATGGTGCTTCTGTCATGTCTGGCCATATCAATGGTGTTCAAGCATTGGTTCGACAAGAGTATCCTTTTGCTCATTTTGTTCATTGTGCAGCTCATAGATTGAACCTGGTCCTATGCCAGTCAGCCTCATCAATTTCTCCTGTTAAAATCTTTTTATTAATATAGCTACATTCAGCACATTTACAAGCAATGCCCCAAAAGAAAAGCTTTTCTCACATCTAACAACCTTGAGTTTCCTGCCCTGGTGAAACAAGATGGTATTATCGCTCTAGATTAATCAATGTATTGCACAAAAACTATGAAAAACTTTTAGATATTTTTGAGGGGTACTTGAACAACCAGCTGGGTGGGATGATGAGTCATTAAGTAAAATAAGTGGCTTACTGCATTATCTTGATAGCTTTCTCTTTTGTTTTCTAGTGTGTGTTTTTTACAGGATTTTAGAACAGTCCACAATTTTGTATTCCATTCTTCAAAATAGGGAAACCCATTTTAACTATGGCATAAGAAAGATTGACAATTTCAAGCAGTTTATTGTGTCACTTCGCACAGATCAAGCTTTCACCGAGTTTTACTAAACTGCACTAGAAAAAGTAGGCCCACCAGCAACCAGAGCAGATAGTAGATACAATTACAAACAGCTTTATTTTGAGATTATTGATTCCATTAAAGGCATGTTAAGTGAACGATTTCAAGATATTAATCAGTTCGAGTTTTTAGACCTTGTAAATCCTAAACTATTTACTACATGGAAGGGCATAGTTCCACAGGAGAAGATCAATCTTCTCAAAGATAAGTATAGTCCTCTTTTTGACATCCAAACTTTGGAGAGTCAACTTTCGTTCATTTACAACGACAAGGACTTTCACAACGAGTGCAGTAATGAGGTTCTTAAATACATCTTCAAATTTAATCTCCAGTCGAGTTTAGGTCAAGTGGTAAATTTGTTAAAATTGAATGGTATGTTGGCAGTGGCAAGTGCTTCAGTAGAGAGGTCGTTTTCTTGCTTAAAAGGGTAAAAGCTATTTAAGAAATAGAATGGGTCAAGGTCGGCTTAGCTCTTTGTGTAGAATATCTATTCACAAAGATATCATTGAAAAGAAAGAGGAATCAGAGGTGTTGCATAACGAGGTGGTTGAAAATTTGTAGAAAACCCAGGAGGCTGGCCTTTCTTTATAAATGAGTATAGTATGTGTTTTGATATTTGTTCGTATAATACATGGTACTTCATTGAGAAAATTAAGCATAACTTTAAAGAATAAAGCCATCCCTGTCTACTTGCCCCAATCTAAACAAGTTTAAACTAACAAGTAGAATGCTAAGAAAAATCTCTCTATGCACTTTAGAAGTGTCGTATACTATATTATTTTTGTGCTAATACAAATTTCTTCTGTTTATGCAGGGCAGTGATGAGTAAATTATGTTTTAGGGGACAATTGTCTCCTGCGTAACGTTTCTCTGAGCCACCTTTAGTACCTTTTAACTAGTTGCAGTTTCAACGATTGCCACATTAAGAATGCAGCTAACAAAATGGGTTTTATAAATTATTGTACAACAAATAATTCGCCCTCGAAATCGCAGGAAATGCTGTTTCCAAGGCTCTGGATTTCAAAATTTTCTGGGGGAGCATGCCCCCTGACCCCCCTAGTGGGGTCGCGCCAGAGGCGCGAGATGGATTGGTGGGAGTGACTATTTTTCCTAGCTACGCCACTGGACTTTTATGCTTATCATACTTAGTTATAGTTCATGTTTTTATTATGCTATAGCTACAACACCATCTATGATACCAGTTGTTTCCAATGGCAATACAATTTTACAAATACTAATGTCTAAATAGCATCAGATTATTAACATGCAACTAATGACTTCTGAGACAAAAATTGTATCATACTGCTCAGTTGGTTCATTTTGATGACACTTACGTACAAAGATAAGTAAACTACTGATATTTCATTATTCAATACATGAAACTTTACTAGTAAAGAAAATTGCCATACACCTATGGTTTTTCTGCTCTAATAAACGAGGCAGCCTGGTCCTGGCTAACATTTCCATAAAAAAACGCGAGAATTTACATATTATCTTTAAGTCTCGCTAAGCATCAGTGTTGTCTTAAATTGAGAAGTTGTATGGGATGGAATAACAATCCAAATGCTCTACAGTTTAAGTGGGCACTCCGAGCACTGCTACAAAAGAATGAAGTGACAGCCCCAGCAACTGCTCTGTTGTAAGTGAAAGCAAGCTAGCTGAATAGACACAAAATGTTGATAGGAGAGTTGCAGCATTATTAAACAGTTCCACTCTTTGGCATGACGATGTACTGACCTATATTAGTGGATACATAGCCAAGAAAATTACAAGTTGCATCAAGTGTGCTGAATGTGCAACTGCCTTAACCATAGAGACTGGTGACTTTAGAATAATATAATATGTTTTATATAATAAAGATAATATAATATAGTTATACTAATTGGAGATAAGAGCTATTATTTATAAATAGTAAATAATAACTTCATCTTTCTATGGAACAAAAAAAAATAGTTACAATAATATTAACTAAATAACTATATTACACGTTAATTAACATAGCTTGTTGATGATTGACATGCTGTTTGACATGTATAATTTGACATAAAATAAAGAAAAGTAAATGAAGATTAACACGATTCATATAAATACAGTTGTACACATGGATGTAGGGTCATAAGAAAAAAATATGCAAATATAAGAATATATATAAATATAAATATAACCAAACTTTGAATCACACAATTCATTTGACATTCATACTTATCAGTTAATCGAAGTTTTAGTTTCTTTTTGAAATAAGAATAAGAGATTCATCAACACTGTTCCATATCTTAGTTCCAATAAACCGTATATTGAATTTTCCCTAATTGGTACAAACTAAAGGTAGAGAATAATTTGCCTTAGAAGCTAACCTAGTATTGTGGCTGTGCTGCTCCACTACTAGATTAAAGAAATCATTTAATTTTTTGGAAGTTTTGAATTGTAAAAATTATGTAAAAACAAGGTTGTCTTGAGATAGACAAAATCCTGAAATTTTAGTAATTTAGTTTCTTGAACAGAGGAGTGGTATGTTCATCAAATTTGGAGAAAGTAATTATTCGCTCAGCTTTTTTTTGCAAAATAATCAATGGAGTTAAAATAGATTTGTAATTATTTCCCAAACTGCCACTGCATAAATAAGAAAAGGATAAATGATAGCGTAGTACAATTGAATTAAGGTCTTTTCTTCAACAAAATGTCTCAATTTTGATAGAATACCTATATTCCTAGCAATTTTTTTTGAAAGCTCATGTACATGATCTTTCCATTTAAGATTTCTATCGATAATAACTCCCAAATACTTAATACTTTGTTTTTCCTTAATTTGTATTCCATTTATCAAAATATTTAACTTTTTACTACAATTTTTTTGGGAAGGAGGATAGAGAAGGTAAAATGACTTATCTACATTGAGAGATAGTTTATTAGCAGAAAGCCATTCACTAACAAAAGTCAGTTGATTATTTATTTTAATTTCCGTATCTATTAAGCTTCTATCACAGCAAAGAAAATTTGAGTCATCTGCAAAGATGAAAATTTAGCTGAGGGGCACAGTTGCAAAAGTCATTAATATATAAAAGAAAGAGTAGAGGACCTAGTACAGAACCCTAAGGAACACCACTAGGAATAAGTTTAGTGTCAGATGCAGTATTATTAATGAAAACAAATTGAGATCTGTCAGTTAAATATGAGTAGAACCATTTCAAGGCTATACCCCTAATTCCATAGTATTCCAGTTTTCTAATCAAGATATTCTGATTAATAGTGTCAAAGGCCTTAGCTAAATCTAGGAAAATACCACAAGAAAAAAGTTTATTTTCGATAGCTCCCTGAATTTTATATATAATAAGATAAAGGGCATGGACAGTAGAATGATTGGATTAACAGCCAAATTGACCCTCAAAAAATATCTCATATTTTTGAAAGAATTCAACCAGTCTACTATACATTAGTTTTTCCATAATTTTATTAAAAATTGAAAGCAAAGAGATTGGACGATAATTCGATATGTCCGCTCTGTCACCGTTCTTGTGAATGGGAATTACTCTCGCTGTTTATAATTTGTTTGGAATCATGCCAGTAGAAAATGAATAATTAAATAAAATCTCAAATGGTACAGACACTAAGTACTTTAGCAATTTTAAAATATTAACTGGAATACTAAAAGGCCTGTTGATTTAGAAGCATTCAATTTACCAATAATACATTCAATTTCGTTGGTTGTCACACGGAAAAGTACAAAGCTATTAGCTAAAGAATTTGGCATAAATTTATCAAATGTAGAGTCCACCCTAGGAATTTTAGCAGCAAGTTTTGGACCAATAGTAACAAAGTAATCATTAAAAGCATTAGCAATGGTGATTTTGTCAGTTATTTTTGCATTGTTAATGTCAAGAGTAGTAGGAGCTATTACTGACTTAGTCTTAAAATTGATTATTTGTTTAATTCCTTTCCATGTCTCTTTGCGATTACAATTGTTTGTTGCAAAATAGTCAATAATACATTTTTTTGCTTATTTGCAACAAATGCTTCAGTTTATTTCTGTAATGCCTAAATTTAGTTAAATTATAGTCATTTCTAAATTTTATATATTTCCTATAAAGGATATTCTTCCTAGCAATAGAGACCCTTATGGCTTTAGTAATCCATGGTTTTGTTTGTAATTTGAATTCCCTTTTTGAGAGTCTTTTTATTGGAATATGTTTATCAATGACTTCAGTTATATTAGTATAAAAAGAATGAAAAATAGAATCAACATCATGGTCATTTGAAAATATTTTCTGCCAATTGATACTCTGAACCTCTGCCAATAATCTTTCTCTATCAAACATAGAATAATCCCTCTTTTAAATCACACTTTTAGATGTAGAGTGTGGCTATTTCTTGATTATTAGAAAATTTGGCAGATGATCTGCCAAATTACATAACAAGTTACCACTGATTGTGTCAAATTCAATTGAATTAAAAAGATATTGTCAATGAGTGTTGCAGAGTAATTAGTTATTCTGGTAGGTTTAGTTATATGTGGTTTAAAAAAATATGATGCTAGTGTATTAATAAACTCGCCAGTTGGATTGTGCGATTCAAAGTTCAATAGATTTAGGTTAAAGTCATCCATAATAGAACATAGTTTACATTCAATGGAAATTTTACTAGTAGCAGCATAAAAGTAGTTTGAAAAATTTGCTAGATTACCATTAGGGTGTCTAATAAATCACAGCACAGACCAAATTACGTGTTTTGCAGTGCATCTCTATCCTTTAAGCCTCAAAATCATTAGTAGTTTGACTCAAATCATCTCTTAAGTTAAATTTCGTATCATCCTTTATATAAATTCCTACACCTCCAGCTTCAGAAAGGGTAGGTTGAAAAACAAACTGGTATCCAGGAGTAAAAATATTACTAATTACATCTATTATGTTTTATCCTAGTTTCTGTCAATCCAACAATATTTAAATTATGTCGAAGCTCTGTTAACAATATTTGCAGACGGTCAAAATTAGCTGACAAGCTGCAAATATTACAATGTAATATAGAAAACTCACAATTAGGAACAGCATTTTTATCAAGTATATTACTATGAAACTCATGGCTCGTATAATAATTTAAGTTTACACTAGAAAAATCATTATTATCAGTGTCAACACAATTCACATCTGGGAAATCATTCAAATGAGTGATCAATTCTAGTCTAGGTAGTTCATTAAGGTAATCATCTCTTTTTGAAGAACGACAGCTAATGGCACTAGCTGAATAAACATTGGTGATACTATTAGCAGCTTTGGACATCACTAGTCTATCAGGAGAGTAATATACTTAAAAAAAATTTTAGGATAGAATATCACATGACTTATCTCGAATTTGAGATTTTATCCATATCTCAAATCATCCAAGCTGGTGATTTTCCTTGATGGTGAGTCTGTGTTTTTTCTCAAATAGACACATCCTTGGTTCGTCCATATAAACTTAAAGTTATTCTCTCAGTGATATTTCAAACACGCCTTGAAAAGTTCTTTGTTTTTTGGAGTCAGGCTTTCCGAGATATATATTTTGTTGTCAGAAATCCTAGCTAATCCAAGATCTTTTGTTGTTATCCCATTCCACTTTTTGCGGCTTTTAAAAAATAGTTCCTTTGTTTCCCTTAAGACAAATTTCACAATAATTTTTGGATGATGGAGAGCAGGATCAATATTTCGATCGGCGGTTCTGGTGGTTACTTTGGTTCGTGAACTAGAAGTATAAGGTTCGCTTCTTATAGGCAAGCGATGAGAAACAAATAACTTCCGCATCCAGTTTTAGGTCTATTAATGAGCCAACTCGACTAAGTTATAAGTAACTTCATTTTGTTCGACAGGAATACCGGTTATTTCACAGCAATCTCTACGTTCATATTGCTGGACATCATTAAGTTCTTTAAGGCCCGTTTAAACGATCCAACAATGTTGGACCAACATCGTACAACATTGTTGGATGCACATTGGATAATGTTGGACGGTTGTGTTTAAACGATCCACGTACGGATCCAACAATGTTGGACCAGCATTTAACTACAAATGAATTGTGGGATACATGAGTAGTTTTATGCAGTGAACTGTCAACTATAGTTCACTGGTTTTATGTCAATGACAATTACATCAACATGGTCGACGCATTTAAAAAGCGAAAACTTGCTGCAGCTTTTGCTACATTCATCAGTCTTGACGAGCAAGAAAAGAAGCCCACTCGTGGAAAAACTCGTCGATGGATTAAAAGACGCGGAGAGATGGGTTACTTTAATACTATCGTTAGAGAATTGATGATGGAAGACACTGCGTCAGATTGAAATGATGCGAATGTCATATAAAGATTTTAAATACATACTTCAAGAGATTGCATCGCTCATTACTCCACAGAGAATCAACGGAGGGCAAAGAGTAATTTCCCCAGAAAGATTAACATTAACTTTAAGATTCCTGGCCACAGGTGAAACATTCCGAAGTATGAGCTTCCAGTTCAGAGTATGTGTGCCTGCAATATCATACATTATTAAAGAAGTTGGCAAGGCCATAATTAAGCATCTTGGACCAAAATTTTTCAAAGTTCCCTCAACCAATGAGCAATGGCTTGAAATAGCTTCTAAGTTTGAAGAAAGGTGGAACTATCCAAATTGTATTGGAGCTATAGATGGGAAGCACATTGTGATGCAGCCACCTGCGAATGTGGGCTCCTATTACTACAACTATAAGCATACTCATTCCATTGTACTCATGGCTATAGCTGGACCTGATTATGAATGCATCTATGCTGATGTTGGAACAAATGGAAGAGTTTCGGATGGTGGAGTCTGTAATGATTGTGCCTCTTGTCTTTATTAGACTGAATTCAGACTACTCAAATTACAAATTAATCAATAACTCATGACATCTTCCCTTCTGAGATTAATCTAACACTTAACTGTAATAAGATTGTAATCTATATGTTGGATTAGCTAAGTGACAATGTTCTATAAGTAACTTAGGTATCTTGGCCAAATCTAGTTGGTGGTTTTACAGTCCTGCCATAGCGGGTCACATAAGCGTAGCTGGGTGGAGTAGAATGTTCATCCTCGCTTGTTCTTGTGTCCTCAGGCTCACTATGGTGCACATGAGGCTCTTCAACTTCTTCTGGTTGGGAATTCTCAGCAGGTTCAGGAGTGACTAATATATCATGCCTGTTCCTTCGCAATTGGCCTCGGTGTCAGTTTGAACAATATATGACCTTGGTGTCTCTGCCTTCCGGATCACCTGTCCTTTTATTTTCCAGCCTTTGCCATCGTGAAGACGAACATTTGAACCATCTGAAATCTCAGGGAGAGTTTTTGTATGCTTATCGTAGTACTGTTTCTGTATTATAGATTTCTTGGAGATTTCTTGGGTCTCTATTGAGGGTAGGCGAGTCTTTAGTTTCCTATTCATTAACATGGCTGCTGGAGCTGGAGTACCGTCAGGGCTTGTGCAGGCTCTGAAGTTAAGTAGGGCTAGGTATGGGTCATCACCAGACTTAATGGCTTTTTCAAGAGGGTCTTGACTGTTTGTACTGTGCGCTCGACTTTGCCATTGGACCTCGGATGAACAGGACTTGAGGTGACGTGTTGAAATTCCCATTGCTTGGCGAAGTCTCGGTATTCCTTCGAAGCGAATTGTGGTCCATTGTCTGTGACTACTGTGTCTGGTATACCGTGTCTTGCAAATATTGACTTTGTGTGCTTGATTATTCCGGCAGAGGTAGTTTCTGAAAGTAGACTTACTTCTGGAAAACTAGTATGGTAGTCGACAATTAGTAAATAGTCCTTGCCATTCATGTAGAATAAGTCGCATGCTACTCTGCTCCAGGCGTGATGAGCTGGTGGTAGTGGCATAAGTGGTTCGCGTTGCTGTCGTTTTCTTGATTCTAGGCATGTTTCACAGCGGGAAATCATCTCAGATATTTCTGTAGCCATCTCTGGCCAAAAGATCACTTCTCTTGCTCTTGTTTTGCATCGTTCAATTCCTAAGTGTCCCTCGTGAATTCTTGCTTTCATCTCACGTCTCATTGAGGAGGGTACTATGATACGGTTTGATCTAAGGAGGATTCGTTCAGCTTCTGATATTTCATCGATAAATGTCAGGTATGGCTTGACAGCATCAGGGATGAGTTGTTTGTTGGATGGAAGACCATTGACAATTATGTTTTTCAGCTCTTGAAGAGTAGGATCCTTAGCAGTCTCGAGTTTAAATTCTAGTAGCTTGGAATCTGATACTAGCAGGTTGTGCAGAGCTGAGTGCACATGACAGTTCATGTCTTGCTCCGATATCTCTGGTGTGGGTTTACTTTCCAGGTATGCTCTGCTAAGAGCCTCTGCAACGGGAATGTCCGTTCCTGGTGTGTAGTCAACACTTAGGTCATATCGCTGGAGCCTGAGCAGTAGTCTTTGCAAGCGCAGAGGAGCCCTGCATAGTGGTTTTGAAAAGATTGCTTTGAGTGGCTTGTGGTCTGAACGTACCGTGATTGGTCTGCCGTAGGTGTATTCGTGGAAGCGCTCGCATGCAAACACAATTGCCAATGTCTCTTTTTCTATCTGTGCGTAGTTTTGCTCACTTTGGGTCATTGCTCTACTAGCATATGCGACGGGCTTCCATGTGTTCTCTTCTAATTGCTCGAGTACTGCACCTAGACCTGATTTAGAGGCGTCAGCTGTGATCCTAATGGAATGTTTTGGATTAAAGTAGGTTAACACTGGACTGCTGGTGACGAGGTATTTTAGATTTTCTATGGCTTGATGGTGTTTCGTTTCGAAATGCCAGACGACGTCTTTTTCAAGTAGTTGTCTTAGCGGCGCTGTCTCATCAGATAGGCGCGGTAAAAACTTTCCGAGGTACGTCACCATACCGAGAAAACGTTGAATTTCGACTTTGTTGCTAGGCATGGGCATGTTGATTATTGCTTCTATTTTTCTAGGATCTGGCTTAATGCCTGCTGCAGTGATTACATGTCCTAAGAAGGTTGTCTCGGAAACCCGAAGCGACATTTCTTTTCATTCAGTTTAAGTCCAGACTTTCTTACTCTGTCAAGTATGTCCTTTAGTGCTTTGTCGTGCTGCTCTTTGTTCCTACCAAAGACTATGATGTCATCTTGGTCGTTTGCCGCATTCGGTATACCATCAATGATTTCAGCAACTTTCTTCTGAAACACTTCAACGGCACTGTGAATCCCGAATGCTAGGCGCTTAAAACAATATCGTCCAAATGGCGTGTTAAATGCAAGTAGTTTCGAGCTGGCTTCGTCGACTTTAACTTGCCAGTAACCGCTGGATGCGTCAAGCTTTGTAAATATGGTGGCACCGCCCAGTTTGGATAGGACTTCGTCCACTGTAGGCATAGGATAATGATGACGTTTTATGGCAGTGTTCAAATCTTTAGGATCAAGACAGATACGTAACTGGCCATTGTCCTTTTCTACAACTACCATGGAGCTGACCCAATCGGTTGGTTCGTCAACTTTCTCTATGACATCAAGCTTGCACATGCGTTTTAACTCAGCTTTGAGACGTTCCATAAGTGATATTGGAATCTTTCGAGGTGGATGAACTACTGGCGTTACATTGGGGTCAATGCTAATGTGATGTTCACCCTTTAGGCATCCAAGTTCTCCAAAAACATCTTTGTACTCTTGTATGAAGTTTGGTGTTTTAGCATTTACGGTCCAAACTCGCTTTATAAGATTGAGGTCGATGCTGGTTTGTAACCCAATTAGTGGCAGTGAAGTAGTGTTTGCAACAACAAACGGTATTGCGTGGGTTTGATTGTTATGTTGAATGTTTAGCGTGCATTTTCCAACCACTGGAATATTCATTCCGTTATATGCTGTCAACGTTGTATTAGTTTTCTCAATATGCGGTCTAGTTGCTAGTTTCTCAATTGTTCCCATTGGTATGACGTTAGCCTGAGCTCCAGTGTCAATTTTGAACCGCGTGACACTTTCATTAGATCGCAGAGAGATAATCCAGTCACGATTTCCATCTTGCGTAATATTAGCCGTATTGACGGAGTTGTCTGTCACTTCCGTTGAGAGAGTTCCTATGAAAATGTTATTGGCATCGCTTGCGATCTCGTAATCGTGACCTTCATGACCTTCCGTGGTATAATGTACGCTGCGGGACGTAGATAAGCAAACAGAGGCAAAGTGATTCAATTTATGACACTTCGAGCATGTTTTCCCATATGCAGGACATTTTCCTCGTTGGTGAATTTCGCCACAGTATTTACAATTGCTGCGAGCTTGCGAAGATGCTGAAGTATATGCGCTTTGTTGTCGTGGGCGCCTTGTATTGTTAGATTTCGTGCGTAGTTCGTTGACATTGTTCTGGTTTCCGGTGTGTGGTCTGCTTAATGTCATTGCTTGTTGCTTTGTTGCTTCTGATGCCTGACCAATTTTTATTGCGTTTTCTAGAGTCAGAGTCTCCGTCCTTAACAGTCGCTCTCTAAGCGGGTTGTCTGAGACCCCGATTACTATCATGTCTCTGATGTGTGATTCTCTAAGGTCGCCAAATTCACATTGTGCACTTCGTCTTTTTAGCTCGGTGACAAAGGCATCAAATGTCACCCCATCATGTTGCTTGTGCGTAAGGAAATTGTGTCGAAGTAGAGTGATATTTTTTCTCGGCTTGTAATATGCTTCAAACTTCTCCAATACTGGTTTCAATTTCAATTTGTCTGCCTCGTCAGAGAACGTAAATGTATTGTAGATCTCTATGCCGTGCTTCCCGATACATGTTAGGAAAATTGACGTCTTGATATCTTCTGTTTTCTCGTGTGATTCTGTAGCTACCAGATAAAGCTCGAATTGTTGTTTCCATCTATCCCATAAATCTGATAAATTTCCTTCGAATATGAGTGGATCTGGGGGTCGAAATTTCTCCATCTGACACCATGTAATGATTGTGCCTCGTGTCTTTATTAGACTGAATTCAGACTACTCAAATTACAAATTAATCAATAACTCATGACAGAGTCTGGAAAAAGTGTGGACTTTCCAAGGCAATAGAAGATGGTGCAGTGTCTCTTCCTCCACCAAAGTTGTTACCTTTAGGGATGGTTGAAGTGCCTCATGTATTTGTTGGTGATGATGCTTTTGCATTGCAAAAACACATGATGAAACCTTACCCCCAACACGGCCTTACAGATGACAAGAGAATTTACAACTACAGACACAGTCGTGCATGAAGAGTGTCAGAGAATCTTTTTGGAATTATAGCCAACAGATGGCGTGTTTTCATGTCTGTGCTTTTGCTTTCACCTAGAGCCATTGAAGATCTGGTTTTAGCTGCAATATTGCACAACTACCTCAGAAAGAGTACATCCTACAGTATTTACTGTCCTGTAGGAATTACAGATAATGAAACAAGTGAGGGAGAACTGATTCCTGGTCAGTGGCACAATGACAACCATTCTGAGTCATTTCTTCCATTATCTGTACCACCAACAGGTCACAATGCTACAACCGAAGCAAAGAACATTAGAGATAACTTCAAGGAATATTTCTGCAATGAAGGAGCAGTTGAATGGCAGTGGAATTCAATTTAAAAGTTAACCATTTACCATCTTGTGAACTATGAAAATGTTGACATAGAACGGTAACTGACAATATAGTACCTCAAACTATCCATAGTAGTAAAGCTTTTTGGTGCAATTTCATTGTAGTAAACTAGTAAAGCTTTTTGGTACAATTTAATTGTTTAAGATCCTAGCCTTAAATGAAAAGTAAGTTTTACAAAGCTTTTTACATAAAAGCACATTGGAAAATTGCCATTTATGAATTTAATTTACAAGTCATGGTGAAGAACATAAATTGAATATTGTTGCATTCTAAAAGCTTTGGTACATGCCTTATTCTATTCTTTCTCTAAGACAAGTTTTTTATTCAATTTCTTCCCTAAGTAAACAAATTGATGTTTCTATCTAAAAATCCTCTCTTTGATGCTGTCACTTAAATTGCAGTCTAAATTTGTTTTTTGATCTCTTTCAGATATCCGAACTCTAGAAAAAGCAATTAGTTTCAGTATTTTTGATGGGTTTCCTTTTTTTTTCAATTTTAATTTTGCATATGTTGACATTTTTTACCCAATAGCCAATAATAAGATGAATTTTATAAAATAGGTATAAACATGAATAACAAATATTTTGCAGTTTGTTCTGTTCATTTAATGTAGTCGAGATCATACAAATAATATTTCAACATTGTGAATTAGTATTAAACATTCCCATAAAGGATCCTTGGTTCATTGGAACACCAATGTCTCTATCCTGATGATGGATTATAGGCAGGAAAGATTGCGCACTTGACTGCATTTCAAGTTCAAAAATTATGTCATTTATTTTCTTTTCTGCTATCATCCTAGTCCTGCTGTCAAATTTGTCCAACTTCTCTGAAATATACATAGCAAAGTAGCATTTCTTTTGATCTGTTTGTGGCACAACTGGCTCCTTTAAAATTTTAACACAAGTTTCTAGGATCTCAACCTCTTTTGCTTCACTTGTAGCTCTTGAAGATTTTTTTGATGGCCCGGAAGATGAAATTGATGCACAAGCTCCAGATGTAACAGGGGTTTCACACCCTTGAAATTCACTGGGACTTCCCTCAAAACTACTATCTCTATCAGTTGAAAACACAGAATCTGGAGTTGAAGTTTGTCGTGGCATATTATCTCTGCTTTTCCCAGCTTGCATTATTGGAATTCACAGAATACGTCCCAAAGACAAGATCGTTCCTCAAGCATATCTATTAATTGTTGGATGTCAGATTCGCTCCATTTTGGCCATTTTTGGCGCTCCTTTCGCTTTGTATTATTTGTAGTCCTACAGCTTTCTTTCCGTGCTTTTGTTTTAGAACTAATATTGTTTTCTTCTGATTGCTCTGCATCGAAATTATAATCCTCAATCTCCTCCATAATTATATCGAAGTAGATGGTAATTCGCAGACAATCATGCATACATGAATTATGAATGTGAACATATTCATAACGCGCATGCCCCAGTCCAACAATGTTGGACGTTTTTGATAGAATTCAAAAGCCATCCAACATCGTCCAACATTTTCCAACATCGTCCAACATGGTGTTTAAACGATCCAACTTTGTTGATCCAACATTGTTGTACGATGTTGGTCCAACATTGTTGGATCGTTTAAACGGGCCTTTAGATAAATCTTTAACAAGATTCAAAAGTTTTGCATTCTCACTAGAAAGTCTTGTCGTTTCTTGTTTTAAAGAATGATTTTCCTTTATGACATTTTGCAAGGTGGACTCCAAATTTTCAACCTTTTGTTTTATTTCTTCAAAGCATAAATTTAAGAATTTCATAGAATCGATCATCTCATGGTTAGAGTCATTAATTGGCTTCAATTTGCATCAGAGATTGATTCAAATTCCTTCTTTGTGATATTGATTTTTTGAGCCATGATAGAAAGACTAAATATAATACAAAAATGACAAAATACGAAAAAAATTTTGAACATTTATCACAGCACAAAGAAATAAATGTCCGCCATGACACATCCACTTGACTATGAATCTGTAGTTGACAATATGACGATGAATCTGTAGTGGTTAACATTTTTAGCTAATATGTTTAATTCAGCTACGCAAGTTTCCCATGACAGGTGAGATTTCTCTCCCTCTTCTTGTTCCTTAACAGATTCGTTTTCATCAACCTAAAAAAGACCAAAATATAATTACTTTAGAAATAACATTTTAAAAAATTAATTTAATTATTTCAACGTCATACTCAGATATTACAAACCACATCCATATTTTCCTCTTCCTCTGAATCAACTTCATTTATATTGTTATCTATTTCAAATATTTCCTGGCATACATTGTGTACTTCTAATGCCACATAAAGGTTTTCCTGCAAGGTAGCATTTTTAACAAATAGTATTTAACGTAAGAAGACGATACATTGCCTGAAGATTGTTTTGGCATGAAACCCAGACTCCCCGAGTAGCAACAATTTGAGAAATGTAATTTGTTAAATTATATGTATAAAATAGACAATAGCTGTAATTTTTTCGGAGTTTCACGCAGTAGGGCAATCTTCAGGCAAAGACAGATAATTTATTATTCACTGTATATACAATTCGTTACAAGGTGTTAAATTAATGACGGCATGCACTAAAAAGTTCAGAGCGTTTATTTAAAATTTTCTTTTTATGTCCTTTTAGGATTTGTAGTCTTTTTTCAAAACAAACATGGCAGGTTTTTTGGTTTTTGTTCAGAGATGGAAGTTGTTTGATGAAGTCCCTGTTGATGCTGTAGTTTTGTTTGTTTTCTTTCTGTATCCACATGTTTTTATAAATCATATATAAACAAGTGTATATACACAAAGTGTGTAAACAATTTGCCCTCCCTGCTATCACCATAGTGCAATGGTGACTCCTGCACTTGGGACACAGGATGTATGGTTAGGGTTAGGTTATATTAAAAAAATGATATTAAAAAAAAGCCTGGTATAAAACTATTCAAACAGCTATGAAAAAGCATTTTATAAGCTCATATAAAACCTGGATAACTTTGAAACAATATTAAGCAATAGCACATTATCTAATTTTAATTTTTTAAAAATTAATTTTATCTTTCTGAATATTTTTAATATGTCCTGCTATTTCTATCATAGAATTTTGTAATTATTTATACATTTATTCATTTATCAGTTTTTTGCAATTCTGTATAATCTAGTTAGAGGGCCACAGGTTAGTCAGCTTTTCAGCTGTTACGTGTCCCCCTCTTCAAATAAAGTCTTCATTATTATTATAGTGGGTTTGAATGGAGAATCTCTGTAAATATTTATTGTGTAATTAGATATACTTTTTTGAACTTCCTATGTAGAATGCATTTCAGTCACATGATGTTTTAAAGTTAAAGACTATAGAGTCCTTAAGTGTGACGTCACGTTACCATGGCGCTAAAAAATGCAGTTCTAAACAAAATATCTTATGCGAGCGATTTGGACACGCTTTTTTGTTTTGAATGTCTAAAGCTTTAGTTATCCAGTGTAATCCCACAAACGACAATAAAAAAAACAGGAAAGGTTAAAGGGTCATCCAAGGGATCAACTTTCGTCGAAGAAGTGTAAAGGACGCGGGTCAAACGGGCAAAATGGTTTACTGTTTTGCTCCTACATGTGGCCATTCGTCGGAGGACAACACTTGCAAGTTCTTCGCTTTTCCACGACGAGTATAAGAGATGGATTCGACTCATAAGGTATGTGAACTGATATTTAAAAAGAATTACTTAATCAGTGAACATTTGATGAATTACGAGATTTTAAGTGAGATTTACGGACTCTATTCACGTGAAGAGTTGACATCAGGACATGAGGGAGAATCATCGAATACTGAATTATAGAAGCTTCAGCTAGTTGTCTTTTTAACGGTCGCTTTGTATTTTCCGTAGCCAAAACCTTAAATCTTAGTGTTTTGGGAGGTATAATCCATCAATTTTGAGGATCAAATTTTTTTCACTTTAATGAAAGTACGACAGAACTACACACAGCTTCACCTAACCCAATTGTTTCATTGTAGTGTAGCCACAATTTCTTACATAGTTATAACATTCACTCATGTTTTGCATGAAATTTTATTTGACCTAATGACGTCGATTCCATCCCGGGAAAAAAACAAGATCTCTGCACCCTCCTCTTTCAGGCAATTTGAATCCTTTCGGATTGTTATAGACTGCACAGATATTGAGGTTGCTGCACTGGGATTGATGAGTCAGCAAAATGCAACCTATTTATCATACAGAGGAATGAATTCCTTTAAGGAAATAGTTGGTGTTGCACCAAATGGAGTCATTACTAATGTCAGTCGGCTGTATCCAGGTTCTATTTCAGACAAGGCCATTGTGCAACAGTCTGGACTCCTTAATCACTTGACAGCTGGAGATATGATTCTGGCGGACAAGGGTTTCCTTATCCAGGATGTTGTACCACATGGTGTCTGTGTCAATATTCCACCTTTTCTGAATAATGTAACTTTCACAGAGTGAGGTCAAGAAAACAAAAGCCATAGCTAAAGCACGGATTCATGTCGAAAGACTTGTGTGTTATGTGCAGCACTTGTAAATTTGCAATTTCCTCTCATCAAAGAGGGATGTGAAGATATGGTTTTTGAGTAGTTTTATGCTTGAAGACTACATTGGACAGTTTTTTAATAATTAGTGTTGTTCAAATAGAAATAAAATAATTTGTAGACTGAGGCTTACTTAGAAGAAAATACAGCTAGAGGTGGGGGGGGGGAGCATTCTAATATAACAGTAAATGGATGATTTTACCTCCTAGGGATTACAATATTTATCATCTGGTACAGCCTGGGTGTACATAGGGTGTCAAATTAGATCACTGCGAGAATTCTTTTATCATGTTTAGGAGAACAGAAGTTAAAAGAAGTTTTGACGCATGTTTTACAATAGGATGTCTTTTTGGGGATAAAAATAAAAGCAAGTACTGCCCACAGTTACCCTTAAGGAGTCTTACTGAACATTTCCCATGAGCATCCCATCACTTTTATATGGGAATTTCCCTTCCCCCCAGGAAAGCAACATTAAATGATGTACCATATTTCCATTTTCTTTTAAATACCATGTTATTCATGTGTTTATTAATAAAAAGGCAAATATATGTATAGCCTGTTACCACAACTCCCTCGCACCAAACTCGTAGTGGTAGGTCAATTTGAGGACTGAAAACCGACGAGTATCATTATTTTTTAAAACAAATCGTTCATTAAAAAGCCTTTTTTATTTCACTAAAAGAGAAAATCACGCCCTCGTGTTCATTTGGGCAACAAGAACAGTGTAAAACTTAATCTTGACATTTGGCATTCACCGTCACTTTATAAACCTTTTGTTTCATTCTTGTGTGTACTTCTCCTCATAAAACACTCTGCTGGTAAGTAAATGCTTCAATGTGATCTGACTTAAGTGGTTTTCTCCCTTTTTTATAGATTTCTTTTCTTCTGAGAAGAAAGAAAAAAGTGAAGCAATGGATAATGTCTCCATTTTGAATCGAATGGGCGCTTGTTTGGAACTGAGATTTTTAGCACCATGGAAACGTGACGTCACCACTTAAGGACTCTATTACTAAAACCTTCTATCCATGGCCTTATGGAAAGTTTTATGTTGAGCAATAACATTTACATTAAGACATCGCTCTCCCTCTGGCAAATCCATAGTCTAAGTATTGTTGTCAGTTGTCAAACGGAAAGAATATTTCTCACGTTTTTATTAAAATCTCATTGGCTTGGCCATACATTACCTACATTGTATGCGCATGCATAGCGATGATCTAAAGGTATACCAATTTAATGAAATATCCTTCATACCTATGGGTTGAATTAGTGTTTGAGAATGTTTATTTTACAAATTTGACTTTCAATCTCCGCCTTCTATCTGATTTACTTTGTATTTGAGATGTCGAGTGCATATTAGATAGGTTGGCCAGCTCTATCACGGTGATGCCATGTCTGTTTCTGTAAAAACATCATTAAAATTGTCATAAGATAAAACTGAAATAACTATCTTGCTCAATGTTTTTTCTAAAGCTAATGAACATGCATTAGATGTTTCATAATAATCTTTGGCAACAGTATAAGTCATATTCACTGTGTATGGTAAACGACTTACGTATTGCTGACCAAGCAGGCAATGTAAAATGATGCATTAGTTGGTGTTGTCTTAACCTTCAAGACATGAATATAAAAGAATGTTCAATTGTAAGCTGCAGCATTGGCACCTCGATAATTAGGGATCACGAAATCATAAGATGCATTATATGAATGTTATCCCTCTAAATTATCAAACTGGTGATGCTGTAAAACCGAAATTCAATGTATAACACAAAGGGATATAACTGCTGTATTTCAGTTTCATTTCAAAACCTTTGTCAGGCAGTCAATACAACAGTTTGATTTGTAACTTGATTTTAACTTAAATTTGAATTAACGAGATGCACTTTTTCATGATTTTGTTTTATTCTATCCCAGTTCATAAAATATGCTTGATAAATCTTTAGCCCAAGGCCAAGTATGAAGGATTGGTGAAAGTTTTGCAAAACTAGTGAGGCTTATGAAACTGCAATAACTTGATTGATGGTCAGCCAAGTTTGCATATAGTATTGATTGCTTAGCATCTTTTAAAATCAGCACAAGGTAAATTCAACAATAAATTCTCATGCTACAACTAGCTAATTTACCAAGTAAATGCCTCTGAAGCAAAATAACCATTTGGGGCAACACACCCAAAATCACCAATAAAATTTATTTTAAAATACAACACACCCCTTCCCACAAAGCCCTTCTACATAATCATCATACATACATTACTGCTTTTGTGCGTACTTCTTCATGCTTTATAGAAATACCTTACCTAAACATCATGTTGGTCTATGGCCACACAGCACTTTCCGTTTATGATAAATATTTTGTAAGTTCTTGAAAGCTACAAATTACACAGAACGAAAGATGATTCAATTGAAATTTTGAGTAAACAATTTGGGAGGCCGGATCGACATATAATCATATGCATAATTATTTTATGCTTTATATCTTGTACAACTGTGTTCATAGGTATTACATGAATAAATTAGCAGTTATATAAAAGCAATGAAAATTAAATTTGTCACAAACCTGTAAGATAAGATGAAGCTTAGTTGTCTTTCTTTAAGCAACTTTGTCATAATAGCCCTTCATGTCCATTGCAGGCAATACTTGTTCTACATGAGTCAGAAATTATCAAAAACACATATGTATAAATTTGCCTCACACAAGCATGAAATAAATATTGCATAGACTATCAAAAATTACTTATTTGAACTAACATCTTGTGGTGAGATTTAAAGCTGTGGTTTAAAAGAGTGAGTGTGCACTTTGTTTGGTTTTAGTAGAGGGGTGAAGGAAAGGAACCAATTAGTTGCTCTGCAAAATACTTATACATACCTATGACAAACAATGAAGCAAAAGCAAGTGATTTTTTCAGATTCAGTATACTTCCAAATGCACCGGTCAATCATGGCATATATGTAAAAGAATTAATTAAAACAAGGCGCAACAACATTGTAAAAATCACCATCAAAATCTACTTCAAAGTACAGAGCACACCCCTGACGACATAGCTCCTCTACACGATCTATCTTACACTCATTGGTTTTTTAACAAATACTATTTCTTGCATCAAAGGAAGACAACCTTATCTACACGTCATGGAATTTAATCCATGTATATATTTTAGCAGTCACTGACTATTTTTGCAGTTGGAGGTGTAAAGGTTTTGACAGACGCTGTAAAGAGAACAAATTATCTTACTCTATATTATTTGGCTGCTTTGAATAAGCCATTTCGAGATTTTAAAAGTAAGCCTTTCAGCCTTGATAATTGCATTGTAAGAGGTAACAGTGAATGTCAGTGATACTGTTTTACTTTTATACTCACACAATATAAAAAGAAGTCTATGTTGAGGTATAATGGTTTTATCAGCACATATATGTGTTTAAACTCTTAAATAGCCTATAAATTAATTAAATATAACGGTGATAACGTAAATATTTTAGAAATACATAAACACCATATTGTTGTTTGTAGATGTTTTGACTCCAATTTAAACAACACATACGAAATCAACAAATGCATGTCACCCAACCTTTCCAGATTTTAACCAAAATTGCACCAATTGGAAGTATAAGTGAGATATGAAATCACACCAAATTTGAGCTCAATATCTTTATTTGTTCCTGAGATATCGATTTTTCAATTTTCCACCAATATCGGTGTTGGTTATAGCATTCTTTATGAATGGTACACAAAAATGTATGGTATTTCAACTGTCGTTTTCTACCTTTTAACTGTATAGACAAGAAAACTGGTGATATACCATTTTAAGACATGCTGAATCAGAAAGTATCATTACTTGAAAAGAAATGCATATTTTCTATGTTAAACAATTGTATTTATATATCCCGAAACCATTAAAGGATCAAATTACAAACCAAAAATTACCCATGTTGGCAATGTAGGACCAAACCCATTTTTGGTGTGGTATATGAATATATAATGAGGATTAATTTCACCAAGTTTTGGCTTGGTGTCTCTTGTACTTGCTGAAAAATTTGCCAACAAAGATAGTTTTGAAATTTCCTGAAAATTCTGCTGGAATATGGCAAAAATTCTGTTTTTTTGTAATATTTCAATGGTTTTTTAATTTCTGTATGCTGGTACACAATAACTTTCATACATGAAGTATATCGCAATTAAATACAAATCACTGACACAAGTGTTCGAAGTTTCACAATCTAAAACTTCATTACACGTGTTTTACTCGTTTTCTGCTTTACAATCACTATTTAGTTTACTCTCAAGTCTCTATTTTCTCTTACAAAAAAGAATGTCTTCAACAGAAAACTTGAAGAAGTGTTCTATCGGAAATCACGTTGAAAAAGAGTGTCACTTAACTGTTCATACCTGGTCAACTGACCTAAGATCGAACAGCAGAGCAGGTTGAATTGATATCAATGAGAACAGGAATTTCAACCAGCCCTGATCATGGAATTTGATCTCCATCATGAGCAGTTAATTCTTAGAAGATACTCATACCATCAAAGCTGCTGCAACCCATTTAATAAGTACCAAAAACCAGTCAAAGGTTCACTGCGGGAGGTGTCTCTGAACATTGCTGAGGATTTTAATAGCATCAACATATCTGTCATTCCTGGGAAGAAGATCTGCCCAACTTGTCGCAAGGAACTTACTAGAAAATTGGAGGCTGCAATAAATAAGATGGATGAGCTCTGTCCAGTTGAACCAGATTCACAGACAGATAACAAAAGTGATAAAGAAACCATGTCTTGTATATACAGAGAAGAAATGACTGTCAGCAGACATGAGCTTGACACAAGTTTTAAAGAGGTGGATTTGAGCCCAATAAAGTTACATGGAGTTCCTTCTCATTCCAAAGTTACTTTGGGTAAACGAAAACTCCAACAGTTTCGAAATCAACGTAAAGAACAAGAATCTACCGCTCAAAAGCTAGTTGCAAAAATAATTGGTGTTATTTCAGAAAACCTAGACCCATCAGAAAGCAGCCAACCTGACAATTACGATCAACTGAAGGAAAAAGCAGACAACTTAGATCGTCTTGTCGATCTAATGAAAAGCAAAGTGCAGTCTTGTAACCGAAAACAGAAAATCCAAATGCTCACCATTGCACCATGTTTGTGGTCGATTGAAAAAACAAAAAATGAATTTAATGTTTCTGCTTATATGGTCAGGTAAGCAAGGGAATTGGTAAAAGAAAAGGGCATTCTGGAGTTACCAGGGCCAAAGAAAGGAAATGGTTTATCAGAAGAAACAAAAAGATGTGTTGCTGATTTCTACTGTGATGATGAATACAGTAGACTTATGCTGGGTAAAAAGGATTGTGTCAGTATTGCAAGGAATGTCCACAAGCAGAAACACCTTCTCCTTTGTGACTTGAAAGAATTATATGCTGCATTCAAAGAGAAGTATCCAGATATAAAAGTAGGATTTTCAAAGTTTTGTAGTTTGAGGCCAAAATGGTGTGTTTTGGTTGGTTGTTCAGGAACTCATTCTGTTTGTGTGTGCACAATTCACCAAAATGTTGTTCTGATGCTGAGTGCTGTGAATTTTGACAAGGATCACCATGAGCTCATGAACATGATGGTATGCTGCAGAGATTCTAAGCAGTGTATGATTCACCGTTGTCCCAACTGCCCGCCTGACACTCAAGATTTGGAGAACTACCTTTTAGAGCAGCTTCAACCTGAAATTGATGATGAGAATGACCCATGCACCATACAGTTTCAACAGTGGACAAATGTCGATTGCTTGGAGCTGGTCCAGCAGATCATGCCAGTTGAGGATTTTATCTCCCTCCTTGTTGAGAAACTTAACACCCTCACAGCCCATTCCTACATTGCTAAAGCACACAGGCAAAATATCTTAAAAAATGTAAGGAAGAACTAAAAAAAACGAGGTAATTGTTTTGGGAGATTTTGCTGAGAATTACCA